>NC_133573.1:20575000-20875948 GCF_048773025.1 Camelus bactrianus
TACTCAATAATTTTCATAAACATTTTTAAGTCAGAAGGAAAGTGTTGACTCAGAAGCACCGCTGAATGCCTGTCACTCAAACTGATCCTTCCAGTGCCAGGCTGTATTAACTGCCCAGAGATGCCCCAGGCCAGAGGCTCTCCAGCCTGGCGCAGCCACAAGGATTGCCGCTCCTGCACGGAGCAGAGCGCAGCTCCAGCCTCTCCAGTGCCAAAGGAGACTCTGAAATGATACGTTTGTTCTGCTTTTACTGCTGCTTTTTTTTTTAAAAAGAATTGCTACACTAGAATGAATGGATTATGAGTAAATAAAAAGAAGCTGTCAGTCTCTTTGAAGGTTGTGTTTAAAGGGACTTGCCAAGTCAGGACAGAAGAGTGACAAGATAGAGACCCTGGTGTTTTACATGCTCAGCCCGGCTCTTCCGCTTCATCTGCACCACACTAAAGGATGTCGTTGAAGCATTGAATCACAAAAAAAAAAAAAAAAAGTGGCACGCAAAATAAAAGGTGCCACATCACAATGATTGTAGTGTTTTAACGGCAGAGTGCCACATTCCCCAATCCCATTGAAACGCAGGTCTACACAGCCGAAGAAATCGGTATAATACTTACATAACTTATAATTAAGTTGAAGTCTGCCTACCATTTGACTTTCTAATGAGTGTAATGAGATTACATGCCTGATGGAAGCACTTGTGCAAAAGCAACTTTCGTGTTTAATGAGGCCATAATACAGGACAAAATCGAATTATTTTTCTCTCGTTCCCAAATTCTGCCTCCAGTGTGAAATCTCCATTTTTTAGGGGGAGGGATGGGAGAGGCTGCAGAGGCTGAAAGGGGTGAGAGGGTCCATGGCCAAGGGCCTCCAGGGAGCTTCCCAACCCAGAATCTCCGTGCGTCTGGCCAGGCCGCGCTGCGGGTCGGGCTCGCGGCCTCGCTTTAATTGCTCTTGGATGACGTCCATGGCACCCGCGGTGCGCGGGGAACCCCTTGGTGGGTCTGAAACTAGGTTAAAGCAATTAGCATGCTGCCGACATATTGCCCTGCGGCAGGGCCGTGGGTACCCAGGGAGATGCGCGATCGTACTTTGGCTGACCAGGCCGCTGTGGAGCGGGGAGCTGCACCTTGCCTCCCTGTGGCCTGTGGAGTGCTGGGGCTGCGGATCCGAGCGCGCGCGGGGCCCTGCACTCAGCGCCTTGCGCGCGTGCTCTCTCTGGCAGCTGAGGGCGCCCCGAGGGCCAGAAAGGCCCCTGATAGTGGTAGAGGAGACTAGCCCCAGCCCCAGCTTCCTGGGCGCTCCCGGCAGCGCCTTGGCGCCTCTCCCCTTCGCTAGGGGGCGGCCCTGTGCCCTCCGCCCGAGGCGCGCCTGCTTCCCAGGCTGCTTGCCTAAAAAGACTAGATTCTGCTAGAGACAAAACCAAGTCAATTTCAGAAATAACCCAGTTGCAGAAGTGGCAGAGAGGGCGTGCTCCCTCTCGCCTTACCTAAAAGACCCTGGGTTTTGTTGGGAGTCATCTGAGGGCTCTCTGGCCTTAGCACGGTGGCCTTCTCCCCTTTGTGAGGAGTGCATCCGAGTTCCATGTTCCTGATGCTGTAACAGCAGAAAGGATGTGTCACAGGGCAGCCCGACAAAACCCTTTCTCCCCGTGGAAGGAGAAAGGCTCCATACCTTGGCTAGCCCAGAAACTAGGCCCCTGCTGCCACCAAACACACAGAGCGTTCACGTTATACACTGTGATTAGGTAGAGTACTGGTCAAACATCATTTCCCGGCCTTAGCTTTCCCATCTGAAAAATGGGAACAATAAATACTCCATGACTTATTTTGCCCTCTGGACGGTAGGCGAAAATTACTCTTTAGGGCTGGCAATACCGATAAAGAGTGCTCCAAGAGAACTGAGGCCTAACTGTAACCCACTGCCTTTCAGCTAAATCTTAAAGGTGGCTCTTTGAGTCTCTGGTTCAGTTATTAACAAAGTAAGTTAACTCTTCTTTATTTTAAAGATATACACCCCACCATGTATTAAACAACTTTTAGAAAAAGGTGTAAATAGCATTTATTAACATTGCTTAGAAAGAAACCGTATCTGGTAATAAATTAGCATGAAGTTTTCTGGCCAGATTTCTTCCAACAATGCAGAGTTCTGCCAAAGGTGCTGAGGAGAATCATAGGCTATTGCATATTTTTAGAAAATCAGGATAAATTATATAAATTATATATTTTAAAAGATCAACGATTTCATTAACTCGACGGGATAATAAATAGATAAATAACATACAGTTGATTGCCATTAGAAAAATGCGATCCTTAAGTTACATTTACATTATAGATATTTACATGTACAATGTGCACAGAGACATAATCAGATCCTCAGGTGGGTCTGGTACTTCTCAGGATACAAACTCAAAAGGCGGTTCGTTTTCTATGTTGTTGAAGGAAGATTTGCTGTTGAGTTTTCTGGGGTCCTCTGGGGTCCACACTTTAGCTGTTCGGATAATATTTTGTTCTTTGAGTTGTTTTTCATCAGTCCAAGAGAGAGAGTGTCCTGCAAGGGGAGGGAGGCCATAATCCGGGTCGCTAGGGGAAGGGGACCCTGAGGGAGTGAAAAGAGAAAACAGACTGTGAATGTCCAACTCTGTTCCCAGCGGTGCCCTCCGGTCCTTTAGGATCCCCTTTTGGGCGCCTGGACAGACAGGCGTCTTAGGTTACATTAGAAGGACCCTCTTCCTCCACCCTCCCCAAGCCCCTAGGGCTCCCTTCCCGGAATCCCAGATGCTGCAAATCTGTCGGGGACACAGATTTGCGCACCCTCCCAGCCGCGGTCAAAGTGGCAGAAAAAAACCTGAGAAACGCCAGCTTGCGCTCAAGATGCCCGGTGCCCATGGACCATCCGTCTGTCCGTCAGTCTGCTGGTGGATCTGTTCACCCAGCCCCACCGGGACCTTCGCATGCCCGTCCCCGTCTTCCCAGGCTAGGAGGCGGACGCACTTACGGGTGCCCCGGTGGCAGATGATGACCTTCTGGGCCTGGCTGCCCAGGCTGTCCCCACCCAGGCGCCCTCCGCCGCCTGGCCCCCCGCCGCTGCCCGCGCCGCCGCCACGCAGGGGCAGGTCGGCCTGCACCAGCTCGCTGAGGAAGTTGATGTAGCCGATGGCCAGGCGCAGCGTGTCCACCTTGGAGAGGCGCTTCTCGTAGGGCAGCGTGGGGATGTGCGAGCGCAGCCCCTCGAAGGCGTCGTTGATGGACTGCATGCGCCGTCGCTCGCGCACGTTGGCCGCCTGCCGCAGCTGCTGCAGCTCCGCCTCAGAGCGCACCCTTCGCCGCCGCCGTGCAGCCGCCGCCGCCGCCGCCCCGCTCAGGCCGCGCAGCCGCGCCTCGGGCGACAGCACGGATGTCCCCGCGCACGGGTAGACAAGGCACGAGGGCGGCGAGCCGGGCGAGTAGGGGAAGCCGCCCGGGTGCGCCCCGGCCCCGCAGCAGTAGCCGCCGCCGCCGTCCTCCCGCTCGCCGGGGCCCCCCGAGGGCGGCTGGGCGAGCGCGTGCGGGGCCCCCGAGGGCGCGGGCTGCAGCAGCAGGCACGCCCCGTCGCGGTAACAGTACTCGTGCAGCTGGTGGCTGAGAAACTGCACCTCTGCCTGCTCGTCCGCCAGCAGCTCATCACCGTCCTCCAGAGGGTCCCGAGAGGACTGGTCAGTGAAGAAGTCCTCCTCGTCAAAGTAAGGAGACGGAAAGGCATCCAGGCCCCCGGGGAAGTGCTCCAGCAGCACCGCGTCCATGCCCTGCACCGCCGCGGGCCCGGGGTCGGGGTGTTCTCTAGAAGTTGGCTGCTGCAGTTCGGGTTCGTCTGGCAGCCCCTTTCCTCCCGGCCTGGCGCGGGAGGCAACGAGGACCGCCCGCCCGCTTCCCGCCCCGCGCCTCCCTGGAGTGCCCGCGGCCGCTGCGCTCTGGCCGGCGCCCGCGCTGCGCTGGGCAGGGCTGCGCCAACGTGCTGAAGCTGAGGGCCGGCACGCGAGGATTCTTATAACTACATCCACAGGCGCGTGCCAGGGACCCGCGGCGCCAGCCAATCACCGAGTGCGGGGTGCCGGCGGGGAGGGGGCCGGGTGGCGCGGGGACCGGAGGCTTTCGTCCCGGTGGGAGCTCCCGGGGCGAGGAGGAGGCGGGGCTCGCTCGGCCCGGGGCTTCTCCCGCCCCTCCGAGCCAGCTCTCCGGCGAGTACCTGCCCGGCGCGCGGCTCCAGGGGCACCTGCGGCTCCAGGGGCACCTGCGGCTCCAGGGGCACCTGCGGCTCCAGGGGCACCTGCGGCCCCAGGCGCCCGCCGCCAGCCCGCCCGCCTGCGCGCGCTGCGCAGAGAGGGGCCCTTCTTCCTTGGGGCTGGGGTAGGGGACCCAAAAGGCCCTAGGGGTACACGTCCGCGTCCCACATGGCAAGAGCTGGTGGCCGGGGGAAGCTTGCGGCTCCTCGGGGGTCGGCGCAGAAACTGCAGACAGCCTGGCATTGCAGACTGCGCGTTTCGTCCCCCGAGCGCGCGCGGGCCTCCGGCCTGGGTTCGGTTCCAGGCGTCTGTCTCATGGCCGGACCTTGCCAGGACTCTTGTGACGTTGCACAGTGTGTGCCGCCAGGGTTGAAAAGCAATGCGGTCCAGTTCCCAAGGCGGTCCAGGCGCGGCTTGGGGTCTAGGGACGCGGCGCACTGCTTGGGATCCTGACTCGGGTGCCCGGTGCTGTTCGGCCGGCCTCGCCTCCGCTCCCTTTCCCCGCCCCAAGAGAGAAATGGGGACGCTGTGGCGGTGGGCAAGAGGGTAGGATGCCTCAGAGAGCAGCTGAGTGGGGTACATTTTTTTTCTGAGAGCAAATGGAGACCCTAGGAGTCTGGAGCAATAAAACCTGATACAAAAGAAATCAATTGAACTGTCTGCTCCGGAGCAGTCCAGAGGGAGGGCGTGGAAGTTAAAGGGCAGAGTGTGATCCATTTTCAAAGCCTGAGTCTCTCACCTTTCTGACTGGCCACCAAGACCATCCTTGAATGATTTTTTCCCCCTTCTCAATCTTTAAAAAATTAAATAAACCAAACACCAAACGTTATGGGCTCTGCCCCTTGACACCCTTCATCGCAGACTGCGATGCATCACTAATTCCTCAGTTTAAGAGTAACAGAGAAACACTTTCAAGGTTGGGGCAGTTCTGCTAAAAGCCAAGTGCCAGCTTGCATCCCGGGAGAGTTGAGAAATGCGGCGGATGGCACGTGTTCTCTAACAAGACTGAGTCACCACCTTCCTGGGTCAGTCGCTTCCTTTTTCAGACATGCCCCACCAGAGGTTTCCATTGGGTGTTTAGACTCCTCTCAAAACCTAAGTCCGTGCCTCTTAGCACAGCGATTTAAACACGCTTTTTGGTTTTAAACATTACCTTGTATTTAACTGAATTCTAAGACTAAAAAATTAAGGGCAAAAGAGGTAAGATTAGAAGACCAGAGATTACCTTACCATGAACTGTCAAGACTGCCAGAGAATGTTAACCAAAGACTGTTTTTCAACAAATTCTTTCCTGTATTAGCTTCTTAGCTCCTGCCCTTTCCTAATGAGGTGATGCAAATGTGGACAATTTCCCTATGTCCCAGCCTGGGCTGCAATTTCCTGCATTTAGATTTCTCTTTCTCATTTCAAAGAGGGGAAAGCTGTTTGGGGTGAGAAGGTCAAGACTACGGATTGAGTCAGCTGATGGGGGGCACCGAGTTCTCTTCATGTTTAAAAAGTCCTCCTCTCCTCCCCTCCCCTCCCCTAGTTTGACTAAAATCCAGTAAGGACATGGCTTTGGATCAATCTGAGGACTTGCAGGAGTAGCAAATGACCAGCTTCAAAGCCTTACCCAAAATATGGTTGACCATTCAGTGGAGGAAAGACTGGATTCTAGTCTCCGCAGGCTCTCTTCAAGAGGCGAGAGGCCTTCTCTGATAGATCTAGATGGCTCCTGAGAAAGTGTTTGTGTCATGGATGTGTTGGGGTGGGGCGGGGGCTTGGAGACATGCGAATCAGTGTGTTTACCCATGCCTTTTTACCCAATGTGACTTTAACAGTCAGGGTCTACAGAAAATCATCTTCTGTATGCTTGGTGAGTTTGTGGAAGACTACAGAACTTGACCTTGGGCACTCAAGCTCAAGACTTTGAGCTATTGGAAAGTCCAGGGCTGGTGGGACTTTCTTTTACTGCCCTGTGAGGCCAAGCAGAGCTAGTGTGGATGTTCTGGGCAGCTTGGAGGGTTAAAAGTTGGAGGGTTAAAAAAGATACTCACTTGCTCCAGACAGAACCCTCCTTGCCCTCTCCCTCCCCAGCATCACCACTTTTTTCCTTAGAGAATTGCTGGTTGTCTGCAGACTGGTCCTACTGGGAAGTGAGGGCCAGGCCTGTGGATGCTGATACTGGGGTAGTGGTGTGGGCATGCATGCTTAAACACACACACACACACACACACACACACACACCCCCTCTCCTTAAGTAAGACATGATCGTTCTTTTCTCTACTGAAAAGAAGAAAGGCTTCATCGCTAATAAAGGAAATTTTCTCTGGGTCACTGGAGGTCAAAACAGCGTGGACGGCTGCCCTTGCCTCTCGAAGCGACAGGTTGGATGAGGAGATGGCTGGGACAGAGTCCTGTCTTGCTGGGCTCCAGGCCCCGACTCTCATTCCAGCCCCTCCCTCCATGCTCCCTGGAGCCTCTGGGCAATGGGGGAGTGTGGACAGGACCCAGATCAAAAGATTCCAGGTACTTCCCGGCAGAGGGACAGTGCTGGTCCCAGAGCTCTGGCTTCTCCGCTCCACCCTCTGTTCTCAGGATAGATGTCCCCTAACCTTATCCCTGCCTCAGTATAAAGTAACGTCCACCCTCAAGGGTAGGCAGTGGGGAGGCGGTTGGTTCTTTTTAGGACCAAATCCTGGTGAGGCCTTGTGATTTTTTTCAAGTCTTTCCTAGGGTCTCAGTGCCACCTGTCATCCTGTGCCTGGCAAACTTCTGCCACACTGCCTTTGGGGCTGCTTGGAAGCCTCATGCCACCTCCAAGGTTCTCTGTTCCAGGAGAACATCTGGCAAGAGCCATGAACACCCCTGCCCCGCCTGCAGCCTTGGTGTGTCCATCTGTCTGTCTGTTCTCTTTCTCTCGCTCTGTCTCTCTCAGTTCTCTCCCTCCCAGGGTTCTCCTGGACCTGAACACTTGCTCATTTGCGTCCCAGCAAACATCTTTAGAGTCTTTCCCTGGCTTTTAGGAAACTGGAGGGTGGGAGCCCGGGTCCCTGGCTCCTTCCCAGGATGTTTTGGGCCAAGACCACGAAGGGTTCCTCACCCTTCCACTTCCCCTTCATGTGGCTCCACAGTGCTCCACACCCCTCAGCACATGTCCTCCCTGCTGGAGCCTCAGCCCCACAGAAACAGGGTGTGGCTGTTTTGCCCCCACAGATTAGCAAGCAGGTGCTTGCAGATGGGACTTGTGGTCTGACGCTCAACTGGAACATGGGTTTGTGTTACTTCTTCATGACCCACACTCTCCCATCCCCACTCATGAACACAGAGGTGCCAAGTGGCTGAACTGTCCTCACCTGGGTCTGCTTCCCCTTCCTCTTCCACCCCCTCCCTCCCCTGTTCTGTTCCTCCACTCTTAGGGAAGGGTTTGAGAAATAGAATCGCGGGGTTAATGCTGAAAGGCCTCTGAAAGGTTGGGTGACTTCCCTAGGGCCGCACAGCCTTTCTGTCCATCCCAATCCACCCCAGTCCAGGGCTGATTCCACCGCCCTGTTTCTGACCCCTCATAAAAGGTATATTTACATCGATGTGCAGTGCAGTCAGTCCAGGCCCTGATATGCATGGACTTGGGTTACCAAACCCACATTCCCAGCCTCTCCAGTGTCCTGGCCGCACTGCGGATGCCACAGGACCTCCCGATGTGCTGAGGAAGGAATCACTGACTAGTGCAATTCCTAGCATAAGACAAAGGATGTGACATTAAATATGGGGTCACAGGACTTTCTCTGGCCCCCAAAGTCTCATTCTACAGGTTATGGATGATTTTTCCACTCAGAAGCTGCACTCTGACCCAAGTGACATTTTATTCTCTCCTGGAAATGACTGGTTCACCTAGACGCTGAGCTTGACACAGCTTCAAAGGCCTTCCTTGCACTAGCCCCGCCCACATGTCATTCTCCTGGTCCTCTCTTTACTTCATTCTTTATTAACTTATCATTTCTTCTGATGCCATGATGACCTCCCTCCGGTTTTCTTCATTTCACTTCTGCTGTCCTTGTCATTAGTCTGAGCTCCTTGATTTGGTTTGAAGATCTTTTAACTTCTTCTTTTTATTCAGTGACAGATTCATTAAATTCTGCTGTGCTTTACAATTTTCAAAAGTTTCATACACGTGATTTCATATAATCCCATAATAAAGCCCTACCCCTATGTTACTCCTCCCCCTCCTCCCTCTCCCCATTGGGAACCACTAATTTGTTCTCTACATCTGTGAATCTGCTTCTTTTTTGTTGTATTCATTAGTCTGTTTTATTTTTAAGATTCCACATAAAAGTGATATCATACAGTATGTGTCTTTCTCTGTCTCACTTTTTTCACTTAGGATAATGCCCTCCATTTTGCTGCAAATGGCAACATCTCATTCTTTTTTATGGCTGAATAGTATTCCATTGTATGTATGTGTATGTGTGTGTGTGTGTGTATATATATATATATATATATACACAAACATCTCACATCTTCATCCAGTCATCTGTTGATGGACACTTAGGTTACTTACATATCTCAGCAATTGTAAATAATGCTGCTATGAACCTTGGAGTGCATGTATCTTTTTGAATTAGTGTTTTTGTTTTTTTTCAGAGATATACCCAGGAGTGGAATTTCTGGCTCATATGGTAGTTCTAATTTTATTTTTTTGAGAAACCTCCATACTGTTTTCCACAGTGGCTGCACTAATTTACATTCCCACCAACAGTGTAGAAGGGTTCCCTTTTCTCTGCATCCTCACCGACATCTGTTATTTGTGTTCCTTTTGATGGTGGCCATTCTGACAGGTGTGAGGTGATATCTCGCGGTGTGTTTGGTCTGCATTCCCCTGATGATTAACAATGATGAGCATCCTCTCATGTGCCTGCTGGCCATCTGCATTTCCTCTTCAGAAAAATGTCTATTCAGTTTGCAGATCTTACATTCATTCTAAGATAGGTAGAGGAATAATACAAACACTAGAAAAGATGGAGATGATCATTTGAGGGGACTCTCACTTATGTTTATCATTTGCCCTCATATTTTCTGAAGGGCATCCTCCTTACTTCAGCCAGGGAATAGAAGAGACTCGGTCTTAAGCCAAGGGCTGTATGGCCCGTCAGAGAAGAGGGCAGAATTCCACACCAGGTTGGCTGGCTCCACATCTCTATGCTTTACTTAGCATCTTCCTGCCCCTCCTCTGTGAGAACATAGCTGACTTAATCTAACTTTTCTGAAACCATGTTGATTTCAGAATGTAGCTGCTTTTATATGCTTTTTCACATAGATTCTCTTGTTGGCTAACACAGCACTCTGAGATCAACTGGGCAGGTATTTTTACTATTTTCAAGTCATAAGATTCAGAAAGGCTAAGTCACTGCCCTGGAGTGACCCAGCTGGGGCCAGAGAGCTGTGAGAAGAAATGTGGACTATTATTTCTCCCACCCCCACAGCACAAAGGGGTGGGGACTTTGGCATCATTTTCTAGGGTTTCCCATCAGACACTTCACTCTGAGGCTACTTGGCCTAAAAAAAAAAACAGCTGGGCCATGTCCCCCACATCCCTTCTGGGAATGAGGGCTGGAGGCACATGGCTGCCACGAATCATGCAGACAATCCTGATGCCAGACACCCATCTCCATCCTTCTCACATTTCCCATGGTTAAACATTAATCTTTGGCGGGAGAAACACCAAAATGCTGATATAATTATCCAAATAAGTATTTTCTGTCGTGTCAAGGTTTATTTGCTGAATCGCAAAGCTTCTGAGCTTTGTCCTTCGGTCGTTATTCCAGAAGGTGTTTGGTCTTGAGTAATGTAAACGCTGCAGGTCATTATCACCAGACTTCTGTGCCTTGTTACAGTGAGCAGTGAAAAAACAAATTAATAGGAATTGGAACTTGGAGCTTTTTTCCCCCTGTTTGCTTCTTTTCAAAGCTATGTGTTTTTTCTGGCTTCATATCCATCCTTCAGTGAATTATGGTGTAGCTGTAAGATGGAATATTCAGCCACCATTAAAAAAAGAAGAATGCTTTTGATTTTGTGATGTGAAATGATCTCCCAGATACATTACTAAAGTGAAAGAAGCAAGAGTGGCTAGTATGTTCCCACTTGCATTGAAAAAAAAAAAGAGAGAGAACAGTGAATATATGTGCGTGTTTTGGTTTATGCAGCTGTCAGATGTCTCCAGATGGATACATAAGAAACTGATGGCGTTGGTAGCATTAAGAAAGGAAACTGAGTGGCTGATGGAGAGGAATTTTCATTGTATACCCTCTTGGATATTTTGATTTTTGAAATACAGGAATATATATGCAGAAAATTTTTAAATTTTAAATTATGAATATTAAAAATAATAATGAATTTATTTTTTAAGGAAATTTTTGGAGTTTATGTTATCTTCATATAAGCCCTGCAAAAGACCTCCAGAGAGGCTGGTTATTATTATCTTGTGCTATCTTCAGAAGTCAACAAGCACCCTCCAGCAGATGGGGCCCGTGAGGGCTGGCAGGGGCTGCCAGGCACAGGGTGCCCTGCATGTCAACCAGGTCCTGAGTGAGCCCTTCTTCTATTGCCTAAGTCCCGCATAGGGCGCAGTTGAAATGGGATGGCACTGGGTGAAGTGTTATTTCCTGCATGAAATCAATGTCAAATAAAATTTAGGGGGATGTGACAATACAAGGGAAATTTAACATTACTCTTAAAACCACCACGTTGTCTGCACTGTCCACAGTCCCACAGCCTCCACGTGAAGTCTACTAACATTTTGGTCTGTTTCCTTCCATATATTTCTAGTTTCATATGTTGCATTTTTCACTTGACCTAATCTCATCATAATTTCCCCATATCTTTACTGACCGGCTTTCACGGCGGGAGGATGGTTCATCATAGGTAGGACTTCACCACTGGGTAATTTCCTTATCACTTAAGTACTGCTTCCTCCTGGGAACTCACAGTTCTGGCCGTGCTTTGTACATCCCTCAGAATCCCTTTGTGTCCAGCCTGTGGTCTGACTTCATTCGTTGCTTGGCAGGCCATTGATTTTGATTCCCTCAGAATGGTTTCTACCCCATCTCAATAATACCTTAGTTTTCACTTGTATCAGTGGTCCTGAAGCTGGAGGGATCTTGCAGTGGCATTTTTGTCCTTGTTCCTTAAAATCCTGTCTGGACCAGAACTTTTCCTCAGCTGGGTTAATCTGTGTTTGGAGAAGCTCATGCCAGCCCATGTCTGGTTCAACTAAGGAACTGCCCACTATTAGCTGAGAAACTTGTTACTTGGGGAAACTGCGTAGAAGCCTGGGAGTGCAGTTTTCACACTTGGGCGTACAGGAAGTAAGCACCCTGCATATGTCCTTCCTGGCCTCTGGCTTTGCCACCACAAGACCCCTCTCTGGTTAGACACCACTAGAGGTTTGAGCCTCTTTCTGCCACTGGGAAGGGAGCCCCCACTTTCCACTGCCACCGCAGAGGCCGGGAAGCATGGGTTTGTGAGTGTGGACTGTGGAGCCTGACTGTTTGGAACCTGACCGTTGTGCCACTAGGATCAGCTGTTTGGGCGAATTAGCTAATCTGTCTGTGCTTCCAGCCCTGCACATGCGAAAAAGAATGATAATAATACTATCGCGTTGGGTTAGCATGAGGATTAAGTGAGTTAACAACTGTAAACGTGTACCCAGGGCTTAGCACACAGAAATATTTGCTCAATTAGTTATTCAGCAGTAGTAGGTTAGCAGGTGCTCAGCAAATGTTGGTGGAATGAAGATACATCATCGGTTACAGGTGGGAGCCCTACTTCTCAGGCTGCAGTCATTTTTGACTCCAGCCACCCCTCCCCGATCTCTTAGGTTTGTAGTGGACAAATACCAGCCAATATATCAACAAAGACAGGTTGATTCCTGGCTGAAACTGAAAGAGGCAGCGCACGTCTGTTCAGCTGTTCTCACGTCTTTTGGAGGCAGTTAGCATGAGGCCTGGCGACAGCCTTTTGCTAATGCTCACGGTTGTAAGTGGGGGCTGGAGAGGTGGTCCATCCACACAGGATGGCCCACAGAGAAACCCTGCAAAGGGGCAGAGCAAGGCCACAGTGCTCAATGGGGGACATTCACACAGGCCCACCTTTCTGGTTTCTCTTCCGCAGGGTCTTTCTCAGAGACACACTAGGGCCATGAGACCAGGAAAGGGGCGGGAGCTGGCCTTCCGCTCTCACTCCTCCATCCTCACCAGCTCTGCAGTCCGGAGCCAGAGGCCTTTCCTCACCTGCAAGGAAAAACAAGCCTGGCTTGTTATAGGAAAGAGTCAGCCCCTAATCTGCCCACGTCTCTGTCATCAGTGGGTCGTATTTATAGCCTTTCCCCTCTTCATAACAAAGGGACTGTTTCCATCCCCAGGAGTTTGATTTTCCAGGTGAAGGTGCTGACCTGTCATTGGGCCTCTCATTTCTGCAGACCTCTGATTTTCTGGATCTTACTTCTTAAATGAAGGCTCCACAAGTTAATTGTGACTTTTTCCCCCCAATTTCATG
This sequence comes from Camelus bactrianus, assembly GCF_048773025.1. Lineage (NCBI taxonomy): Eukaryota > Metazoa > Chordata > Mammalia > Artiodactyla > Camelidae > Camelus > Camelus bactrianus. The sequence goes on from NC_133573.1 coordinate 20,587,785, forward strand.
GCCACGTTCAGATGCTAGTCTTAAAACACAATGATGACAAATTGTGAGCATATTCTGGCCCACCCGGATGGCCACCTAAAGACCTGGCCCTAGCTTTGAACTTGGAGCCTGACTCAAAGTGAACATTTGTGTTTAAGATTGTGGTGGTGCCACATGGGCTATGTTAGCTGCTTTGGGCTAAAGAGAAGACACAGATATTTTGCTTGTGCCAAGAAACCAAATAACTACAGAACACGCTAGATAAACAAAGCCATCATGGTAGTTTAATTAAACTGGGACGAGAAATGAGTTATCACATGACACACAGTGGGCTGAAGATGGTGGAACCAACATCATGTCAACCCTGCAACAAACATCATTACAGCAAAGTTGAATCATCCATCACATTAGATTAAGGTTTATTTGAATTTTATTAATACAGGTCCAAAATTTTTAATGGGTTTTGTTTTACAGTCATAAGGACATATATAAAGAATTTATACCAACTTTATATCTGCAAAGATTTAAGATAGTTCATCTTTTTTTATTGATGTACCATCAGTTACAATGTGTCAATTTCTAATGAACAGCACAATGTCCCAGTCATGCATATACATACATATATTCATTTTCACATTTTTTTCATTAAAGGTTATTACAAGATATTGAACATAGGTCCCTGTGCTATACAGAAGAAACTTTTTAAAATCTATTTTTATATATAGTGGCTAACATTTGTAAATCTCAAACTCCCAAATTTATCCCTTCCCACCCCCTTTCCCCAGTGACCATAAGACTGTTTACTATGTCTGTGAGTCTATTTCTGTTTTGTAGATGCTTTGATTAGTGTCCTCTTTTTTCCTCTTTTGTTTTTAGATTCCACATATGAGTGATATCATATATTTGCCTTTCTCTTTCTGGCTTACTTCACTTAGAATGGTGATCTCTAGGTCCATCCATGTTGCTGCAAGTGATGTTATTTTATTCTATTTTTATGGCTGAGTAGTATTCCATTGTAAAAAATATACTGCAACTTCTTTATCAGTCATCTGTCGATGGACACTTAGGTTGCTTCCATGCCTTGGCTATTGTAAATAGTGCTGCTATGAACATTGGGGTGCATGTATCTTTTTGAATTAGAGTTCCCTCCAGATATATGCCCAAAAGTGGGATTGCTGGATCATATGGTAGGTCTATTTTTAGTTTTCTGAAGAACCTCCATACTGTAAGCTATTTCATCTTAATGATCATTTAAACTGGCACTGGGGGCTCATTAAAGCTTTTATTGGTCATTGCCTTGCTTTATTTTTCTATAAATAGGGTGAAGATTTTATCTGTGAGGACATACATGCACATGTGTGTATTTTTAAAATATGTGTACACACGCATATAAATACATCCACTCAGAGTCAAGTTGGAGAAATACTGTTCCAGGTCATTATCAAATACATGTGTTTGGCTTCAGGTGAAGCAATTAGAACGCAGAGAGGAAAGGGAACAGGGGAGTAAAGTAAAAAGGATATGAAGTAAAATGAGAAAAGGGAAGAGGCAGGGGGCAGAGTTTACAAGTTGGAAAGATTCATTTGAAATATGAAATCATGGAGGATGGAAGACATGGACATTTGACTCACATAGATCTGAGTTCAAATTCAAACATCTGCTCTAGTCCTTACAGTTGTGTGTTCCTGGAGAAGATACTTAAACTTGCTGAGCTTTAGTTTCACTGTCTGTAGAAATGAGAAGAAATCATAATATCTACCTTAAGGATTGCTGTGGAAAGTTAGTGAAATGACCTAGGTTAAGTATCTGATACAGAGCAGGCACTCAAAGAATGCTACTTCCATTCCTGTTTCCTCTGTACTCAGTAGAGTAATCAATAAGGTTTATTTTTTCTTTTTCCCGCTGAGCTTTATTGTGTATTTAAAGTGTACAGTGTGAGGATTTGATATGTGTATATTTTTGCAAAATGTTTACCAAAATAAGGTTAACACATCCTTTACTTCACATAATTATCATTTTTCTGTTGTTGTTATGGTAAGAATATTAAAGCTCTACTCTCACAGCAACTTTCAAGTATACAATATAGTATTGAACAAGTTTTTATTAAATGTCTGTAAAGTATAGAAGAAAAAAGGAGTGAAAAAGATATAAATGAGAAGTGATAGCACAGGTATTAAAAAAAAAAAACTGAAGACTTCTCTACCATTGGTTTCTTCCACCTGATTGTCTATATAAAGGAATCATTTAAAAGTTAACTTTTTTTTGACTGCACGTCTTGCATTATTCTGAATAAAGTTCTGGCTTCTATAACAAATACATAAAGACAATGTAACGTTTTTGTCTCTCCTATGCAATAGTCCAAACATAAGCAACTCGAAGTTTATATGGCAGCTAAAGGGGTTGGAGGTCAAGCTTCCTTGTAACATGTTGCTCTATCTTCCTGAAACACAGCTTGAAACCTTCAAACCAAAATGGCTGCTTCAGCTCCAGCCATCATGTCTGCATCCCAACCAACAAGAAAAAGGAAAGAGGAAGGGCACACTCCTTTCCTTTTAAGATCATGACCTGAAGTTTTCACAAATCACTGCAATTCACATTCAGTTGACCTGAGCCATCCCATGGCCACATCTAGCTACAAGGGAAGGTGAAAGGGGTGGTCTTGAGTTTGATGACCATATTCCCAGTTAATACTTGGGATGTTACCAAATAAGAAGAGAAAAATATTTTGTGTCTGTGGAGGGTGTGGGATTAGCTGTGTCTGACATACCTTATTACCACTTTTGAGTATACACTCTAAGGTGAATTTATGTATGTTTATGTACTTAAAATTGCATAGAAATAAGACTATATTAATATGTTGCACACATTTGTAAACATGCACAAAAAGAAATTTTAGGAAGATGAGTAAAAATATAATAGAACTTCTAAAAATTTTCCCGTAGCCAATGGAACATCTTGATCACTTTGGAGACTTCTAGTCTATATAATGCAAATCAATTACAGTTTTTTAAGTTGAATTGTCTTTTTTTTCATATTATACACAAGGTTAAAAGCAATGTGGAAATTCTAAGAAAATGTGCCCTGTTATAAGTCTTTATTTACTTATCTCTTTAAGAAAGATGTTTTGAGCATCGGCTATGCTCAATCACTGTGTTAAATGTTGGGGATCAGAGATGAGTAAGATGTAGCTTCTGTGCCTTAACACATCCTTGGGGTGGCAGAGAGAGGAGAGATGATTATAATCCGGTGTAGTGAGAGCTGTCATTGAGGTGTAATGGCTCAGCACAAGAGTGAGGGTTTAGGGAGGTCTTCCTAAGGGGAATAGTGTTGAGCTGGGTGAGTCTTGAGTGAGTCTGACCACATGAAGAGGGGCAGAAGTCTGTTCCTGGGAGGCTGAGTAGATTTACGAAAGTGGAAGGCATGCACTAATCCCCCTCACCCCCCAGTTTTCCCTGGTTTAGGGACGTGAGTGCCAGCAAATATACTGGATGCTACAGGCTCCATCTCAAGCAAGCCTCAGGTCAATGCATTCAATGTGCCTTTTTGCATCTCCTTTCTTAGCCTGCCTCCCTCCCCATCACAGGCATGGCGTGGCCTCATCGTGACCACATCTCTGCCCCACCAACACCCATGTCCTCAGAGAAAGCCCAGGGCTCCAAATTATCGTTTTGGCCCTCTTTAAAAGCCGATTACTTTGGGGCCATCGATCTCAGCGAGAGGCCATAAAGGAAAACATCTGCTCCACTAAGGTGTAAGCAACACATGGCAACCGGATCGTCATCTCTCTGGCATTTTACTAGTGCCCTTGAAAGGTAATGCCATCCATCCATCACAGGGATGAAGTCTTACAACTTGGCCTGTTGCAGTCACTTGGAAGCATTTTGCGGGTAGTCAGAGATTTCCTCAAGAACCTTGAATCTCACCTTTACTTAGCCTTCACCAGCCTTGGAAACCCATTTCCCTGTATTTCCCTCATGCTAGAATGTCCTCCTGTTTTCTCATCTGTTCCTGGTCCTTGTATTTTTTTTTTTTTTTTTTGGAGGCTTGAAACTTACCAGGCCTGTGTACCAACCCATCGTAAAAATCCAGGACGGAGCTAGGACATGTGCAGAGGCTCCTAGGAGTCTCCAAAGATGTCCTAGGTGGAAGCAAAGCTCTGCAAACCATCATCCACTTTGTGACATTTCCCTGCCCTGATTTAAAGTGATGTGAGGGATTTATGTTGTCAGTGACCTTACAGGTCCCCAGTGCTTAGGGAGCACTTTTCCTCAGCTGGGCAAGTGAGAGCAGACCAGAAGGGAAGATGCAGAAGGACTGTATTTTTTGTTCTGGGTTCTTTACAATAAGAGTTAGCCTGAAAGGCTTCCATCACAGGACATCCCATGAGCCATAGGAGCTGGAAAGTCACGTCACAGATCTGTCTTCTTCCAGGCAGGACATAAGCTTATACTTCCCTATCTTCTTTGAGGTGAGATCTGACCATGTAGCTTTCTTGGGTTAGTAAAAGACGAGTAGAAATGTTACGTCACTTCCAGGAGGAAGCTTTTTTTTCCTTCATGCTCAATAGTGCATTTTATTGTTGTAATTACCCTGCTATTTAAAAAATACTGTTATGAGTAATCCAAGTACATTTTGAATGCAATACTTCCAGGCTAAGGGCAAAAAAAACTGTAAACAAACTGCTTAGTAGGTCTGATGTTCACAGTGGTGTAGGTTAGCAATTTTAAAACAACTTTCTGTGTGACCTAGGAGTAAATGAATGAGTGAATATATTGAGAATAATGAGAATTGTGTCCTTCACTGTTAGAGGAGAGAGCTGCAGGTAGGGAAAGGAGAAAGACTAGAATATTTAGATGGAGACATTTGGAGAGATATAAACAGAGAGGTATCTGTATATGCATGTGTCCATTCTTTTTTTGCCCCCTAGCTCTGTCTGCTAAAAGGGTTTTTGTAGCAATGAACACAATTTGTTCTCAGATCTTGGTTTCTAAAATCATTCCTTACTTAAAGGTTCCAGAGATCCTTAGAGAAATGGCTGATTCGCGGCGGGGGGGGGGGGGGGGCAGGAGGAAGCTTTAAGAGCCAATGTACTATTCAGCTTCTTTGGTTCTCTCTTCTGTAACAATGATAGAAATGCATCTTGAGACAGAACAACTGTTGGCTTGGGATCTTCAGTGACTACGATGAACAGGGTCCCCCTGAAAACCTGCACAGAACAGGGAACTTGGATGAGAAGTAAATTTTTGTTGTGTGAAGCCACTGAGATTTGGGTGTGGTTACTGCAGCACAACCTGGCTTGTCTGATGTACCTGTGTTGTCAGACTTAGTACTCAGGATGTGTGTGTGTGTTTAAAATCTTTTGGTTTCAAGTAATGGAAACAACTTGAACTAACAACATGAAAAGGGAGCTATGGTATGGGATGCAGGGCCCGTCCTAGAATCCACAAGCAGGAATGTAGCTAGATCTCAGGAAGGCAGCAGTGCCAGGTGTCTCAGAGATTGAAAATTCTCCCCCATGTCTGTATGAGTGGCACCCCATAATTTTAGCTGGGCACATGGACACCAGAATAAAAACTACATTTCTTGGTCACCCTTGCAGGTTGGTGTGGTTATGAAACTAACTTCTAACTAATAAGTAGAAGTGATATTCACCTTTGTGGCTCTTTGAAGAGGAAGGACATGTCCCAAGTTGCTACTTTCTCTCTTCTTTCTGATTGGAATGCCAATGCAATGGCAGGAGTTGGAGCAGCCATTTTGAACCATGAGTTGAAAGCTACACATTAAGGATAGATACGTAAGTAGATAAAGGAGTCTGGGTACCCCACATCATTCAGACCCCACATGAGGCCTGGGATGCCTATCTAGCTTTGTCTTCTTTTGATTTGTTTTTGTGAGAGAAAAATAAACCTCTATCTCATTTAAGCCACTATGTATTTCAGCTCTTTTATAGAGCAGCCTAATTTGTATCCTGGTTCAGACACTGTGATCTGGAAAGGTGACTGGACATTCTCTCCATCTTTCCTGTGCTTCTTTCTGTTACCCTCTCCATGTTTGCTTCATTCTTTTCTTTTTCTGTGGATCCATTTTCTCTGTTTTCCAGTCTCTTTATAGAAACCATGGCTTCCTCTGAGAAGTACCATGTTTATTTATGGAGCAAACATTTACTGAACACCAATTCTGTGCTGAGAACTGTGATAAGCACTAGTCACAGAACAATAAATTAAACATCTTTTTTTCATGGAGTTTACAGACTAGAGAGAACAGAGAGTAGAGGTTGAAATAGACTTGAAATATACAGAGAATGATTATCATGGCATTCAAAGATACAAAAGAATTTTATTAAGGATGAAGTAAAGAGATGATGAGAATGGAAAATATACAGAGTCTAGATCAAGGAAGGTTATGAGCTGTGTTAAGGAGTTTGGCATAGTACAGACCAGTCATTTCCAGAGTGGAGAAGATCTGCTGGGTTATGGAGAGAAAATATTAGAATTATCATCTTTATTTCTACGTTATTCTTTTAAAATTTGTCTCTCTGATTCTTTATAACGTATGTAATTGATTAGTACAATAGCACCTGTTTATAATTCATACACAATTAACCAGGGAAGTGTTTGAAGCTGGAGGGTGCATGGTCAAGCCTGCCTTTTAGAAAGGATACTGAGGCTCCAATGTTGGAGATTGGATTGGAGCAAAACAAGATCACAGGCAGGGAGACAGATGGGAAAACTGCAGCAGAACAGTTGAGAGATTATGAGGGCTTGAGCCTGGGTGGTGGCCAGGAAGATTGAAGAAACACTTGGCAAAGAAATTTTAGGATTTTGTGACTTATTCACTGTGGGCTTGGAGGTGAGAGAGAAACAAAAGAAACAAAAGATTCTGCGCTTGGTATCAGGATGAATGGGGGGCCTGTTTACTGTGATTTTAGGCAAGATAAAGTCAGAAATTGTCCTTAAATTGGGGGCCATGGAAGTTACTGGTGAAAATGACTAAATAAGTGAGAGTATGGGCCAGAATGCAGTGTGCCGAAGACTGAATGAAGGTGAGGAAATAGAAACCCCTACTTTGGGTAACTTATACAAGGAATTTAGTTATGAATGTGTTAATGGGGGGGGGGGTCTGTCTTTGTTTTTCAGATGGGAAAGTCTTTCTTTCACCTTGTAAAGAATCTATTCTCTCCCCTTAATTTTCTCAAACCATTCTTTTCAGACACACACCCATCTTCTTCATCCTTTTCACCATTCCTTGTCTAGTTTCTCTGTTACTTTAAGAAAAGCACCCAGTTTTACTCGGTCAAAAGCTAATTCTAATAGTAGAGGACACATGTAAACGTCATCACAATGGTGATGCAGTTGCATCAAGGAGAAGGAAGTTTCCAGGTAAAATTAGGTAAGGAAGCAGGGCAGACAACCTCTAAAACCTTTGGGAGGACCCAGAAGCTTTGTTCAGATGAACCTACAATTTCTGTCTGCCTCATCTTCTTCTAGTTGGCCCTGAAAACCATTAAACACCATTTGTTAATTTTTTAAATTGTCTTAATATCACGGCAGTGGTGGCTTTTGTTGTTGTTTTACTATTTTTCTTTTTTAGTACTTTGGCCCCATGAAGACTTTTGAGGGCCTACTAGGAAGTAAAACCTATCAGCAGTCTCCTCCCTAAGGGAAAAAGCATTTCGAGGTGTTGCTTTATAGAAGCCAGCTTGAGGAGTTTGAGTTCTAGGCTTGCCAGGCCTTTGGGGACAGAGAGGGGCCCACAGGGGTTACCGGCTAAGGGTAGGGGGTCCTCCTTGGTTTCTTCTGGGCTGGAAGTGACTCTGGCGCTGGGGAGAGGCCAGTAAGGAGAGGGCCACTGCTTTAACCAAGAACATTTGTTAAACGTGCACCCAGGCTCAGGCCCATGTTTGCACAGGAAGATAGATGGGGAGCATGGACCCACGTGGGAAGTTCAAGTTAAATCCAGGCAGGCCCCTGGGGGCCCAAGCAGCCCAACGTGGGGGCAAAATTCCTCTTCCTTGCTGGGCACAGCGGTCGCCTCCCCTAGGAAGTTCTAGCCTCCTGTGACCTCCCTCTGCCCTCAGCCTTGAAACTGGGTCGGCGATGGGCAGAGGCTCAAAGCCTCCCCCGACTCGCCTCTCCATCAAATGTAGCCCATAAATAACGTCCCGTAGGCCCGGCCCCCCGCTGATTTCTCTACCCCACCAGCCCCCCAGGATCTGGGTCTGCGCCCCAGGCCGGCTGCTGTCGCCACAGAGAAAGAGCGAAATGGTGCAAGCGCCGGGCGCAGCGCGGCCAGGCTTCCTTTCCCGGCCCTCCCCGGCGTCCTCCCCCCTCCCGGGCGTTTGTATAGTTGACACCTGCAGCACGGGCGGCCGCCCCGCTTCCCGGCACAAGGCGCTGGTACCTGAGCCCTTGACTGGTAATGCACCATAAACTGCTCCTTTCAGGCCCTTTCAGAGCGGGAGCGCGGAGGTCAGCGTGTCTACAAACCCCTCTGTGTCCGCCCCGTCTCCCGGGCCCCGGGTGCCCGGACCTCCAGCCGCAGAGCTCGCCGGTCCGTGGGAATCGCAACACTTGTGCCGCGGCTCGGCCGGCCGGCCGGCCGGGCGGGGTGGGCGGGGGAGGGAGACCACCCGGCCCTCCCCCGGCCCGGGCTCCCCCGCCCGCCCCACGCTCGTTCACAGAGCGCAGCGAGTGGAACGAATGGGTGCTGGCGTCCTCGGACGCTCGCGGAAACCAAATGATAAGGCAGGAGGAGCCCTGCCCCCGCCCCACCGCTGATGCCCACTCCGCCCCAAAAGGTACCACGCGGGCATCCGGCTGGAAAGGGCTGCCCTCTGCCCCTCTCCCCTGCTGGCGCGAGCGGCCCGCAGCTAAAAGTCGGGCTCGTTGGGGCGCGATCGCTTTGGAGGATTGGAGGGTGGTGGTGGTACCTGTGGCTCTGGTGGCCTAGAGTACACGACCTGGGCCGATGCTGTCCGCAGACGTATTTGGGGTCAGCTCCGGTGCCCGAGCCGCTGTTGCGAAGAGAGTGCCCTTTGGCCGCGATGCTGCGGCAGCCATTCGCAATCTCCCAGGCCCAACTTTGCCCCCTGAGCTAAGCGCACGCGGCGTGGAGATGCAAAGGCGTATAAAGGCCGAAAGTGTCTCCAGTGTTTCCCCAAAACATTGTCCTGATGTTTCCCCAAAATGGGAGTGGAGGGGGTGGTGGGAATGACACATGATGAAGAGAACACTCACGCACAAGACAGCTAGGGCCACCTGTCTTGCCAACCAAGTTTCCATCTCCCCGGCTGGCCTGGAAATGGGGACGAGAGGCGGGAAGGGGGCCAGCGCCCGAAAGCTGCTCGCGGCCAGGGACCACGGGCGCCGCTGGTCAAAGTCACCCAAGACCCGCTGGCGAGCCACTGGCCTGCGGGAGAGCCAGCGGGAGGACAGCCTGACGGCGGGGGCGCGAGAGGGAGCGCCCCCTCCCGAGGCCACAGGGAACCGGGGTTACCTGGGGAGCCGGGCTTTGTCCACCACGCTGGCTCTTCGCAGCCCCAGAACTAATTAAATGCCTCTTTTGGCCGAGGGAAGCCTCGCGTCCGGCGGGGGTTGGGGCGTGTGGGGGCGGCCTGTGGGCACGGGAATAATCAGCCCCATTCTTGCTCTTCTACAAAACCCGCGGCGCAGCGAGAAGTGAACAGCGGCCGCCTGAATGGCAGTTTCAAAAGGCGACACCTGCAAGCGCTGCCGGTTGTGAATTGAATGGAGTCAAACGCGGCGCCCGCTCGTACCTGAGCCGCGAGCTATTAGTGTCAGGCGCGCCCAGTCGCCGGGCAGGGAAGCGCGCGGCCCGGCCGCCCGCGCTGAATGCGACAAGCTGCGGCGCGGCCGCTCCATGGGAATGTCGCCACTTGTGCTGCTTGCGGTCGGGAGGGGGTGCGCCGCCCTTTCAGAGACAGACACAATTAGGCAAAATGCTCAATGAACATTATAAATGATGTGCGATCGCTCTGCAGATTGCCTGGCAAATCAAATTATATGGTCGCTCGCGGGCGATTTCCATGTGCTTTTAAAACTTAAACAGGTATTCGCCGATTTAAAAAAAAAAAAAAAGGCCGACTCAGGGATTCCTGAAAATACACTGAAAGACTCGGTGTTGAATATTCACATGTCCTCTTTGTTAGCGATTGACTTCACAATGGGCTTGGGGAGGGGGAGCGTTTGGATGAGACACATTTTTTACTGTCTTACATACTGCAGAGGAAGGCACCAGAAGTTCACATTTATTACAACTCACAATTACAGTGGGACATTCTTTTTCCTTTAAGACTAAAATTCTCTTAATGAATGATTTGAAGGCTACTGTCATTCTAATCAGATGGAAGAAACATTCTATCAGATGGAAACTGGCCCGGTGCGCTTGGGAGGGGTGGGGAAAGATCCGTGCTTCTACCCTGGCACTGAGTGCTCACTCAAGAGGGAGCTGGCTGCAGGGAGCCTGCCGGGGCTCTGTGCTCCGCACGGCCCAGGCTCTGGGCCTGGGGCACAGCCGGAGGTTCCCTCGCTGACCCCCGGCTCCCTGGACGCCCGCTGCGCTAGGGTACGGAAAAGCGCGCTGGGCAAGCAGAAGAGAGAAGCGACCGGCGCAGTGCGCCCGCGGTGTCTCCAGCAGCGGGACCGGCACAGGTGACACGGGCAACCCGGGCACGGGCACACTCGTTCTGCCCCAGTTTGGCCTTGCGCTCTGCGGCTGGCGATTCTGGAGAAGGGGCAGCTGGAGGCGCCCAGATTGCGCGGACCCCCGCCGAGGCCGGGAGCCGTGCCCCAGGCGAGGGGCTGTCACCGAGGAAGAGCAGAGTCGATTTTAGCTTCTGAAAAAGGAAGCAAGGAAGCGGCAGCAATCCGCTGCCTCACGTCCCTGCTGATCTCCATCTCATTTTCGATTTTCTACTCTTTTGGTTTTCAGATAATTGGGCCAGAGGGAGGGGTGCAGAACCTGGATCCTGGAGGCAGTTGGCAAATATACGTATGTATCTTGCTGAGGAAGAACCAACAGAAGGGAAGACTGGAATTCTGGCTTTTTTGGTTCGTCTTTGTCACTGACTTCCTGTGTTATCTTGGGCAAGCAGCTTAACTCTCAGGCTCAGCTTCCTCATCTGTGAAATGGGAATAGTATTACCAATGTCCAATATGTTTTCCTTTCAGGGTTTTTATTCAGGAAGGGCAATCTTTGTGGTAGCTTGTTATTATTTGTTAGCCTTAAAGTCAAGAGGTACCCACAAACCCCAGGGATAAAAAGCTCTTAGAAGGACAAATCTCAGAAAACCAGAGCCCTGAGCACTTGCGCTCCTCACCTTTGCACAGAAGTCACTCTTTTTTGGGACAGAAGGCAAAGAATGTTTTTCATAACTGCTTTTCCTTGAGGAGAGGTGCTGGGAGTGACAAGAGCCTAACTCAACCAACATACAGCCAGTCTGGCAGCGCACACGCTCTCACGCGCGTGTGTTTGTGCCCGTATGTGTGTGCACGCCTGTGTTCGGAAGGGTAGGTCTCCAAAATGTTGAGCATTTTCATCTCTCGTTGTCAAAAACTTTTCTGTTGGTAGCAGTGGCCACTCCATGGAGAGCATTTGATGAAGCTCATTTCAAGAATTAAGAGCGCATAATTCATTGAGAAAGAGTGTTTCTTTATTGCTGTTCTGTATGTGAGCGTTCTGGTACGGGGAAGGGCGGGGCAGCTCGGTGCTGGCCTTGGTGTTGAAGGTAAATGGCCACACCTCTGGAGGCAACCGCCCTCAAGTTAAGGGCCACTGTCAGGGGCTGCTCAAAGAAACGTGATCACACCCTCTTAATACCTCCGCGTGCATGCTTGTTTCGTGTGTGTGTAAAATGGGAATAGTATATTAAAGCCACTGGCACAGTGCCTAAAACATAGACAGGTGCTCAATAGATTTTGTTAATTAAATGGATATTTGGGTACTGTTCTCTCAATCCCTTCTGTGATTTACTTATTAAATTCAATGTGTGAACATTTTAATAAATAATGGTCTTAGGATGTCTTAAAGGTTTGTGAATTCTTTCAAGCTTTCGTCCCATTGGATTTAAACATTATTATGGGAAAGTTTGGACAGCAAAATTTATCAAAGCCAAGAGTCATTCATCCAACACTTACTTTGGATAGTAATTCAGTTCTGTACTATCTCTGGGCCCAGAATAGGTGATTCCATTTCAGGAAAAGAGATGACGATTGGTACAGAGTGATCTTGGAAAGGTACATGTGGTTTTAATTAATGAATTTATTCTGAGGCCTCTGAGGAAATTCAGTTGGTACTGGGTTAACCGATAATCAAGGCTTCATGTATGTCATTTGTGGGGAAGATTTCCCTTGGGCTAAATAAAGCATGGTCAAAAAATGAAGGACCACTATTTCTATTCACATTTCTGTCACAAGATTATAGTCAATCATTAAAAATCCATTTATACAATCTGCTTATTCAAAATAGATTTTAACAAGATAAGAAAATAAACAAATGGGAATATTTGGGTTAAAAGTAGGAAAAATGAGATATAACTGGGATTGAGTTCTGTGTACTTGCTAAAGGTGGTCTCAAGTTTTGGCTCCAAATTTCCCATCAGCCAATACAAAGAGGAAACACAATAAATACTATGATTCACAGAATAATAACTATTTAAAGTACTGACACCTGAGAAAATGTCTTCCACGTGTCCCCATAAAATGATGTCTGAAACAGTGACCTCAGTAGTGTCTGCAAAACAAATAAATTAGGGTTGTGAGGGCTGGCTTCTGCTTGTGCCACTCAATGTAGTCCTACACAGTCCCCTTTGTCTGCATAAGAATAAAAGTGCTGAGAAAGAGATCCAGCAAATGCCATGCTTACCCGCACTCTTGTCCTGGGATGTTGGAATCTAAGTGTTGAAGGTAAATATCCTGGAGTCCTTACAGTACAGTTGTTGCAGCTCCTGAAAGATTTGAAAAAATACTCTGGGTACCCAGCATGGGATCTAAGGTAAGATTGATGGCAGGGCTGCCCTTGGAAAGAAGTGTCTGTGGCTGGAACCCTCAAAGACATCTCTGGGCTCCAGCCTATGAAAATCATCTGTTGGAACTTTTCATTCCTAGGCCCCAGAGATTCTGATTCAGTAGGTCTGGGTAACATCAAATCTGCTGTATATTTTATGCTACCCAGACCTACTGAAAAACTTCTGTATATTTACAATCACTCCAGGTATGCAATGAAAGCAAAATCATTTCCACTTCCTCTGGGGTAGAGCTAAACAGCAGAGCCCAGCCTCTCCCACAGTTGTGTGGGGTTGTGTATTCGCATCCTGACCAACTGAATGTTGGCAAAGTGTAGGAGAAAGGGACATGAACTTCTAGCACCGCTTCCTAAAGCCACTCTTGAATCCTCTATGTTGGCTTCCCCCTCCCCACCGCTCCATCTGCCAGCTGGGTCCAGAGAATCCAGCAGAGGACTCTGTGGCCCTGGATGATGGCAGACAGTAGGTGGAAAGAACCTCAGCCCCTGTGTGGAAAGACCATCCTTTATGACCTGCTAACACACCCTGAACTATGAAACAAGCAAAAACTACATCTTTATGCTATGAAGCCATTGAGACTGGGGGACTGTTTATTACAGCATCCAGCTTTACTTGCCTTAATACATCAAGTAATCCTAAAAAGGTCCCATAACCACATTTGGGGGAAGCACTACTCTAGACAAAAATATGGAGAAGCAAGTGATTCAGGCTTATGGTGACAATTCATTAGCTTGTAAGAATGACTCAAATGGTAATGACTCCCAGGGGTAGTCGAGGTAAATGCAAGATGTTGGGTAAGTGCCTCTCCCCTTCATCCGATAAATGCTGCCGCCTCGTAGTATATACGTGGATGTCATGATGACTATGTTTCTTGAATGTTTCCCTCCTCTTTCCCTCTCGTCCTTGATCCTCTCACCACTGGGGGAGAAAGACGAGTCTCAGGAAAAAGGGATGAGTCTGTAGACGGTCTGTTATGTGGCAGGCACTAAATACTTTCCAAGCGTTCTCTCGTTTATCCTCGCACATATTCCTTCAAACTCAACATTCATATTCTCACTTTACATTGAAGATGCTGAAGCTTTGTTGGTATTGTTGCTCTAAGCATGTAGAGACTTCTAGGTGAGCTGATAGCTCTGCTCCTTTTGGGAATCTTGCTGGGTGACCCAAGTACCCCTGAGCTGTGTATCTCGGTGGGAAGACAGAGCAAAGGGCGTGAACTCGAGTTCAGTGGGCTCCGTGGACTGGCCTGGCAATTTGAGGAGACCAGTGGATCAGCTGCCCAGGTTCTTGGAGGATCTATTCTAAATGGCCCTAAGATGTTTGGACTTGATAAGCTCCTGGAACTCTGATCCTGGAAAAGGGACATGTTTTCTATAAAGAGCCTTAGATAGGTACTGCTTTGGGCTCTTGAAAATCCATTTCTAGGGATCAGTTCTAAGGAAATTATTTGAAATACGTAAAAGGCTGTACACAGAAAACTCTGCCATGACACCGCCTATAGATAGAAGAAGAGGAAATAACCTCAATGTTGCTCCAGCAGATATGCCATTTAATGAAGCACCAGTAAGTGAAATACATGGTCATTAAAATAATCACACGGAGGGTTTGTGAGGACTTTGAAAATGCTTACAGGATCGTGTTAAGTGAAAAATATTAAAATATAGATTTGAATAAATATGGCCATGAAAAATAGAAACATCAAAAACTAGTCATGGAGAAAAGATTGGAAAGAAATATACCAAAATATTAGTGGTATTTGTCTTTGGGAGAAAGAATTTAGAGGTGATTCTGTTCCCACTTACCTGATGTTTTTCAGATGTTCTCTTATGCTCACGAGTATGTTTTATAATAGAAAATCATAAAATAAGAAAATTTCAAATGCGAGGAATTTCTTTTTAGGGGAATATCTCAGAATTAACATTTCAAACTTTTCATTTAAAAAGTGTAAAACATAGCACGCAGACAGAAAGATGTGTAAAATATACCACCCAAAGATTCACCACCAGAAAAACAGCCATGTAATATCCCCACTGAGGTGAAGAAATGGGGCAGGGCCAGGCCCCCAGATGCTTCCGGTCCCTATCCAATCACCAACCCCTTCCTTGTTCCCAGGGGTGATGAATATTAAACTTCTGTGGGTAACTACTTCCTTTTCTTTAGAATTTTTGTCTCCTAAGTCTGAATCTTTAAACACTATGATTGCACTTGCTTTTTGAATGTTATGTAAGTGGAATTATAGAACATTCCTCTTAGCTGCCTTTTTTCCCCCCAACACTATAAACGTGTACATCTTCCACAGTGTTACATTCATTGCTGTGTAGTATGAACTGTGTGAACACAATGCTCTTTGGATAGCATTCTACAGATGCTTCCAGTTTGGACTGTTATGAATCAGGCTGCTATGAGCACTCTAGTACGTGTCTCTCAGTGCACACATGCAGGTATTTCTTTGCATATACACCAAGAAGTGGGACTTCTGGGTCATCGGGTATGCATATCTTTAACTTCAGGAGGTAACTCCATACCATTTCTCACAGTAGGTCTAACAGTTTCTACTCCCAGGAGCTGGAAGCATATGCTTTTGGAGTGGGAGCATATGGTCCAAAAAGGAGATTCCAGGGAACATATTTTCAGCCCCTTCCTTCCTAGGGAAGGCTGGAGAAAGCCTCTGTACCAGATTGTGGGGTCTCCAAGGCTCACCATGGATGTCACCATTGCCATACACTCAGCAGACCAGAATCTAAGCTGGCCTTGAAGCGAATCTACCAATGCAGTGAAAAAGAAAAATCGTTCACCCACAGAGCTGAAAGGCACTCAGAAATAACCCTGGAGTGAAAAGGGACACTGAGGAGTAAAGTTCTGGATCTAAATGGATCACACAAATGAAAGATTTTTCAGTAGTTCTCAATCTGGGGCCTTTTGGAAGCCATAGAGGTCATAATGGGGCTCCACTGAGTATTTTAAATATTACATAAAAAATTAGAGAAGCCAACTGTTTGCTGAGGATTGGACTGGGCAGGATTTCTAAAGCTTCTTGGCTTTGCTTTCGCCTGCAATTCAACGAATTCATAGTGAGAACTCTGGCTACTTCATGCTAACTCCAGGCTTTGGTTGGAAGTTAAATGTATCTCTGATGGATAAGAATAGGAAAATTAGCTAAAAATCAACACATGCATAATCTCTTAAACCTTGAGGCCATGAGGTCCGTGGTGCCGTGAGGCCCATGGTTGAGAAGCATGGAAGGGTTTCTCAGGCAGAACATGGTTGCTCTTGGTGACCCTGGAACATGCCCACAACTGCTGGCTCCAATAATTCCTGCTTGGCCATTCTGTCCTTCCCCGGGCAGGTCTCCCTGAGGTTCCCACGTGTGATGAGGATTTTTACCTACCCTTGCGGGACATAAAGCCTTAGCTTTTGACTGGTCTGTACCATCAGGGTACAGGAAAAATCATGGAGTCAGCATTCCCCACCTCTGTAGGAAATACATCTTGGGAGGCAGAAAGGATGTCATCAGGCGATGAATGGGGAGACCCTGAATTTGTTTTCTGTGGCTGTCATGCAAGTTACTGAAAACTTGGTGGCTTGAAACAATACAAATGTATTCTCTTAACATCTGCAGGGTGAAGTCTGACACAGGTCTCACTGGACTAAAATCAAGGTGTCAGCGGGGCTGCATTCCTTCTGGAGGCTCTAGGAGAGAACCTGTTTCCTTGCTTTTTCCAGCTTCTGGAGTCTCCCACAGTTCTTGGGCTGTTGCCCCCCTGCCTCTGTCTTCCAAGTCAGCAACATGGCACCTCTCGGGCCATTTATTCCATTGTCACATCTCCGTCTGCCTCTTCTCCTGCCTCACTCCTCCACTGTTAAGAAACCTGTGGTCATGTGGGGCCCTCCAGCATCATCCGGGATCATCTCTCTGTCTTAAGGTCAGCTAATTATCCATCCATCACCTTAACTGCCCTTTGCTTTGGAACCTGGCAGAGTCGCATGTTGCAGGGACTAGGTTGTGCATATATTCGTGGGGCCATCATTCTGCTCAGCTCAGACTCTACGTAATGTGTGCTTGATTGACGTGCCATGGGGCTGCAGTGGGGAGGAACCCCAGGTGGAGGCGGGAAAGTGTAGGAGGCTGAGTGGGAAATCACAAGAACAGCTTCCTCCTGGAGGAAGGGCAGGAAGGCACGCACACCCGGTCGATGACTTGACTGTGCATGGCGAGCCTGGAAGGGACATCCTTGGGTTTAATGAAATATCCATCAGCTCTCCGGGTGTTTTCTGGCTGCTGTGTGACTTGTTGCTGAGGCACTGATATGGCGGGTAGTGGTGTGGTTGAGTCCTCTCTCCTTGCATCTCAGGAGACTTACTGTCTGGAATGTTTCCCAGCACTGGAGAGACGAGAAATACCAGATGGAGAGACTGAAAATACTAGAAATCAATGGAGATCCTAACAACTAACAGTGGAACTGCTATGGGCCAGATATCAGGCAGAAGACCTTTATAGGCACTATCTTGATCTTTGCAAAAGTTGGTATCATCTATTATTACTCCAATTTAGAGATGAGGAAAAGAGGCACGTAGCCCGTGTCCCTGGCCATCGCATGCCTGCAGGTGGGGCCAAGCTGGGAGGACCAGGAGGCAGAGATGCGCACATCCGGGTCTTGTCTCATGAATGCTTATTTCCCTGAAGGGGATGCTTCGGGGTTGCTCTTTCTCAGCTTCTGCTAAGCAACGCAGAGCACATTTGGCTGGCTGTCCCTTCTCCCTGCCAGCCTGGCAAATGGAAGCAAGAAGTCGTTACATTTCTAATTGAGAGGATTAAAAAATGCCAGTTCCCAGGAGTGGATGGCAGGCTGGCCCTAGGTGCCACCTGGTCCCTTTGAGGCCACGGCGCAGCTGAGAGGGGCGGGGGTCAGCGGTGGCCAAGGGATTTAGGTCTCCTTTGTCCCCAAACTCTCTTGTTTGGGTGGGGCTGCATCTGTTGTGGGGGACGGCTGTCCTGTAATGAGGCTTGTGGCACTGCTGTTTCTGCTCCCTGGCCTCGCTGGCATGGGACCAGGCTTTCCAGGATGGGTATGAGCCGGGTGCCCTCTTTGTGAAGGAGGCAGGTCAGAACCCAGGAGACTGGCTTTCCAGACCATTCTGATGCTTCTTTATTTACCACTGTGGTTCTCACTGACCTCATCTTCGGGAACTCCTACACATCCAAGTTGAGGTGCCTGGCTGCCACCCACCCCAGTATCTAGTTCGTACTGTTTCATGGTTGGAATTATTTCCTGTGTGTGACTGTTTGTGCTCAAGGAAGTTTCTAGAAAGCAAACATCACCCTCATTCTCTGATCTCTCTTCATGTACCCCAGTGCTGAGACAGCAGAGGCACAAAAATAATTGCTGGCTTATATTTATTCTTTTTGGCTGAATTCTAGCAGAAATGAACCTGTCTGGGTGGATTTCTGACCTACGTGGACCTGTAATAGAAATACTCACCCAGCAACTGCTGAGCAACATGTGTAAATATGAAATAAAGTGCTTTTTCTGCTTTATTGAAAAATGATCTTCCCTGGCCTACATGTTATCTCTTAGAACAAAGAGTCACATCAGAAAGTTCTTTTAGCTGGGGTGTCAGTAACTCTCATATTTTGAAAATGTGATGTTCTTTCTCCTTCCTGAAAATGAGAACAATTCAGGGAATTCTGTTTCCTTTCTGCAGCTCAAAGCTGCCCTCAAAACTTACAGCAATGATACCAAGTCCTTCCTGGGGCTTGAAATTTCCATTCTGTCCTCGGATTATTCATGATGAAGGCTGGAAAATAAAGGAAGAAAAGGAAAGGCGACCTTCTAGGAAGACTCGGGGTGAGGGACTGGCTTACTGATAAGGAAGCATAATTGGGAGATATTTTAAAAACATTATACCTGTCATGATTCTCTTCTTCTCAAACCCATTCAATTCCTAGCCCCCTTGCCCCACTTTCTTTTTCGTGGGAGTCCATGGGGAGGTCGGGCATAGGGCTGTCATTTCAGACCCCCTGCTGCAGCCCTGAACTGAGGGGACCCTCCCACTCCACTCTGTGCAGCCCCTCCTCCCTACCCCTACCCGCCCGGACCCTGGAACGTGTCACAGGCAGGCCAGTGGGTCAGACAGCCTGAGGCCAGAACAGACCACTCCTCTGACATCCATGACCTCCTCTTGGCAATAACCACCATTAAGATTTCAATCTTTTTTAATTTTATGTATAAAAAATTCTAAAGACTCAAAAAATCTGTTAGACCTAATCAATGAATTCAGAAAAGTTGCAGGATACAAAATTAACATAGAAAAATCAATAGCATTTCTATATGCTAAGAACAAAATATTTGTAAAAGAAGTAAACAAATTGATCTTATTTACAAAATCATCAAAAACAGCAAAATACTTAGAATAAATTTAACTAAGGAGTGCAAGATCTCTATACTGAAAACTAAAAACGAGTGATGAAACAAATGACAAATGCTGGAGAGGCTGTGGAGAAAAGGGAACCCTCCTCCACTGCTGGTGGGAATGCAGTTTGGTGCAGCCACTGTGGAAAACACTATGGAGATTCCTCAAAAGACTAGGAATAGACTTACCATATGACCCAGGAATCCCGCTCCTGGGCTTATATCCAGAAGGAACCCTACTTCAGGATGACACCTACACCCTGATGTTCATAGCAGCATTATTTACAATAGCCCAGACATGGAAACAGCCTAAATGTCCATCAACAGGTGACTGGATAAAGAAGATGTGGTATATTTATACAATGGAATACTACTCAGCCATAAAAACCAACAACATAATGCCATTTGCAGCAATGGATGCTCCTGGAGAATGTCATTCTAAGTGAAGTAAGCCAGAAAGAGAAAGAAAAATACCATATGAGATCGCTCATATGTGGAATCTAAAAAACAAAAACAAAAACAAACAAACAAAAACAGCATAAATACAGGACAGAAATAGATCACAGACAGAGAATACAGACTTGTGTTTACCAGGGGGGTGGAGGGTGGGAAGGGATAGACTGGGATTTCAAAATTGTAGAATAGATAAACAAGATTACACTGTATAGCACAAGGAAATATACACAAAATGTTATGATAACTCACAGAGAAAAAAATGTGACAATGAGTGTGTGTATGTCCATGAATGACTGAAAAATTGTGCTGAACACTGGAATTTGACACAACATTGTAAAATGATTATAAATCAATAAAAAATGTTAAAAAAAAATAAGATCACTCATATGTGGAATCTAAAAAACAAAAACAAAAACAAACAAACAAACAAAAACAAAGCGTAAATACAGGACAGAAATAGACTCATAGACAGAAAATACAGACTTGTGGTTGCCAGGCGGCTGGAGGGTGGGAAGGGATAGACTGAGATTTCAAAATTGTAGAATAGATAATCAAGATTACACTGTATAGCACAGGGAAATATACACAAAATGTTATGATAACTCACGGAGAAAAAAATGTGACAATGAGTGTGTATATGTCCATGAATGACTGAAAAATTGTGCTGAACACTGGAATTTGACACAACATTGTAAAATGATTATAAACCAATAAAAAATGTTAAAAAAAAAAAAGATTTCAATCTTTTTTCGCATTAATTTTTCCCAATAGTGAGTTTAGAACTGCGAATGATGGCTTTGTTGATGGTTTTCCAGAGTACCCCATGCGTTTCCAGCCCCTGGGAGTTCTGCTGGGCAAGGACAGCCTTCGATTCAGCATGTTTAGCTGTTCTGGCTGCTCCATCATGCTGCTTGCTCATAAGGAGCTTATGATACACGGCAATCCCCACCCTCTCTGCCCCTTTCCCTGGTGTCACTGTCAACACTGTCTCCCTATCCCATTCTTGTGCAGGGGTTTTCAGTCTCTGAGCTGGAGGTTACATGGAGCTATGATAAATTTCCTTTGGTAGAGTCAGCCCATTGTTCTAGCTGCTTATAAGTTTTTAGCTGCTTTATTGAGGAATGATGAACATACCGTACAAGCCACCTGCTTAAAGTGTACAGTTCTGTGGCTTTTAGTATATTTAATATACTCACTATATGATTATATCCATCACCACAATCAATTTGGAACATTTTCATTATCCGCCAAAGCAGCCACTCACCCCTTAGCTGTCACGCCTCTCCCCAGGTCCCCCCAGCCCCCCAGCCCTAGGCAACCACTAATCTGCTCTCTGTCCCTACAGATTGTGCATTCTGGACTTTCCATACGATTGGAATCATGCAATATGTGTCCTGTGTTACTGGCCTCTTCCTCTTAGCTTAATGTTTTCAAGGTTCATCCATATTGTAGATGTGTCAGTACTTTAATTCCATTTTTTAAACAATTCAGAAGTACATGATATAATTCATTTTTAATTTTTTTAAATTGAGGTTGACTTACAATATGACATTAGTTTCAGATGTACAACCTAGTGATTCAATATTGTTATCGATTATACTCCATATAAAGTTATTATAAAATATTAGTATTCCTTTTTTCCAAATAATACTTTGTTATACAGATATAGCACATCAGTTGATGGACATTTGGGTTATTTTTACATTTTGGCTATTGTGCATAGAACTGCTGTGAACATTTGTGTACAAGTTTTTGTGTGGATGTATGTTTTTATTTTCTTGGGTGTACACCTGGGAGCAGAATAGGGTAACTTTATGTTTAAACATTTGAGGAACTGCCAGGCTGTGTTTGAAAGTGTCTGCACCATTTTCCATTCCTGCCAGCAGTGTATGAGACTTCCAGTCGCTCCACACTCTCTCCAACACTTGTTATTATCTGTCTTTTTGATTACAGCCACCCTAGTGGGTGTGGAGTGCTGTCTCATGGGTTTGATTTGCATTTCCTGGGTGGCTAATGGTGTTTTCCTGTGCTTGTTGGACATTTGTATACCTTCTTTGGAGAAATAGCTGTGCAGATAGTTTGCCATAAAAAAATGGGTTAATTGTCTTTTTATCATCAAGCTGTAATAGTAGTTCTTTATATATTCTAGATACAAGTCCTTTATCAAATATAAGATTTGCAATGATTTTCTCCTATTCTGTGGGTTTTCTTTTCACTTTCTTCATGGTGTCCTTGGAAATACAAAAGTTTTAAATTTTGATGGTGTCTTAGTTTGTCTATTTTTTTCTTTTGTTCCTTGTGCTTTTGGTGTCGTATCTAAGAAACCATTTCCTAAGGTATGATTTTTTTTTTAAAGTCCTCATCTATCATCAGATTCCCCGCCCCCCTTTTCCATACTGCTGTCATCCTCTAATTTAGCAAGCAGATAACGTCTGTCCTTATGAAAGTGAGTAATAAAATGTTGACTGGCACAGGCTTGAGTACTGAGCGTGGTGGAGACAGCTAATTTCCTATCAGGTTTGCTTTTTTCCATGGTAATGAACTTGTAACTGTGTGCATGACTGCCCAGCAAGACCTCATTTCCCAGCAGTGACATGTGTCTTTGTGACCAAGTCCTCTTCAAAGACAGGGCCAGTCCCAGCCACACAGAGGACCACATGGTCCTTGAGAACGGCAGGGCCCCAGATGGAAGAGCCTGTGTCCCTGGATGACCACATGGAGAGAGCTGCCCGTTGGCCCAGAACACTCACCCCAGCCTCTTATATTAGAAATAAATATTTTTATCTCTAAGCCATTGTATCGGGGGGGGGGGGGGCAGTCCTAACATTACAGTAGCTTCGACACACCTAAGATGTGAGATGCATGTTACTCTATACAGGGTTTCGTTAATTGTGAATTAATTGGTGTTTTTTGTGTATAGTCAGAAAGCCAGTACATCTATGCCATCCAATTCCCGGGCACAGTTCTTTATGGGATCGTGGTCAAGGGTACAGGCAGTGGCATCACTGTCCTGGGGTTCAAACCCTGGTCTTGGCTTACAGCGCATATGACCTTGGGCAAGTCACTTAATCCTCCTCATCAATCTGAGGTCAGTGTTTTCAACTTGAAAATTTAGCTAACAGTAGTACCTATTTCATAGGATGTTTCTGAGGATTCAAATGAATTAACACATATCTAGTGCTTAGAGAGAGGCTGGGACAGAGGAAGTCCTTGCCTGCCCTTATGTTTTATTATTTTACACCTTGATTAACTCCTAGTGTATGCCTTGCACACTGCTGGGTTTTGGGGCTAAAATTTTCTGGAGAAAATTAAGACAAAATTCTTTCCTCAAGGCATTGACAGTTTAATAAGGGAAGTCAGATTTAACATGGTTATATAATGGAGTTGGAACTCTAATTTGTTACAAAGTGTGTGGGATCTCAGGAGGACCCACTAGACCCTGGCTGTGAGTTGAAAAGCTTTAAGGATGGGTAGCGAGAAGGAGGGGAGCTTATTTTAAGAACTTGGCTGAAATTCAGATGCACCATTTCCCTAGCAGCTCCTGGCCACGGAATGACTGGTCACAGCCAGTGCCTATGGGAGGGTGCTCCTGACCCCGACATACAGTCTCCTAGGTGTCTAAAGCAGAAGAGAATTGGGCAAGATGTATTTGTCTAGGTGATTCCCTGTGTGGAGCCAAGCCTTATCACAGTGTAAGAAGGAAAAATCACTGTCAAGTCCCCTTTAAAGCAGATGCTTAACACGTGATCAATCGCTTATGTGAGCAGAAGTAGTTCTGGTCGTCGTCTAACGTCTCGCTATAGCCATTTGAGGGAAGAAAGAGGAAAATTACCTGGTATCGTTAGAGCTACACCAAAATTACATTGAGCCGATCTTGCCACCAAGAGCCCAACAGACACCATGATGCTAGGCACAGAAGGCAGGGAGGGGTTCGTGGTGAAGATCAGGGGCCTACCCTGGTCCTGCTCAGCCGATGAAGTGATGCGCTTCTTCTCCGATTGCAAAATCCAAAATGGTACATCAGGTATTCGTTTCATCTACACCAGAGAAGGCAGACCAAGTGGAGAAGCATTTGTTGAACTTGAATCCGAAGATGAAGTGAAGCTGGCTTTGAGGAAGGACAGAGAAACCATGGGACACAGATATGCTGAAGTATTCAAGTCCAACAGTGTTGAAATGAATTGGGTGTTGAAGCATACAGGTCCGAAAAGTCCTGATACTGCCAGTGACGGCTTTGTCCGGCTTAGAGGACTCCCATTTGGCTGTAGCAAGGAAGAGATTGTTCAGTTCTTTCCAGGGTTGGAAACTGTGCCAAATGGGATGACACTGCTGGTGGACTTTCAGGGGCGGAGCACAGGGGAGGCCTTTGTGCAGTTTGCTTCCCAGGAGATAGCTGAAAAGGCCTTAAAGAAACACAAGGAAAGAATAGGGCACAGGTACATTGAGATCTTCAAGAGTAACCGAGCTGAAGTCCGACCCCACTACAACCCACCTTGAAAGCTCATGGCTATGCAGCAGCCAGGTCCCTATGATAGGCTGGGGGGCTGGCAGAGGGTATAATAGCATTGGCAGAGGGGCTGGGTTTGAAAGGATGAGGCGCAGTGCCAATGGTGGAGGGTATGGAGGCTATGAGGATTATGGTGGCTATAATGATAGGTATGGCTTTGGATCTGATCAATTTGGAAGAGACCTCAATTACTGTTTTTCAGGAATGTCTGATCATAGATATGGAGATGTGGGTCCAGTTTTCAGAGCACCACAGGGCACTGTGTGCACATGGGGGGATTACCTTACAGAGCCACCAAGAGTGATATTTACAATTTTTTCTTGCCTTTTAACCCCATGAGAGTACACATTGAAATTGGGCCTGATGGCAGAGTTACTGGTGAGGCAGATGTTGAATTTGCTACTCATGAAGATGCCGTGGCAGCTATGGCAAAAGACAAAGCTAACATGCAACACAGATACGTGGAGCTCTTCTTGAATTCTACCACAGGCACAAGCGGGGGAGCTTATGATCACAGCTATGTAGAGCTCTTTTTGAATTCTACAGCAGGGGCAAGTGGTGGTGCTTATGGTAGCCAAATGATGGGAGGGATGGGCATATCCAACCAGTCTAGTTACGGGGGTCCTGCTAACCAGCAGCTGAGTGGTGGCTACGGAGGTGGTTATGGTGGTCAGAGCAGCATGAGTGGATATGACCAAGTTCTGCAGGAGAACTCCAGTGACTATCAGTCCAACCTCGCTTAAGAGAGAAAGAGCAATA
This sequence comes from Camelus bactrianus, assembly GCF_048773025.1. Classification (NCBI taxonomy): domain Eukaryota; kingdom Metazoa; phylum Chordata; class Mammalia; order Artiodactyla; family Camelidae; genus Camelus; species Camelus bactrianus. Next base: position 20,612,938 of record NC_133573.1, read on the forward strand.
AACAACTGCAACAGAAACAAAAGCTGTGCATTTATGGGAGTTGAATGGAGTGGGAGAGATGTCAGGCATATCCAGTGTGATTGGTAAATGGGAAATATCATTGATTCTGATCACTCTTGGTCAGCTAGCTTCTTTGTTTTCTTTTTCTTTCTTTCTTTCTTTCTTTCTTTCTTTCTTTCTTTCTTTCTTTCTTTCTTTCTTTCTTTTTCTTTCTTTCTTTTTCTTTCTTTCTTTCTTACTTTCCTTCTTTCTCTCTTTTTTTTTTAAAGAAAACAAGCAAAAATTATGTTTAACAGTTTTGCATTACAGGCTTGCGATTCATGCTTACTGTAAAGTAGAAGTCAAGATTGTTTTAAAACTTCAAGCTCAGTAATTTTGAACACTGAAACGTTCATCTAGGATGTAATAACAAAGTTCAGTATTGACCATAACTGTTAAAACAACTTCCAGCTTTCCTCAAGTTAGTTACATTGTAGGAGTGTACCTAAGCAATAAGCATATTTAGGTTAAAGCAAGTTCACTTACGTTAAATGTTGCTCTTATACCACAATCCATTGAAAACTTTGGATGCGTGTTGAGAAACATGCTTTTCTGTAAAACTCAAATATAGGAGCTGTGTCTACGATAATAAAGTGAAAACATTTGGCATGTTTGTTAATTCTAGCTTTTTGGTTTAATATCCTGTAAGGCACGTGAGTGTACATGTTTACTTTTTTTAAAAAAAAAAAAACTCCAAGACAATTTTGAGATGTCATACCAATACTTTAGGAGTTTGGTCATGTTGTTTGTATGAAGTTCTGAGGCTTTGATTTAAATCTTTCCTTGTGTTGTGATTTTCATTAGATGTATTGTACTAAGTGAAACTTGTTAAATAAATCTTCCTTTTAAAAACGAATAAAAAAATAAAGTAGATGCTTAAAATGTTGTTTGAAAAATACATGACCATACTCATAAACCGTTCTCCCCTCCCCTAGCCCACCAATATACTTGACTGGATTTGCTGCTCACTGTGCATCTACCAGCTAATTTATTTTCTAAGGCAAGATTGCTTTAATTATTTTACTCCCTGCTAAGAGAGGAGAGAATCTTTACATTGCTAAATATTTCACCACGGCAGTATTGTTTGTTTAAAGCCTGTGGGTTGTTCGGTAAGAAAATACAGAATGTACACTTCTAGCGCTATGGTTATTTCTGATTTTTAAAAAAATGTCTGGGGGAGAAGGAGAGACGGGGAGGAATTGGGTGGCTCAAAAGGTATTAGCAAGCCACTTCCCACAGATGAATTCCAAAACTGCAGTGAGTGATTCTAAAGCGGTCATTTGGCTCCCTCTGGTGGCCTTTTCCAGAATCACTCACTCCCCACCCCCAACCTCCCAACCCCCACGTATAACCTGATTACACACAACAAACTCCCACTTGTTTGGAAAATGGGACGGTCAACAGCGTCCCAACCCAAACTCCCGGCTATGTGTCAAAGGTGAGAGAATTGGCTGATGTCCTTAGGTCAATCTAGCCAGATAAAGAGTTTAATGGAAGAGAGAAAACTGATTCAACTCTACTCCACGCAAAAGGGATACGGCATTTTAGATGTATCTGTATGCTAGTTGTTCAGTTGCCAATACCACCCACACCCTGCTGCCTTAGTCTACAGCAGAAAGCCCATTTAGATTCAGTACATCTCAGGGTCTCGTCACCCCTCCATCTCCCAACCAAAAAAAGTGCTCAAGGGACTTGTAAAGGTGAATGACGCCCTCTGTTGGCTCAGATAAGTCCTGAATGTGAAATTTTAATTTCTCTATTAGGAGTAAAACAATCTGAGAGTAAAACAGAGCTATATTTCTGAGACTTTTAGCATTCCAGGACTCCTCCCTCTCCCCTATGATATTAGTTGCACATTTCTAATTGGTTGATAAAAGATAGTTAATGATTAAGAAATCAATGAAGTTCATGCACAATTTGCATTCTGTTCATTGTGTGTGTGTGCACGTGTGGTTTCTGAACCACACCCAATTTCTGAACTGCAATTGGGTAGTGGGATATAGATCACAGGGGTGCCAAGGTTTTCTGGGGTCCAGGGAGTCGGTCCCCTAGAGGCCAAAAGCAGATGAGGTAAGACACCGCTCACCTGCTGGGTATTCCCTTCTACCTGGGGGGTCCTCAGCCCCCAGGACCAGGGGCCATTTCTTGGCCGCCTTTCTATGATGCTATATAATTACATGGACCATTGTGCCTGGATCTCATTGTGATGGCCGTCATGGAACATCACTGGGGAAGGGGTATTTGTTCTTGGATGCACAACGAGCTGTCCACAGACCTTCAGTTCAGTCCACAGACTCGGCAAACCAGAGGCTAGTTTCTCATGAGCTCTCATTTCCTCAGCCCCAAGCTTATCCCCTCTGACCTGACTGCAGAGGAAGGAGGGTTCAGCTCAAGGCCACCTCATGGGTGACCTCACAAACCCAGCTGGCTCTGACTTAATTCAGTCATCCAGTTTTTTAAAAATAAGCTTGACGCAGCGACCACGCACAAGGGCCTGGATGCTGTGGGAATTGAAAACTCTGTAGAACACAGTCCCTGCCCTCAAGAAGCTTCCTTTCTAACAGGGATGCAGAAGATAGGTGGTGCATTTAAGGTGAAGTCTAGTGACCAGCACAAGGGTGGTGTGCAAACCTGGAACACGGCACTCGCCATCCTGTTGTGCGGAAATCATTTGTTATGTGTCTGTTTCTTAAATGAAAGAGACCTAGTGTTTCCTTTTTCCTTCCCTCTCTCCCAGCCTCCCTCCTCCTCCTTCTTTTCTCTCTCTCTTTCCTTCTTTCTTATCACCAGGCACAACACTGTGAACTCTGCAGTGATCAGAGCAAATACAAGCAGAGTGGGTGGTTGGGGGACACTAGCTCATACATACATGATGCTGCGGGTGTTGGGGGGTGTTAGGTGATGCCTCCTCTTCCAGTGGGTGTTTGGCTGTGACAGTGCGTGTCACACCTGGCATTCAACCATCTAACTGGGAGCCCCCTAAAGAGGCCACAAACTGCCAATCCAGGCCCCTCTGCTGCCAGCCTTGTCCCTGATTCTTCCAGGTTCCATCCGACCCAATCTAGCCGATAGATAGTTCTCGTCTTTCCTTTTTCAAGTTGTTTCCAGTTTGCAGCTGTTGGGAATATGGTGCTGCTATGACCTTTCTTGCATGTGTCTTTTGGTGCAAATAGAGACAAACCTGGTTAGATATTTACCCAGGAGTGGACCTGGTAGGTCATAGGAGGTGGGTGTTTTCAGCGGTAGTGGATGTTACTTGTTCTGATGACTATTACTGCTTAGCCAATTAGCCCCAAATTTGCTGTTGAAACCACCACCATTTATGGTCTCTATTGTGTGGGTCATGAATTCAGGCAGCCTTGGTGGCGGTCCTCTTCATCTGGATTGACTAAGGTCATTGAGGGTTGGCCACCATGTGGTCTGGGCTTCACTGATATCTAAGGCACCTCGAGTGCCTTAGTGGGGACAGCTGGGAGGCTGGGACCATCAGGATCCTCAGAGAGGCCTCTCCAGGGTGGCAATCGGGGGTTGGGGGGAGGATGTCTGCATGGCTGAGAGCCCCCCAGAACCGGTGTTTGAGGCTGAGGCAGAGATCTACCAGCTGCTCCTCAAGGAGCCTCGGAAGTGAGGCAGCATCACCTCTGCCACCATCCACCTGTCATGTAAGCCACTGAAGGGTCACGGGAGGAGAGCGAGCCCCACTCATGTGTGGGAGGAGCAGAGGTTTTGTGGCCGATGTGATTTGCCGCACTGCCTGATACTTCCTTAACGTCATCATAGGAGATTTTTAATACCAACTTTTGTGGGCGCACGCATATCTAGAAGCCTCCTTCTTCCCATCACCAGCTACAGGGCGGGCTTTCCCTGCTCCCCAAGAACCTGCCTCAGTCTCTACAGGGAGAAACTTGAGGCAAGAGCATTATCTGTCTTCGTTTCCTACTTGATCCACAAACTTACCCGCCAGTCACCTGGCTCCTCCTGCCTTTCCTCTTCATCAGGGCCAGCCTGCCTCCCACCCCCACCTCCTGGTCTCCTCAGGACTTGGGCCCCAGCGGCCCCACCCCATCTCTACTCTGTCTTCAGTCTCCCCAACTCTACAGCTTCTTTCCTCCCAGACACAACTCTTAACCGGACTGTTAAAAAGTACTGAAAACTTAAAGTGGACACATTAAGCGTTTTGGCTTTTTAATGTATTTTTAGTGGTCAACTGTGAATTTTAAAGTTGACCTCAAATCCAACAGAGGAGAATGACTTAAGAGGAGGGAAGGGGGTGAGAGGGGGATTTTTAATTAAACAATTTACATACACACACATATGTGTAATAGGATCTATAAACAAAATACTTATATATAAAATATATATATATAAGAAAATATATACATATACTATTTTTTTTGAAGGGTCTTGAACAGGAGAGACATTTTCCAACTTAACAAAATACGAGTTCAAGCACTTCTTATAATTGTAACCAGAGAAAAGTGTTGACAGTGATGAACGTGTCTAGGGTTTACAGATTCTTAGAGCACTTTTCCTCCGTAACTTCCCATAGGGATATGGGATTGAAAAGAAGCTTGAAATCTTGTTTGCCAGATCCCTATATTTGGATAATCTTCTGTTTGGATAATCTTCGATACTCAAGTGATTTAAAGGAAAGGCAAGGCTGGCGGGGGGGCGGTGGAGACGGCAGCGGCGGCAGGCAGTGGAGACGGCGGCGGCAGGCAGTGTAGGCGAAGGTGGAGGCGGCTGGCGGTGGAGACGGCGGTAGCGGCGGCGGCTGGCGGTGGAGACGGAGGCGACGGCGGCGGCAGGCGGTGGAGACGGGGGCATCGGCGGCTGGCGATGGAGGTGGTGGCGGCGGGCAGTGGAGCCAGCGGCTGATGGTCGGCTGAGCGTGTGCGGGGTGGGAGACTAGGCTGCGGCGTTTCTGCTGCCTCCATAAGGAGCACCGAGGAGGCCGCGGCGCTTGAGGTCCCAGGAAGCGCGGAGGCGCTGCGGGCTGGGGTCTGGGGCTTCGGGCGCCCGCCCAGCCATGGTGACCGCGGGAGGTGGTTGGAGCGGCAACGCTGCGACCCGGGGCCGTGCGGGGCCGGGACAGTCGCGGCCCTGAAGCCGGCGGGGCCCAACCACAGAAATGAAACGGAGCTGCTGCCGCCGCCGCCGCCGCCAGCCGCCCGCCGGGAGGATGGGGCTCAGCGGGCGGCAGAGCTGCCCCAGCCCCAGCCTCTACCCCTGCGCCGGCGAGGGCCGCCCAGGAGGCAGCGACTGGAGGAGCGGACTGGACCGGGCCCACAGGGCCCGAAGTCAAGGAGCAGGATGTGATAACTGGACTTAGAACCCTGCTCTTCAGGAAGCTCAGTAATCCTGACATATTTTCATCCACTGGAAAAGCTAAACTTCAACGGCAACTTAGGATGACTGTCAGTTACAGAGAGGAAGCCTGGCTGTTTCTTTGTCTGGACTGATGGGCGGCGCTAGTCTTTGGCCAATCCCTTCTTCAGGCTATGCAACCAACACTCCCAGCTGTACCGTCTCACTATCATGCTCCTCCCAGGAAAAGCGGCACCAGTTGCCCTTCCAGCCTACAGCCGATGAGCTGCACTTCCTGACAAAGCATTTCAGCACAGCGAGTGTGCCCGATGAGGAGGGTCGGTAGTCCCCGGCCCTGCGGCCCCGCTCCTGCAGTCTCAGCCCTGGACGGTCACCAGTTTCCTTTGACAGTGAAATAATAATGATGAATCATGTATACAAAGAAAGATTCCCCAAGGCCACCGCACAAATGCAAGAGCGTCTAGCAGAGTTCATTTCCTCCAACACTCCAGACAGCGTGTTGCCCTTGGCAGACAGAACCTTGAGCTTTATCCATCATCAGGTGATTGAGATGGCCCAAGACTGCCTGGATAAATCTCGGAGTGACCTCATTACCTCACGCTACTTCTACGAACTTCAAGAGAATTTAGAAAAACTCCTGCAAGATGCTCACGAGCGCTGAGAGAGTTCAGAATTGGCTCTTGTGATGCAGCTGGTGAAAAAGCTGATGATTGTCATTGCCTGACCAGCGCGCCTCCTGGAGTGCCTGGAGTTTGACCCTGGAGTTCTACCACCTGTTAGAAGCAGCTGAGGGCCACGCCAGAGAGGGACAAGGGATTAAATGTGACATTCCCCGCTACATCGTTAGCCAATTGGGCCACGGGATCCACTAGAGGAAATGGCCCAGTTAAGCAGCTATGACAGTCCTGACACACCGGAGACAGATGATTCAGTTGAGGGCCATGGGGCTTCTCTGACATCTAAGAAGACACCCTCTGAAGAGGTCTTCGAAACCATTAAGCTCATCAGCAATGGCGCTTATGGGGCTGTATTCCCGGTGAGGCAAAGTCCACCCGACAGTGCTTTGCCATGAAGAAGATCAGCAAGCAGAACCTGATCCTGTGGAGTCAGATCCAGCAGGTCTTCGGGGAGCAAGACGTACTGACTTTTGCTGAGAACCCCTTTGTGGTCAGCATGTTCTGCTCCTTTGAGACCAAGAGCCACCTGTTCATGGTGATGGAGTGTGTCGAAGGAGGGGACTGTGCCACTCTGCTGAAGAACATCGGGGCCCTGCCTGTGGCCATGGTGCGCCTGTACTTTGCAGAAACCGTGCTCGCCCTGGAGTACTTACACAACTATGGCATCGTGCACCGTGACCTCAAGCCTGACAACCTGCTGACTACATCTGTGGGGCACATCAAGCTCACTGACTTTGGCCTTTCTAAAATTGGCCTCATGAGTCTGACCACAAACTTGTATGAGGGCCACATTGAAAAGGATGCTCAGGAGTTCCTGGACAAGCAGGTATGCGGGACCCCGGAGTACATCGCGCCTGAGGTGATCCTGCATCAGGCCTGTGGGAAGCCAGTGGACTGGTGGGCCATGGGCATAATCCTGTATGAGTTCCTGGTGGGTTGCGTCCCTTTCTTTGGAGACATTCTGGAGGAGCTCTTTGGGCAAGTGATCAGTGATGAGATTGTATGGCCCGAGGGGGATGATGCCCTGCCTCCGGACGCTCAGGACCTCACGTCTAACCTGCTCCACCAGAACCCTCTGGAGAGACTGGGTACAGGCAGTGCCTGTGAGGTGAAGCAGCACCCATTCGTTACTGGTCTGGACTGGACAGGACTTCTTCGCCAGAAAGCCGAATTTATTCCTCAGCTGGAGTCAGAGGATGATACCAGCTACTTTGACCCCCACTCAGAGTGATACCACCACGTGGACTCGGAGTACGAGGAGGAAGTGAGTGAGGATGGCTGCCTTGAGATCCGCCAGTTTTCTTCCTGCTCCCCAAGGTTCAGCAAGGTGTACAGCATCATGGAGTGGCTCTCCCTGCTCGAGGAGCGCCGGACGCTGCCCCCCACCAAGCGCAGCCTGAGCGAGGAGAAGGAGGACCGCTTGGAGGGCCTGGCAGGGCTGAGGGGCCGAGACCGGGGCTGGATGGTCGGCTCCCCGGAGATCTTACGGAACCGGCTGTCAGTGTCGGAGTCATCCCACACGGAGAGTGACTTGAGCCCTGCGCTGACCGTGCGTCGCCACTGCTCAGGCCTCCTGGATACGCCTCGCTTCCCTGAGGGCACCGAGGAGGCCAGAGGCACCCCCAGGAGGCAGCAGCCGGAGGACGCATGGCTTCTGACACCCCCGTCTGGAGAAGGGGGACCCGTGCCTGCCCCTGAACAGCTGGTGGAGTGGCGGCTGAAGCTGGATGCAGAGCCTGTTGGCCAGAGAGGTGCTTCCAGCCCAGGTATGAACCAGCAGGTGCCCAGAGGGCGTAGGCTGGAGGACACGGCGGGGAGGGGAGGCTCAACTGCACTGCAGGTCTCACTGCTTAGTTGGCCTACAGGTGTGGAGACTCAAGGAGGCCGTGGGACCCCACAGCCGGCTGAGGGAGCCACAGCCAAGGCCATCAGTGACCTGGCGGTGTGCAGGGCCCGCTACTGGCTGCTCTCTGGGGACTTGATAGAAAAGCACATCACTCACCCCGTCAACAAAGTGATCGAGTCCGCCTTGGCCACAGCCCTGTCCCTTCTCATTCCTGTGGAGCACCACACCTGCTCTCCACTGGCCAGCCCCATGTCCCCACATTCCCAGTCATCCAACCCGTCATCCAGGGACTCTTCTCCAAGCAGAGACTTCTTGCCAGCGCTCAGCAGCTCAAGGCCCCCCATCATCATCCACCGAGCTGGCAAGAAGTATGGCTTCACCCTGTGGGCCATCTGTGTCTACATGGGTGATTCGGACGTCTACACCGTGCACCATGTGGTATGGCATGTGGAGGACGGAGGTCCAGCCAGTGACGCAGGGCTTCATCGGGGGACCTCATTGCCCATGTCAATGTGGAGCCTGTGCACGGGCTGGTACACACAGAGGTGGTGGAACTAATCCTGAAGAGTGGAAATAAGGTGCCTATTTCAGCAACTCCCCGGAGAACACATCCATTAAAGTGGGGCCAGCTCGGAAGGGCAGCTACAAGGCTAAGATGGCCCAAAGGAGCAAGCGGAGCTGGAGCAAGGATGGGCAAGAAAGCAGAGAAAGGAGCTCCCTATTCCGGAAGATCACCAAGCAGGCCTCCCTGCTCCACATCAGCCGCAGTCTTCCTTCCCTTAACTGTTCCTTGTCATCAGGGGAGATTGGGCCAGGCTCTCCCACACATAGCCACAGCCTTTCCCCCCCGATCTCCCACTCAGGGCTACGAGGTGACCCCTGATGCTGTGCATTCAGTGGGGGGGAATTCATCACACAGCAGCTCCCCCAGCTCCAGCGTGCCCAGTTCTCCAGCCAGCTCCGGTCACGCGCGGCCCAGCTCCCTGCATGGTCTGGCACCCAAGCTCCAGCGCCAGTACCGCTCTCCACGGCGCAAGTCAGCGGGCAGCATCCCGCTGTCACCCCTGGCCCACAGCCCTTCTCCACCAACAGCAGCCTCACCCCAGCGTTCCCCATCACCCCTGTCTGGCCACGGAGCCCAGGCCTTCCCTGCCAAGCTTCACTTGTCACCTCCCTTAGGCCGGCAACTCTCCCGACCCAAGAGCGTGGAGCCACCCCGCTCACCACTACTTAAGAGGGTACAGTCAGCTGAGAAACTGGCGGCTGCACTTGCTGCTTCTGAGAAGAAGCTTGCCACTTCTCGGAAACATAGCCTTGACCTGCCCTACCCTGAGCTAAAGAAGGAACTGCCACCCAGGGAAGTCAGCCCTCTGGAGGTAGTTGGGACCAGGAGTGTGCTGTCTGGGAAGGGGGCGCTGCCGGGGAAGGGAGTGCTGCAGCCGGCTCCCTCGTGGGCCCTGGGTACCCTCTGCCAAGACCGGGCTGAACAGCGAGAGTCACTGCAGAAACAGGAAGCCATCCGAGAGGTCGACTCTTCAGAGGATGACACTGATGAGGGGCCTGAGAATAGCCAAGGTGTGCAGGAGCCAAGCTCGGTACCTAACCCAGAAGTAGGCCAGGATCCACCCCTCAGAGGAGCAGGAGAAGGTGAGGAAGAGAATGCCTTCTTGCCCAGGGACCTCAGGAGCCAGGGCCCAGGGGACCCAGGCCTATTGACAGGGGTCACACTGGGATGTCCCAAAATGGAAGGCCCTAGTGTCCCCAGAAGAGGCTTGGGATCCTACAGGCCTTTGAAGAGGCTGCTAGCCCCTAGTCATCAGCCCCCAGCCTGGGTAGGGCTGGACCCACAGACCCCATCCCTGCTGAAGGCTGCTGGGAGGCCCCAGGACCTCTACACCCAGGCACTAACAGCACTTTGTCCGAGCTCTTCAGGACTCATCCCCACCGGTTGCTCTGCTGCCTCTACTTCTGGAGAGCTGGGCCCATGGTCCTGGAAATTCCTTATCGAGGGCCCTGAGATGGCATCCCCAAGCAGAAGGGCAACAACAGAAGGTGGGCTGGCCCAGGATTTGGAAGCAACAACTTCAGTCCACCCTACAAACCTGTCTCCCAGACAGGAGGGGAAGTCATGGCCACCCAGTGCCCCTGGAGTGGCCCATCTGCTTTGTGAGGTTCCCAGCCAAAGCTGGCTCTGGGAGCCTCAGTGTGCACAAAGAGAGAAAGAGGAGCCAGCTCTGGGCATCACCAAAGTGCCTGATGCCTCAGGTGACAGGAGGCAGGACGTTCCATGCAAAAGCTGCCCCCTCACCCAGGAGCCCGGGCGCAGCCTGCTCCAGAAGGGCAGAGACCCAGGGGGCCCTCAGAAGCATTAGGACTTGGCATTGGCACCCGATGAGTTTTTAAAGCAAACATAGCAGTTGTTCGCCATTTCTTGCACTCAGACCTGTATAATACATACTCTTGGAAACCATCAAAAAAATAAATAAATAAAATAAAGGAAAGGCAAACTGTATCTATTGCTTTTTGGAAAGATTCTTGTTCATTTCAAGATTGCCCAGTTAATCTCCAAAGTGGTTTCACCAAAAAGGAAAACTATATCTATTGCTTTTTGGAAAGGTCTTTATTGCTCATTTCAGTGACAAAAACCCCAGGAAATATTCCAAAAAGTCGAACACAGTGGGAGAAAGGACCCTCGGAGAGGGAAAACCTACAGTCCCAGTTCTCGACCCCGGACTACCTACTATTGGCAGCACCAGGGATGGAACCCCCTGGACTGCGCCTGCATGGGGCGGTGCCCGGGCTGAGCAGGCATCAGGTCAGGTGCAACCCAGCCTGCTCCTGAGAGATGATAAATCACCTGAGCAGCAACAAGATGTTCAAGATCATGCAGGTTGCATGCTGCCTACAACTTGCTTATCTTAACTGCGAGCCCTCCATCTCCCTGAGGATTCTCAGACAGACAATTAGAGCTTTTGATTAATCAGTGGCGTCAGTCATGGATCAGGCTCTCCTGTTACTCAGCAGTGAGCAGAATGCACCGGCCTTTGCACCTCCACCGCCCTAGCATCCGGCCTTGGTGACAAAGTGCTAAAAGCCTCAAGTTGACATCCACCCTGTCGTGCCCTGGAGCAAATCCACATCCACAAAGGGTGACCAGTGAGCCAGCAAATGCTGCCAGACCACCCACGGGGAAGAACTGCTGTTTGGACTCCGTGGGATGAAGCATGCGGAGGGATGGGGCTTCTTGTTTACAAATCCTCTCATTCCAGCTGGCCTATCCTGACATGCTCGAAGTTCCAGAGAATGCACACCTGTGGCCGCCCTCATTTTGTTTCCACGAGTCAAACAGACAGCAGCTAGCTGTGTGACCTTGGGCCAATCACTGACTCCTCTGAGCCACATCTTTTCCATCTGGGCAGATCGAACTTGACAGTGCAGATCCACTTGGTACCCAAATTCTATTTTATTTGTCAGGCTTGAATGGTAGGCTTCTAACCAATGCTAGATATTCGTCTGTGCCAGACGGTACTAAAATCATCCATTGTATTGCATCCACCTTCCAGTGACCCTCTGAGGTAGGTCCTATTATTATGTCCAGTTTTACATATAAGGAAACAGTGGCACAGAGACACTAAGGGGCTTTCCTAAGGCCACACAGCTAGCAAGTGGCAGAACCCAGGATTCAAACAGTAGCTGGTTTTGGAGGCTAAACTTTAGCCACCTGTTGTACCATGAGATCCTGGAAGATGGGCATCTCAGAGGGTCCTGCCCAGAGCTGCACAGCTGGCAAGTGGGTCCCAGATGAAAGCCAGATTTTGTCTGAATCTAAGAAAGTCCATCCTTTCACCACTCTGCTGTATGAGCTCCCATGTGCTGTTTATAATATCAGACTCTTGTAAACATAAAGGTAAATGTCCAGAGGCAGGGCATTTGTTAAATAAACAGTGGAACAGATGTACAAAACAATACACCTTAACATTATATGGGAGAGTATTTATTCACATGAGACGATGTCTACGATATATTAAGGGCAGAAGGCAGTTAACAAAGCAGTGAGTAGCTTAAATTCGCATGGAATCCTGGAAAGGGTAATGGAAAAGAAGAGTGAAATACAACGTCTAGCCTATTAGCTTGGGAAACGTGTGCACATTCTGGCAATACTGACGCTGATGAAGGTACGTGGATGTGGGAACTCGTATAAACCGCTGGAGGGAGTATAGACTGGTGAAACCACTTTGGAAGTCAACCAGGCAATCTTGAAATATCTTGAAAATCTTTACCCTTCAATCCAGCAATTCCAGTTCTAAATACACATCTTAAGAAACCCTTGAAGAAGTGCACGAGGAAATTTCTGCATGGAGTTTCTTGCAGTATTGGTTGTCACAGTGAAATGTTGGGGACGACCTAAAATTTAACAACAGAGGAATAAATAACGTGAACACAGCTGCTTAAACAGATCAGTTAGTGCTACAAATACCAACATGGAGAGATTTGAAAACTAGAGAGTGGAAGTAACAGGTTTCATTTCAATATGCACAGTAATGACTATTTGTGTAAATAATATAAACACACACACTAGACACACATGTACATACATGTATACATACATCCCGGAGGGAGAGATATTAATCCATGTTATTAACAAGGGGATGCCAACTTTATCTGAAACGTTTTGTTTGTACACACACACATACACACAGACTCAGACACACACTGTGACCAGATGTTCACATTAATCAGTGCTGCTGGGGAGCAGTATGGGTGTGTTTGTTTGATTATACTTTCTGCATGACAGTTTTTTCAACCCCCACCCCTCACAAGTGTGCTGTCATTTTTATAAAAAGTATTAGACCTAAGAGGGAAACAGGAGTTGGGCTGGTGAGAGGAAGGAAGGGAGTTCCATGCCGAAAAGTGAAAAAGAGCGCACAGCCCATCTGTGGATCCAAACGGGGCCAGTGTGGCTGGAGCGTGAAGATGGGAAGTTCACGTGTTCTATTTCTTCTTTTCCTATATTATTTTAAAAAATCACCCCCTCCGCATTCTTGAAAGCTGCACTTCATTATGAGCACTTGACTCGGCAATAAAAGGAAACAGAGATAAACTGTACAGCACAGGGAATTACACCGGTATCTTGCAATAACCTATAATGGAATTTAATCTGCAAAAATACCAAATCACTATGCAATACACCAGAAACTAACACAATGGTATAAATCAAATATATGTCAATCAAAAATAAAAGGCTTTCTGGTGGTTTTGAGCAAAGCAGCCTGCAGGACCAGGGGAGCCAGGGAGTGTGGGACAAACACTTCCTAATGCTGACCCCGGGGAGAGAACCACCCCTGCTCCAGCCTCAAGAGGCCGGTCTCCTGGGACTTGTGCTGCTGGTGGCCTGACACCAGCCATGGGCCAGCAGCTGTGTTTTGTCTGGGCCACTCTGTGCGCTTTTATGAGCTGACTGGTTTTGATCTCCCCAACTCCCTCTTGCTGTTTCCTGTATTAGGGTTTTATCTTTCAAGGGGCCCAGGAATCCTGTATCTGGTTGAGATCATGGTGATGGGGCCTGGCTGCGGTGACTGATCCGCTGAGACAGGGGCAAATCTGGTGCTGATGAGAACAGGCTTCTCACCTCTGCTGAGCTGGCTCTGCCCTTTTTTCTGGGATCCTCTCTGGAAGGTCAATCTGGGACCTTTGAACCATGACACAGAACTTGGGAGGGAGGGAGAGGGTGCCTGGGAGCAGTGAGCAGAGTTGGTGTCAGGACCCTGGAAGCAGCCCCACACCTGCATGAGGACAGAGCCCCGGCCCCAACGCCATCATGCTCTTTCTCTGTCTGTCTCTCCCTGGCTTCCAGGGAGGAAAATTATGATAGTGATAGAAGGTGGTGCTAAAAAAAAAAAACCAACAAACCCAGATTTTGGAATCTGAAAGATCTGGGTTTGAATCCCAACTCTGTCACTTTAACTCTTTAACTGTGAAGTGGGGATATTGACCCCAACCTTACAGGAATGAGATGCGATGATTTGTATTAAATACCCAGCATAGTGTCTGATAATTGCTGTGTTCTCAGGGCCCATCTAAACCAGGGGGAAATGATTTTTTCTCCCTTATTTGCCTCAGCAGTGCTACTTGGCGTTTGCCCACTGTGGAGGCTGCCCAGGGACACGGGGAGCTTGCAGAGAAAGTCAGCCAAAGACCCTCAGACCCTCAGACCCTATCCATTATGGTCCACGGGCTTTTAAAGCTCTGCTTTGGGGAACTTTGGGAACTTGGTCCTCCTCAGATGTCAGCTTAACAGACTGCCTTTCATTTAAAACCACTTCTGTCTGATTTGATAAGAACTTCCAAAAGCAAAAACAAAAGCAAAACATCCTAACCCCAGCCAGGTTACTGAGGTCAGATGTGAAGTTAAAAAAATAAGAGGTGGTTGAGATATTTTTATCATTTAAAGCATATTATAGATTTCTTATTGCCTCAAAAAAATTTTTTTTAAAGTTCCACCCCAAGCTGGTTAAAATGATACGCCCACGGAGGAGGGGCAGGAACACCTAATCTCCTCACACCCCCCTGCCATCCTCCTCCCCACTACAGACACAGTAATTTTCCAGAACAGATCTGATCAAGCAAGTCTCCAGCTGAAATCCTTTAACGGGTTCCCATTACACTCAGGATAAAACCCCAGTACCTTTACATAATATACCTGGGTCTGTCCACCTGTTTACCTTTTCAGCCTTTTTTCTTATTGCTTCTTACTTGTGCTTTTCAAATCAATTCTAACCAGGCTCCCACAGTTCATAAAATCTGAAACGTTGTCAACCATAAGATGCACCATCATTTTTGTGACATCAAGGAAGAAATTCTGCAGATTACAATTATAAAACACTTATAATTTTTGTTTTGGGTTGGGTTTTGTATATGTATGTTTTATTGAAGTATAGTCAGTTTGCAATGTTGTGTCCCCGGACACAGCTACATTTCAAGAGGGATTGATAGGAAAACGATCTCTGTAGGTGAAAGGCTTATAAAAGGTTGCCAGAAATTTTTTGCTTGTTTGTGTTTACTCTTTACTGCTTTTTTACTTAATTTTGTAAACTACTCTTTTACCATTGGTTATTTGGCGCCATAACCTATTTGTTTTTGAATGAATCTGAACCACTTTTCTTAAGTATAGACTGCCGTGGTGGGGGTGGGGGGGGTCCCTGGGCTCCTGGCGGCCTCCTGTCCATGGCAAAACAATGGGACACTTTGCTCAGACATTCTGGAAGCTCTGCTGAACTTAGACTGAAACCATGATTGAGGTTTCACTGAAGTCCCTGAAGGCATTTTGTAGGGCATGTGGTATCTCATTGTGTCCAGGTGACAGGGGCCCCTCAGGCTGTTCTTGCCCAGCTAATGGAAGGCCCGAGTCTCCAGCTGGGGGAGGAGGCCCCGGGAGCAGCTCTGCCAGCGCAGTCATTGTTCCCACCCTGGAACCATAGTTTGGCCTAGGATCCCAAGATGATGTGTGTCTTAGGCTCAGTGGAGATGTTCAGCCTGGGCCTCTTAAAGGGGTTCCTCCTTCCATTCCTGACTCAGACCCCAGGCCCAGGGCAGGGAGGCTCCACTCCTGCTGGGAGCCTTTCTCCATTGCACCACCTCCTGGTGACTCTCCTCGGTGTCCACCCCTGTACGGGGCACCCTGCCCCTCCCCATTTTCATCCCCCTCTTCCTACACCCTCTGGGGTACCCACAAGGACAAGGGTGAGGCTGGAGAGGCTCCTAGATGCAAAGTGACAGCATGGGCTGCCCCTCGGGGTCTGAGAGTCAGTCCCCAGCAGTGGAGTGGGGAGTGGAGTGCTGGGGACCCACAGAAGCATGTTAGGAAAAGGCATCAAGTTTGGTCCTCAAGTTAATGATGCACTAAGAGATTCACAAACACCAAGAGCGACCTCACAACACTCGAGAGGCCTCCACTGATGCCAAGAGCTGGGGAAGTGGTGAGAAGGATGACCCAGAGCGAAGCAGTGCCTGGGATGGAAATCAATCAAGCAGCCGTGTTTACAGAGTAGGAAATGGATGCTTTTAATTGCTAATTGGTCTTGAGACCCCTACAAAGATATATATATATATTTAAATGTGGCCTAAATGCTCTCCTTACAGGAGCAGGGAAGGAATTACAGTTTATTCAGAGGCTAACATGCTGCTGATTGAAGTACAAAGAAGAGCAATCAAGGTTGGCTTTATTTTTTTTTTCACATGGCATTTAACATTTACAAAGAAAATGATTTCAAGGGGTGCAGGCTAGAAAGAAACAAGCTGCTGTAAACAGTTACCCATCAGCCAAACGCTCCCATCACTAGGAATACTCCCCCATCCTCACGTCTTGCCACCCCCTCCCCATAAGCAGCATCGGAATGCAACAGGAATTATCCTTTTGTCCGTG
Source organism: Camelus bactrianus (assembly GCF_048773025.1). Classification (NCBI taxonomy): domain Eukaryota; kingdom Metazoa; phylum Chordata; class Mammalia; order Artiodactyla; family Camelidae; genus Camelus; species Camelus bactrianus. Next base: position 20,629,250 of record NC_133573.1, read on the forward strand.
ACTCTCAGGGAAGGGGGATGAAGGGTCAGACCTGAGGGCATCCGGGCATCCAGGGTGCTCTGAGTTCCCAGGACCTGGTCTTGGATAACTTCCCAGACACAAAGCTCCCTTCCCAACACAGGCAGGGAGGCAGCCTCACCTGATGCCCCCAACTCAGGGGAAAGGAGGGGAAGCTTCCTAGCCTCACGTGCCTGCTCCCCAGAAGTAGCCTCCGGAGCCCCTCAATACTGCTTTTTAATACGGGAGAAAGGCCAGAGAGTCTGAGGACAGGAAACTGGACCAGCGTGGACCGCAAGCCTGTGGACTACCCTTGAAGAATTCCACCCTTGCTGGCATATTGAGTGAGAAAGTGGCCTTTCCCTGGAGTCCTCAAGCCCCAGTGGCGTCTCACAGGACAGGTTACAATGTCAGTGGGTTGACAGACCTGGGAATCTCAAGCTCATTGGTAATACAATGTGTTTGAATCTCCCTTGAGTCAAGGGGGATGGATAATGCTGTTTACTGCCTATGCCAGGGCAGAATCAAGCCAGGATAAGCCTTGAGAAACATCCTTGTGCTATTACAAAAACTAATTGTATTTTTCTAGCATAGCCCTAAACAATTCAGAATGTGAAATTTAAACAGTTTATAATAGCATTAGGAAAACTGAACTACTTTGGGATAAATTTGACAAAATAAGCATAAAAATCACACACTGCAAGCTAAAAAATACTGAAAATAAATAAATGGAAGAGACATATACCAAACTCGTAGACTGGAGGACTCAACATTATTTCAGCGTCAGTCTCCCAACACGGAACTATATATTCAAGATAGTTTTAAAATTTATACGGAAATGCAAAAATAATCAGCATTGCCAGAACAATTTTGAAAAAAAAGGACAGCGCTAGTTCTAAGGGAATAATCACACGTTGCCATAAGGATACAGACATAGCAATGGAACACAGGATCCAAAACAGACCCACCCTTACATGGTAAATTAATTTTTGTAAAAATGTCAAGGACATTTGGGAAAGTCTTCACCAAATGGTGCTGGGGCCACTGGCTATCTGTAGGGGAAAAAGAGGGAGTGCTGTCAAGGATGTGAAGCAACTGGATGTTCATGTGCTGTTGGGAATACAAAATGGGACAGCCAATTCGGAAGAACACACAGCATCTCAAGAAGTTAAACGTGCATTTCACTTCCATTTCTATGGAAGTGAATATCCATACAACGGCATGTATATAAATGTTTGTAGCATCATTATCTATAACCACCCAAAGTGGAGGCAACCCAAATGTCCATTAACTGGTGGACAGATAATGTTGTTTACCCATGGGTATGCTACGGAATACTACTCAGCGACAAAGAGGAACAGATCACAATATAACACGGACACATCTCAAAACTGTTAGGCCAAGTGAAAGGCTTCACATACAGAAGGCCCCAAGCTACATGTTTCCATGTATACAGAATTCTAGAAAAGGCAAGGCTCTAGTGACAGAAATCTCAGTAGCTGGCTGAGGTCAGGGGGAGAGGAGGGGTTCATTTATTTTAGGGTAAGGGAATTGTTCTCTACCTTGATTGTGGCAGAGGTTATATGATTGTATGAAATTACTAACATTCGGCAAATCCTTCACTTAAAGTAACTGTATATAAATAATTTTAAAAATAGGGGTCCTTAGAATGTCATTCTAAGTGAAGTAAGCCAGAAAGAGAAAGAAAAATACCATATGAGATCGCTCATATGTGGAATCTAAAAAAAACCAAACCAAAACAAAACAAACAAAACAACCCCACAAAGCATAAATACAAGACAGAAATAGACTCATAGACATAGAATACAAACTTGTGGTTGCCAAGGGGGTGGAAGGTGGGAAGGGATAGACGGGATTTCAAAATTGTAGAATAGATAAACAAGATTATACTGTATAGCACAGGGAAATATACACAAGATCTTATGGTAGCTCACAGACAAAAAATGTGACAATGAATATATATATGTTCATGTATAACTGAAAAATTGTACTCTACACTGGAATTTGACACAACATTGTAAAGTGATTATAAATCAATAAAAAATGTTAAAAAAAAAAATAGGGGTCCTTGATTCTGACTTTGAGTCCTAGGAATTAGAACAGAAAGAGGACTGGCAGTGTTGCCTAGAGACCTGTGTGGTAGGCTTGACTTGGCTTTTCCTGCATTATCTAATTTGGAATAATTCATCCAACCCTCCTGAGCTTCCGGTCTTACACAAAATTGGAAAGAAACATACTGTCTTTGTCTTCCTCACAGGGATGTTCGTGAGGGCAAAGTCAAAATGCTCTGGAGACTAAGACCATGAGGCAGCAGCAAATCAGCACTCCTATCCAGAACGAGCAGAAGGGCTAGGCAACATACAGAAATGATCAATTTATACATATTTATTAAATTGATTCATTTATAAATTATTAAGTAATAATTAAAGGCAGAAAGGTTCTGAGGGAATGAGAGCTACAGGGGCTGACTCCTGTATCAGTTTTCTGTTGCTGCTGTAACAAACAGTCACAAACTGGGTGGCTTAAGGCAACACACGTTTATTATCTCACAGTGACACAGAAGTCTGGAAAAGGGTCTCCCTGGGGTAGGACAGATGTCAGCAGGCCTGCGTTCCTTCTGGAGGCTCTAGGGCAGAGTCTGCTTCCGTGCCTTTTCCAGCTCCTAGAAGCTACTCGCATTCTTGGGCTCGTGGTCCTCTTCCTCCACCTTCAAAGCCAGCAATGCAGTATCTCTGACCCTTCTTCCTTCATCACCTCTCTCTCTGATCCCAGCCAGGAAAGGTTCTCTACTTCTAAGGACTCGTGTGATTAGAATGGACCATCCAGATAATCCAGGTTAATCTCTCTCTATCAAGGTCTTTAACTCACTCACCTCTTCAGAGACCCTTTTTACCATGAAAGTCATGTATTTACAGGTCTGGGGGTAAGGATACAGACATCTTTGGGGAGCCACTGTTCTGTCTACCACAACTTCAGAGAGGGGAGAACCCCAGAGAGCCCCTTCTGTCCTGGGGTCACTGGCCAATTCTGAACTCTGCCAAGAGCCTGAGAATTTAGGGTTTGTACCCACAAAGGGGTACATCTGTCAGGGGACACGGAAATGAGCAGGAGCATTTGACAGAGACTTGGGGCCCCTAAATAAATGGCTAGTTTTCCTCTTAACACATTTGGTGAATATGGGATCTGTGTGGGGCAGGTGCTAAAACCCTAGTGGAAAGCCTCTGAAAGGCAGAGCACTGCTTTTCATCAGTTTTATGAGCAGAGATTAAAAGTTCAAACTGTTTTAGGAGATGACCTTCATGTTGGAAGATCAGAGGTAGACTGAGCTTTCTCAGATGTACAACCCAGCCTCTGGATGTACAATTTAGCACAGCCTCTGACCGAATCAAAGTGAGTTTGCCAATGAGGGCGTGGCAAGGGAAGGGGACTACTGGAGACAGTCAGCGTTTCCTTGGTTTGAACGTGAGTGCCACGCTGTTGATGCAAAACCTCTGGCCAGCAGGCCCAGGTCCATCAGGAAACACATGGCCAAGGTGAGCTTCGCACTGCAAGGAGAGAACACTTGGTCATCTCTGAGCTGGGACAAGGCTCTTTATGGAAAACCAGACAGATGAACCCCACATGGCCGCCCCACTCCGGTCCTTGACATCACTGTTGGGGGAAAAAAGTCTATCATATCTGAATTTGATTAAGAAATGAAAGGATGCAGAACACAGTGGTGGTAAACAGCTTTCTACTTAACCACTGAGAATGTGAGCAAGTGATTTAACTTAGGCCTTGATCTACTCACCTATAAAATGGGGATGATAATTATACCTACATAATAGAGCTGTTGTGATGACTCATGGACGTAATGCATAAGAAGAACAATTCCTGGGTAAGAAGTCAACAATCTTCAGCCAGGGTATTATTGCTGTTTACTGAAGCCAAGACTAAACTGTGTTTATCTGCTTGCCTCTGGTGTCTTACAAAACCAGAACATTTGAGCACCTGAGGATATCAAAATGAATCTGCTGCCTGGATTTAAGCCACTCCCTCCTACCAGGCTCACAGGAGGAGCAACGCACTGATGTCACCTGCCGCGTTGCTCTGCCTGTTGGGACGCTCTGCAGCGTGGGGAGGGGGCGGACAGATGCTGCCTGTCCCTGCTCAGCAGAATGTGAAAGACTGACTCCTTCAGAGCCTTGCTCTGCTCCCATCTCTGCGAGGCCAGAGCCAGGAAAGGCTCCTTCTGTTACCTGCAGTGCTCAGAGGATGGGAGAGGGGGAGTGGCAGGATGGGAGAAACCCAAAGTGCTTCCATGACAGAAGCACTCCCGGGGTGTTAACAGCAGATGTGCGAGGACAAGAGAGCTCTCTGTGGCACTTGGGGCAGCATCGGGGACAACAAAACAAAGACATCACCTGCTTGCAGACAACCTCCATGCGAGCTGGTCCCAACGAGGTGTCCACGCGTCTCAGGATCCCTGTGTTACTCTCATCGGAGCCAGACGTCCCGTGAGCCTCAGAGAATGAAGGCCACCCAGTGCCCGAGCAGTACTTCTTCTCAGAGCTGTGCCAGACGTTCACAACACTCCAGCTGCTGTTACCAACGTACAAAGAGCATTTTCTGCCCCCAACTCATCTTTCTCCCGAGCAGGAGCCGATTCTCTCCTCCTCTGCCCGATCCCGGGGCCAGTTCCGTGAACAGCCGGCTCCCCAGGAATTCTGCCCACTGATCTCCCCTATTAAACATGCTGTCTCGTCACGTCAGGTTTCTTGCTCCTCTGATGCTAAAGGCACCCCTCTTGATGTCTGACAAGGACTATAAACATGAGAAGCTTTGTGAACTGTTGCATATTAGGAAATAGGTCAAATCCATGTGTTCTGAATGTAGAAAAGGGGGAAATCAAAATGAAGTAACAGCAGTCGAAGGAGAGAATTGTGAGTTTCGCACATCAGAGAAGCATGAGAATGCACAAAACAGCCGTCACCAGCACTAGGGACTTCGGGTCGTCTAAACACAAGCCTGCCTGCCTTCGGGAGTCAAGAGCTGCCTCTGCCTTCTTGGGTGTGAGAAACTGGACAAGCTGCTTAACCTCTCCAAGCCTCAGTTTTCTCATCTGTAACTCGGGGATAATAATATCTATGTTATAGAGATGTCCTGAGGGTTTAAGGAGCTGTGCCGTGGAGCACGTGGTAATGAATAAGCCTGGGCACCCAGACTCATCCCTGCAGTGCAGAGACCTTCCTGGGGAAGCCCCAAAAGGCTGAACGATGCTGAGGGTTCCAGGGTGGGGGGCGGGAGCAGAGGAGCCACAAGAGGGGGAGGAGGCAACAGCAAGTCTGCTCATCAAAGACCCACTGTCTACGTGTCCTGAAAGATGAGCTCCCTTCAGTTGCACTAGGAAAACAAATTTAAAAATTTTAAATGGCAGGGAAATGGCTCTCTCTATTGGAGGAAGACAGACGGGAAATGAACTGAAACTCTGCAAAAAAAAAACAACAAAAAAAAAACCCACCACACACAAAAAACAAAAAAGCCAAAAAACTGAGTCAAGAGGGGGAAAAAGTAGCAAATAATCAAATCCCTACACTATGAGCACAGAAGGAAGCTGAGTTTAGAGCAGAAACCTCAGCAGAAATCATCTAGTGTAAGACAGCAATTCTCAAACATCCTGGTCTTAGGACTCTTCCGTAATAAAAAATTATTGAGAATCTCTGAGAGCTTCTGTTTACATGAGTAATGCCTATCAATACTTAACAAGTTAGAAATTACAAGTGAGGGTTTTTAAAACATGTATGCATTAAATTATTTTGAAAAATAATAAATTCACTACATGTTAACACAAATAACCTATGTTTACAACAGATTATTTATTTTCCAAACTGAAACAAACCTTTAGCAAGAAGAGTTGCACTGTTTTATAATTTTGCAAATTTCTTTAATGTCTAGCTTTTAAAAAAGACAACCAACTCTTCATATGCGCCTGTGCATTCAAGCTGCTGCAGTGTCATTTTCACTGAAGTGTTGGAAGAGAATGTGGTTACACGCTTAGAAGGGGGAGCACCTCGAAGAGTCCCTAAAAAATCCCAGGAACTCTTTTAAGAACCACAGATTGAACTCTGCGGTTGACTTCAGAGAGACCTGGGTGTGAATCCAGGCTCGGCCTATTATGTCTAGGTGACTTTGGCAAGGTGTTTAATCTCATAAAGCCTCTGAATGGTAATGGCTTTGTTATCTCACAGGGTTGCTGAGAGGATTAACTGAGATTCTTTCTATTTTTAGTGTTTTTAGTATAGTGTCGGGCACATGGTACCTAAGTCAGTAGCAATTATTTTTAATATCATTACTATTATTAATAACATATCCATGAAATTTGAGCACCTGGGTCCAATGTGAAATATCTGCACATTCAGATTGGGTTCTTTCCAACTCCTTTTCTTTTCCAAGGGTTCAAAAATATTCATCCAGGCCACTGTGGTCCAGAGAAAACCATTTTAAGTATCTTTTAATCATAGCTTTTCCATCCTCAACATTATATGTAAACTAGTGATCATTAAAGGAATTTTGATGGACAATTATAAATATAATAATTTTTTAAATGAATCAAAGACTAATAAAAAGTCATTTAAACATTTTATGGGCAACAGACAACTTTTACTGATGCAATTAACAGAATCTGGAGATTTTACTGGGTAGTATAAGAGGCCCATCATATTTAATTTAAGAGTGGAAACTTCAATATTAAGGCCAATTAGAAATTCCAACATATATACTGAAATGATTGGCAGATTGGAAGGCCCACCGCTGAAACACTAAAACCATTCTGGGTCATCTTCACTCATACACTCTAAGAGGTGTTTCTTTTGTTTAGTTTTGTTTTCTGCTTATTTGCCTTGTTTCTGTCTTCATTTCTGGAAATTCCATGGCCCCCAAACCAAGAGCAGAGGCACTTGGTGATAAGTGGCCACACACATGGTAGAGGAATTCCCATTAGTTTGAAGGAGCGGAGGAGGGGGGATATAATACAGCTCAAGTGGTAGAGTGCCTGCTTAGCATGCATGAGGTCCTGGGTTCAACGCCAAGTACCTCCTCCAAAAATAAATAAATAAACCTAATTACCTACCCCCCCCCAAAAAATAAATAAAAATTTGAAGGAGCGGGAGCACACAAAATGTAAATGTGTCACTTGGTCACTGACCTGGAGGGTGGATGTCAGGATGCTCTGTAAAAAGGGAACTAATGTCAGGCTCTCAGTTTCCTTCTAGTCTAAGAAGATTTATGACCACAAAACACGTGATCCCACAGTAGAATTTAATAAACGCTTCCAGAGTTGGTGCTTGGGTTGCGGGAGGAAGGCGGATAGAGGAAGCAGGGAAGGGAGCAAAGTCACATAATTCCAAGGTTAACAAAGCGACAGTATGAAGTTCCCAAGGGAGTGATAACATCTCCTGAGGGCTCTTGACCTGGACACCCTGGATTAATAGTCTCTCAACTGGAGTCAGCAGCTCCCCCAGGACGTGCACCGTGCTGGTCCAGAGTGAGGCAGCAAGGAGCCCAGTGGCCAAGAGGCAGCGGCCCCTCATCCACTTGATGCTTTAACTATTTCATTTCGGTTGACTTGTCACCTTGTTTTGACTCTGTACAAGCATCTGAAGGAATGTTTATTTCTTCTCGACCCCTATTCTCCATTACTGAGGCTGGAGACTGGGGACAGAGAGAGAGGGAAAATGAGAGGTCAAACAAGAATATGTAAGGCTGTCTATCCTCTTAAATGGGAAGCACCGTCAGGAATAGAGACTTCATTCATAGATTCTCATTAATTAGAAGAGATTCTCAAGAGTTCCTCATTATCAAAGACACATTCACGTATACAGCCCTAAGAAGGATCTGTCTCTAAGAAGATATCACCGCTAATGTGAACTGGGGGCTTGGCACATGTCAGGCATTGCTCTGGTGCTTTCACATGCATTAACTCATAATTCACTTAATCCTCCAACAACTTTATGAATTCAGTACAACTATCACCCTCATTTTATAGGTGGGGAAACTGAGGCACAGAGAGGTTAAGAAACTTGCCCAAGGCCACACAGCAGTGGAGCCAGGATGTACATCTATAGATGTAGCCACTCTACTACACTGTTTCTCCTATAAACAAATGCATCTTTAAGAGTACATTCTGGAACATAGAAAGAGTCTTATGAATATATTCTTATTTTTCTCAGTCTCAGCTGCAGCAGCAGTAGGAGGGGAAAAAAAATGGAACTAACTCAAAAGTCCTTAAGAAACACAAACGGAAACAGCAACTAAAACTAAATGATTAAAAGGAAACAAATAGGCTGGCAAGTTGGCAGGTCAGTAAACTGGCCACTTGGTAAAAAGGGCTTTTGGAGAATTGGCTGGTCTTCTAGCTAATCTTGGCCACTTTACTACCTCAGTGACCTGAAGATGGTCATTCAACTTCCCTAATTTGGACTAGCATTGTGTTAATAAAGTAGCTACTGGTCACATGTGGCCTTTTAAGTTTAAATTAATTAAACATAAATAAAATTAAAAATTCATTTTTTCAGTCCCACCAGCCTCAGTTTGAGTGTTCAATAGCCACATGTGACTGGTGGCTACCATAGTGGAAGAAGTAGATACAGAACATCATTGCAGAAAGTTTTACTGGGCAAAGCTTTTTGCTCTGATCTCTCAGGCCCCTCCCTGCCCCAGTGTTCTGTGATTCCCTGACTGAGTGTGCTTGGTGAGGGGTGGGATGGTTGGAACGGGGTAGGAAGAAAATGTCATCTTTACAGTTGCAGAAACTGGGATACCAAAGACTTAAGAGGCAGGAACACACTCTTGTAAGAACGATCTTGCATTTTTAGCTTTCGCAGTCTAAAGACAGAAACAGAACATCTGGCTGGTTACCACATAGTCACAAGGCCGTCCTTTATACTTTCACAACGTGGTTCTTTGGCTAAAAGCAGGTTGGCCATCTCAACATCCCACTTCTCCCCTTCTAACAGAACCAAAGGTCAAAGAGTAACAAGTGGCTCAGAAATGTGCACTCACTTTACGATGTCAAACTTAACCTACGTCTCCTAGTGTTCCCCAGGCCATCTTGGGCTGACTGCCACCTTAGCTGTCCCCTAACCAGCCACTGACAGAGTAAGTGAATCTGGGCAAAGCCCCGTCTTTCCTTGAGCATGAAGGAAAATCAATCCTAATCGTTCACCATCCTTGCAGGCGGGGTCTGGCTTACCAAATTCAGCCCACATTAGCAGCCAGCAGCTCAGGAAAGCCGGGTCTGAGCAAAGCCCAAATGAAGCAGTGCCTAATGGAAGATTCACAGAGCTGGCTTGATTTATATTTTATTCTAAACCAATTTAGGGTTGATGCGGAGGAAAGGAAAACATCTTTGAAGTTCTGAAAAACAGGACTTCAAAGATGTTTTCCTTTCTTCATCGAATCTACTTTTTTAAGGCTGTTTCCTGCATGTCTAAACAAAAAAGCCTTTGTTGAGAGATTTCAGATCCTGATTGACTTAAAAGAGGCTTTGAAATCAAGGGACAATTAAATTTACTTTTAGCTACGCAGGAGACGGCATGGTATTCACTGCTGTCAAGCACTGTGGCGAATCTATCCTCATAAAATTCTACATTTCCTAAATTAAATTATAAACCCATTTTTTCCTGGGAGAGATACAGTTTTAATCACATGGCCAGGCAAATGCCATTATGGTTCAGATTTCTTTAAATACCTCCCCAAGAAAAAAATTCTAATAGCTTTATCCTAAGGTGCCCACCAATTTTTATTTTTTTGTTATTTCTTGGAGATACAGAAAGAAAGAACATAGGCTAAGTCTTGTGAATTGCTCTAAATGCTAGAAATAATCAAGACAGGCAAGAGTTTTATATGTACACCCCTTTTTTATAGCAACCAGGCCAAATGAGATGGGCAATTAAAAACATGGGGATGTATTTATCCAAGGCCGCAAAGAGACAGAGCTGTAAGAAGTTAGAGGTTTATTTTCTTTCAGTACCTCTCGATCCTTTCTCTCACCTGAAGAGTGGGCTGTCACAGCACACGCAGTGATACATCCCTGATTCCTTGTTATTCAGGTAGATTCCACTGAAAGGCTGAAAGTAAATTAGACACACCATCTTCAGGTTTCTCATAACACTGGCAGGACATGATACAGTAGATCTAAATCCAAGATTAAGTCCCCAGATAAAGGAATTTTTGTACTAATTTGACAAAGTACAAATATCACCAGAAGGAACATTACCAGGTGCCCAGGGAAGCAGCCTGCAGGCTTGTTTACAAACTGGCCAACATGGTGCCAAATATTCAAATTATGACGTTAATCATGCTTTGTATTTAGATAGCAACTTTCATCCAAGAACATCAAAGCCCATATAGCACAGGGAACTATGTTCAATATCTTGTAATAGCCTTTAATGAAAAAAAATGAAAATGAATACATGTATGTATATGCATGACTGGGACACTGTGCTGTGCACCAGAAATTGACACACTGTAACTGATGGTACTTCAATTAAAAAAAAATTTTTTTAAAAGACCTTAAAAAAAATAAAACATCAAAGCCTGTGAAAAAAACAAGAGAACAGGCCTCTGGACTGTGTAAGATCTCGGTCTCCATTTTAAGAGTTATTAGTACAACAGAAATCGAGTCCACTGTCTGAAACACTGTGAAATCTCCCATTAAAGACAGGATAGAGATACATTAAAAAGCAAAGCCCGGTGAGATTGGGGTTGTGCCCTTAGTATGCTTCACGTGGTGTTTAGGATACTTAATAAATGCCAAATAATGAGCTAGATTCTCCCAGTGCCTAAGTCACTACTCAGATGAAATTACTATATTAATTGTGGCTTAAAGAGTTTGCAGGTTCCAAGAGGGACACAAGGAGACTTGAAGCAATGAGTGAGCCAAATCTAATATTTAAAAAAAAAATGCTAGTTTGTAAACTGACCTCATGGGGGGGGGGGAGACCATTTTTTGCCCAATTCCTTTTGTCATCTCCTCTGTCAAAGGAAATTCAAGAAAAAGAAACTCTCGCATGAGCCAACTGTGAAGATCCACCAGCGGTGTCCGGTGACAACCACTGTCCCCACTTATGGAAAAGAAACTGAGACACAGGATGGGTCACCAAGTCCCAAAGCGGACTCGGGAAATAAGCGGCCCTCTCAGCCCATTCTGGGTCTCCCACCTCAACAGATCCACAGGTCAGACATTCCAACTCCCTGTGGGAGGATTAAGGGCACATTTTCAGGGAGCTGCATAATGGACAATTTCAAGTTAACCTGTTGTGCCCACCAAGGGCACATCTGGATGTTTTCCCTCTTTAAAAACCCTAAACTGGCTGCAGACACCCAAACAGTAGTGAGCTGGTCTTTTTACGGCCTGTCCCCTTGAATGGTTAGTCTTCCCAGAGCTCAGAGCAGAGTGAAGCCTGCAGGTGGCAGATCTGGAATGAAGAGAATGATGCGCACAAAACCTGCCTTCTATCGCTATTTGACGTTTAGTTATCACTCAACCAGGCTGTAAACCCCTTCACTGTACCTAGCAGAGGGCTAGCAAATTACTGGTGCCCAGTAAGAAACCATGTGCAACTGGACTTGAAGTCACCAAAGAGAAAGCTTAGGTGTCTTACTTCTCTTTCCTTGGCCTCACGGAGCTGACTGAGGCCGTAGTTCTGCAACATTCTGAAGAGTTCAATGTGGAGACGGATCAGCTGAAAGGGGTTTATAACATCACTTAAAATAATGGATGACGCTCATTTTGTAAAACAGCCAAACGAAGAGTATATGACGCCATCTGTTTGAGACTCCCACACATTTATGCTGCTGAACATCTGGCACGTCTCCAGGATGCCATCTCCAGCTCCGAACCCTGCCTGGCCCTGCCCCTCCGACAGGGTGGGCATAGACTACTCTGGGAATACACACCACTGCACAGAGGACCACGTGTGGCTCCCGGGCGCTATCTGCGCAATGGCTAATGTGGTCTCCTGCCCACTGAAGCCTTTATTAAAATCCCACCCTCAGGAAGTTTTCAAAAATACCAGTATTTCATGAGAATCGACTGGGATCTGCTGGCCTGTCCAATGGCTTTAGCATCGGCACTGAAGTTGAGGGTGAGACCATGATTATAAGTCCATAAGCACATGCACAGCGTCCAGAATTTGGCAGGGACTACTAAATTCAGGCCATATTTGGGCCTAAGACAAGACTACTTGCTGGGAAATGCAACACTGTGAAATGGGATTATAATGAAGAACCACAGAGGGCTGGTCTCTCAGGAAATGAAAGAAAGCCGAGTTGCTGAATGCAGTTTCAATCACATGTCCACCTCCTGACCTGTGGTCACTCGACATTCACAACCACTTATTTTTTGAGCGCCTACCGTCGCCAGGCACCACGCTCTATGCAGGGATGTACTGATTACGGCAAGTGCTAACGAGGGAAAGTAAAAGCAAACACAGCTCGGGGTTGAGAAGGGCTTCCCAGTGGGAGTGAGATGGGGGCCAAGAGCTGAAAGGCAGATTTGAATGAGGCTGGGGGCCGGGGAGGACGCAGGGTGAAAGAGCCTTGAGGCAGCGGGGGGCCCAGGGCGCCTGAGAGCCCAACGGAGGGTGGCGTGGCCCGAGGGCAGAGGTCAAGGGGAAAAGTGGCCCAATCTGAGGATGCGGGTGGGAGGTAAGGGCCAGAGCCTTTGGGGCCTTCTTAGCCAGTTTTAAACTCTTCTCTTTACCTTGAAAGTGGTGGGAAGCCAGGGAAGAATTTCGAGCAGGGGGTGATGTAGTCAGATCTGTGATTTCAGAAGGTTTCTTTGGCGGCTGTGCAGAGAACGGTGCAGTGAGGGGCAAGAACAGCTGTGAGGAGACCAGCTGGAAGCTCCTGCACCCAAGCCAGAGACGGTGGGAGCCTGGACCAGTGCAGATGTGGGGGTTGCAGGGAGACGTAGAGGGATAGGAAGGCTGTTTAGGAGGCAGAGTGAATTGACGAGGTGATGGAGGGAAGTTTGTCCAGAGGAAGGTTTTTGGTTGTACAGCTGGATGGAGACTGATGCCCAGAGAACAATGCGGGGAGCCTGGGGGACCAGATTCGCAGAGCAGATGACGAGTTAGGGTTTGTAGTGAGATAGATTCTAGTCTGTCCTTCCCACCCCAACACGTAGACCCAGAAACTGTACATCAGGGTGGCTTACTGGCTCCGTCCCTTTTTCTCTGGTGACGTGGAACTGCTCGGGAGTCAGCTTCTTCTGCCACTCGCTCTTGGAGAGAGTCGGCCCACGCTTTGTAAGGGAGCCTGTAATGTCAAATAGGAATTTTTGTTAATTAAACCAAAAGGCACAATGACCTCTTCTTCCTTAGCCTCTGTCCTCAAGTGCACTATCACCCAGCAGAGTAAGCCTCCCCTTCCCCTCCCTCCCACCCCTTTCTTCTCAGTGACTAGAAAGTTCAGGTGCAGAAAGCTTTAATTGACTCATTAGTTTAAGAAGAAATGAGTAACAAGTAGAGAGCCAGTTTTCCAGTCCCGCTGAGCCACAGAAGCCAAAGAGGTAGCTGTACCCCTGGTAGATTATAGTGCCTTGGTATTTAATAACTATTCATCTCTTCATTCATCTGGTCGCATCTACAGAGCATCTACTGTACTGCAGACACTTCTAGATGCTAGGGATACAGAGGTAAAGAAAACAGAGAAGAATCACTGCCCTTACGGAGTCGAGATAAAATAAGTAAAGAATATAAAACTTTAGGTGATTATTTTTTCCCAAAAATCACAAAGGAGATTAGAGAGTGTGAGGGGGTGTGTGTATAGATATTTATGTATATTACACACACAATTTAAAACAGTCGTGAAGGAAGGCCTTCGTGAGTAGGTGATGTTTCAGCAAAGATCTGAAGGAACTGAGCAAACCCCGCATGTGAGTACCCAGGAGAGCGCTGCAGGGGCGAGGGGCGACAGGCTGGGCACTCCCGGCATGTCTGATGGAAAGCACAGAGGCCGGAATGACTGACCGGGCTGGAGGTGGCAGGGAAGGGCCCTCATCCTTATGGCGGTGTTTGGAGACAGTGTCTTTAAAGAGGTGATTATGTTTCTATGATGCCATCAGGATGGGCCCTAACCCGATCTGACTGTTGTCCTTACATGAAAATAAAGAGACACTGGGATGCAAGAAGACAAAGCAAATGCCTTCTGCGATCCAAGGAGAAACCAAGCCTGCCAACATTCTGACCCGGGACTGCCAGCCTCCAGAACAGTGAGAAAATAAATGTTCGCTGTTTAAGCCCCCCAGTCGCTGGTATTTTGTCATGGCAGCCCTAGGAGACTTATTTAGGAACAACTGAAGTTCGAAGGGAAATTACATTACGGGTCAACTTTTCACGGTTTTACCGCAAGCAATGCAGGGGCATGTTCACAGGACACACAAGCAGGTCCCACTGAGGGCTGAGACAAGCCTTGGCCCCCGTGGAGAGAGCAGGATTTGGAGCTGGTCTCCTTTTGTGTGTGTGCAGGTGTTTTCTGTCCTCAGGCCACATCTTCTGTACCTCGAGCTGGCCCTTTTGGAACTGCCTGTCGTTCTCCGCATTCTCTCGCTGTCTTCACTACCAAAAAGTCTGGCCGCAGCTGCTCTGGCATTAGATAGATACACGGCTGTACCAGGGACTAGGCGTTGAGAAACTCCAAGTCCACTGGGGTCCTCTCTCTCTCTGTGCTGCAATTTGCACAGGCTTTCTCGCCAGGCATATGTTCTAGGAGATGGATTTCAATTTTTCCACCTTTAAGGAAACCCACTCTTGGTCCTATGACCCCCCCACTGGTTACCTCCTTCTGACTCTGCTAACCTTTCTGGCCAAAGTTGCTCTACCACCAATTGTCACACACGAGCCAGCCTCGTTTCAATACTGGCTGAAACTAAGAGAACCTGTTAGGAACTGGTATAAAAAGAATTCCCAGCCCACTCTAATCTGCAGACTAGTCTTCCCTCCCACCACAGTGACTGAAATGGTTTACCCTTATGCTCAGAATGGCTTCCGAGCAGAGTATCTCTAGAAAGAATGTTTCCTGCGACAACAGATTGTCTTCTCTGGGACACTTCTTACTCTGCTCTTTGTCAATCCAGATGCCTCGTGCATCTCAGACGTCTCAGTGCTGGAGAAAAGTGCGCCTTCACTTTCAACATCTTCTCACCCTTACCCCCCGCCCCCAACTTCCCCAAGTCCACAACACAGGTTAACCGTAGCTACGCTTTTATCCTTTCCATTTATTTATGTAATTATAACCCGTGCTTACTGTATGCTTCCTAAGTGCCAATATTGTAATAAAGCATTTTTAGTTCCTCTTTTTCATTTACTCTGTACAACAACCCCACTATTATCATTATTCTTATTTTATAGAATAAAAAAACAAAAAACAAAACAGGTGTAAACTTACAGAGTTCAAGATGTGCCCAAAGACACAGGGCCAGTGAGTGACACTGTCCACGCTGAAGCTGCCTCAACCACAGAACTATTACCTGTCTATCATTTTTAATGGATGCCTACTAGTTTGTTGAATTGAACTTTTATGGTTTGCTTAAGCATTCCTTAACTGATGGACATTTGGGTTATAGCCAGTTTCTGGTTCTTAAGAGCAGTGCTGTTAAAAACATCTCTGCACATACAACTTTGTTCTCTTTTGAATTATTCCCTTAGAATAAATTCCCAGGAGTCGGTGTCTGAGAAGTAAGAAGTTCCTATTATGTTTTGGTGTCTGGCCAAATTTTAATGTTGCTGAAGAACTTTAGATTCCAGGGCAATTCCTTAGGCTGTTTCCGACAGCAGCAAATACAAACAGAAGGACAAATTTCCGCTGAAACCACCACCCTGTAACAGGGGTATGAGAGGGCTCCAGCCCACAACTGTGATGTTTCCATCACCTGTGGTTCTCACGATGCCGACGCCTGGCACAGGGTAGGCACATGACAAATACCAGACTGGCTGACTACAGACACCACGGTCTGAAGGCCGTGGCCACAAGTCATATTGGATCAGTGTCCACGCCCCAGTGCCAGTGCTTTTATTTACTTAACACTGCATTTTGAAAACTTCAGAGGATAGAAAGAATTCCAAGTGACTGGATACATTTTCAGCGGCAATAGGAATCTTTAAATGTCTTCAATGGACACACAATTGGATTCAGAGATGGGGTAGCTGGGCAGTTGCCCAGAAAGTCAATCAACACGGGGCACTAGACTACCCTGCAATAAATCTGAAATACAGCGCCAGTTGACGCAGTTCTCCAAAGGTGACTCCGTGCTGAAGGCTGGAATGTAAACGAGCCCCGATCCCACAGGTCAGCCAAAGGCATTTTGCAGAAAATACACTTCTCCCTGGAGGGTCTCACATCCACTGACTAACAATGGTTATCAGGCTAAAGGGGGAATGGATTATTACGCAACATGTTTCCCTGGCTCCTGCAAACGCACAGAGAAATAGAGCAGAGCAGGAAGAAAATCCGCAGGCATCCAAACTCTGAACTGCCTGCTTCTCGGACGCTGGAAGACCCAAGTCGAGGAGGGGGACAGTGTTAACAGACCAAAGGCTGTTACAAAAGAGCACGCGCGGGGTCGGGCTGCTGACCCAGCACCGGGGTCCTCCACCTGGGCGCTCCTGAGCCTGACATTTTATGCTGCCCCCCCTCCCCCAAAAGCACGTTTGGGGAGAGGATCTATACCTTTCCACCAATTCTCACAGGCGTCAGTGACCCCCGCCCAAGCCCCTGCAAGTTTACAACCTGCTGTCCCGGTCGGGAGGAGGTGAGCGAGCAGCGGCGCCCCGAAGAAAAAGATCCAGAACCACCATTCGGGCCCCCAAGTTCCAGCAAGTGAAGGAAAACCGAAACCGAAAGCCGGGAGGTGGCGGCGCGGCCTGCGACGCCCGCGTCCTACCTGCGTCCCCGGGCCCGCTTCTCGCGCGGAGGCCGCCGCTGTCCGCTCGGCACCGCACCGCCCGCCCAGGCGCCGCTCGGAAAGGCAGACGCCCGAGAGCACGGAGGAGGCGAGCCATGGTGCTGCGCGCGGCCCCGCGGAGCCCACGGCCTGGCGCGTCCCCAGGCGTCGCCGAGCCCAGGCCCGCGGGCCCCGCCCACGTCCTCCCCCACCCCGCCTCCTTCCCGGGCGCCTCCTCTTCTCTCTCGCGCGCCGCCACACCGCTCCTCCTCCCTCTCCGCTGCTGCACCTCTCTCAGGTTAAGTACCTGCAGACGGAATGGCTAGTCCTAAAGCAAGTGTACCTTTTTAAATCTACCAGAATATTTTCCAGATCGTTTCCTCTTCCATTCTGAGGAGGGCCACCAGCTTTACAGAGTTCACCAGTGCTAATTCCTTCCAGAGACAGCCTCAGGTACACCCAGATGATGCTTGACCAGTTACCTGGGTCTCTGGTGCCGCAGTCAAAGTGACACATAAAATTAACCATCACAGTCCCAAGTTAGAAAAAATAAATAGGAAAGCAACAGGGAGAGCGCTGTGATAACCAACAGCCATTTACCATTACGAATGCAAGGAAAATTAATGTTATCTATGTGGATGATACTCAGGTCTGACTGGACAGATGGTTAAAGGATATGAGCAGATGGTTTGCACAAGGGAAAATACAAATAGTGAACAAATCCTTGGGAAAATGTTTGGCTTCCCTAATAAGTAAAGAGTTGCAAATTAAAACAGCCCAATACACTACCTCCTACATATTAAGTTAATAACAGATTTTTTAAAAAGCCGAAGTTAACAGTGCTTTGGAGACTCAGGTACACTCATACAGTGCTTGTAGAAATAGTGGCATAATTTTTCTGGAAAGAAATCTGACAACATGGACCAAGCATCACAGAACTCATTATATCCTTCTGTTTGGCAAATCTGCTCTGGGAAGCAAATCCCAAGGAAAGAGTTCAATAAGGGAAACACTCGATTTTTGCAAAGATGTTTGTATCAATGCTTTTCATAATAACAGAGGGATCCAAAATCATTAACAGCTAGGAAATAGCTAAGTAAATCTCGACATAGCAATACAATGAAACATCATATAGCCATTAAAATTTCAAATGTGAAGATTATCTGGATTTAAGGAATGAGCTATATAATAATGTCACAGGGGAAAAATAGAACACAAAATAGTTAATAGCTAAGAATAATAACGTAAAAATATGCACTATGAAACTGATCTGAAACGTAAAATGTTGGAGGAGAACTTTTTTGGGGAAAGATACCTTTTTTGTACTTTTCTTTTTCATTTCACCAATGCTTCATATTCCTTTTAGATAAGTTAGAAAATAGAAGTATACACAACACAACTCTTGAACACTATCTCAGGAATCATTACTGATAATATTTTAGTGTGTATTCTTTCAATCTTTTTCATACATACTGTAGTCGATGTGTTTAATTACTTCCCTTCTCCCTGAACTGTACTGTCATTTTTTTTTGAAGAGTACACTCCTTGCCTCAATCCCCAGTCTCAGTCATGTGACTTGGATAGGATGGGTCTAGAGCAGAATTTCTCAACCTCAGTACTTTTGACACTTGGAGTCAAATAATTCTTTGGTTTGTATTGAGGCTGGTGGAGGGGGGGCGTTGTCCAGTGCGTTGTAGGATGTCGGCAGTGTTTCTGGCCTCTTATCTACTAGATGCCAGTACCATCCTCCTCCAGTTATGACGTTGCCAAATGTCCCCTGGGGGGAACTACTGATAGGGTACAGATGACTATTCTGAAACAGTATAACTGTTGTTTAGTGTGTTTTAAAATCTGTCACTATGCTTTTACAACTTGATTTTCTTATTCAGTATTTTGGTTTTTAAAGATTTATAGCAGTAGATGGACAGACAGATACAGATCTGCTTCATTCATTTTACCTGCTGTATAGAATGCATTGTATTGACAAACCAAAGTGTTATCTTACTTAGAGACAGTAGGATGTTTTCATTCTTCAATTTTTACAAGCCATGCTACCATGCTACGAATGAATGACTTTGTATAAACTTCCCTGTTCACGCAAGATTACTTTCATAAAAATAATTATTTAGAATAGACACCTGGGAGTGGAACTACTAGATCAAAGAATAATGCATCTTCAGCTTTCCTAGGACTTCATTAATTGCTTTCCAAAGTGGTGGTACCAACAATGTGCATGGGTCCCTGTTTCCCCACATCTCCAGCAATATTTGATGTTATGAGATTTGCAAATTTTTGCCAATGTGTTGGGTGCAAAATGGGGTCATTGATTTCTAATTTTCATTTCCCTGGTTGTTAATTGGGTTGAGAATCTTTTCAGACACTTACTAGCCACTAATTCACAATTTTTATGAATTGTATGCATTCTTGTCTTTTTCTTTTAGATTGTTTCTCTTTTTCTTACAGCCTTGTTGGAATTCTTTATTATTGTGTACACCAATTATTTGATGATTGTATGGGTTTCAGTTATTTTCTCCCCTTATGTGAATTTGATTTTTACTTTGCTTATGATATCTTTTGTACAGAAGTTTTAATTTTTAAGTAGTCGTATTCATCTACCTTTAAAGTTTGTCTTTTTATTGCATTTGTTCCCATATGTGTGTGCATATAATTTGCCACAAACAAGACATACTGTTGTCACCAAAATGTACACATTCTTTTCCAACTAGCTTTTTTTACTCAATATTTTGTTTTAAAATTTTACCTGTATGGATTTTTAAAATCTATTTTATTTCTTTTAATGGATCTTACATAATCATGCTATTCTTTTATATTATGTTCTAAAGCTTAGTGTTTTCATTTTCACGTTCAAGTTTATAGTCCACTTGAAATTAATTTTTGTGTATAGTGTGAGGTAAAGATTTGATTTTGTCTTTTTCTACATGGAGAGCCAGTTGTCAGTACCATTTACTAAATGTCCATTTATTAAACCATTTATTTAAAAGTTTATTCTATTCCATTCACCTTTGTCTATCCCTGTACCAATGCTACCCTGTTTCAATACTATAATTTTATATTAAACCTTACTATCTGGCAAATATAAATCTTCCTTCTTCAAAAATATATTGGCTATTCTTGGCTCTTCATTCATCCAAATGAAATACAGGATCACCTTCCATATGAAATTTAGTTGTATAAAAATAACTCTATTGGAGTGTTGGTTGGAATTGCATTGAATTTGCAAATCAAAGGGCAGACAATTGCTATTTTGATAATGTTCATTAATGCCACTCTCCATTTATTTAGGTTTTATTTTATATTTTTCTACAGCTTTATGTTATTATTGATAAAGGAGTTGCCCATCTTTTGTTAGATTTATTCTTAGAAAACTGGTAACTTTTGTTGCTATTGTGTGTGTTTTCATTTCATGCTCTAATTTCCAATTACTTGTTGTTTGTGTGTTTGAATGCAATTTTAGTACATCGATATTTTATCTAGTAATCTTGACAGATTCTCCTCTTATATTCCACAGTTTGTCTTGAAGAGTTTCTTGAATTTTCTGGGAAAACAATCTTATTGTTGTGTCATCTTTCTTTCCAGTCTTTATAGCTTTAATTGTTTTTTTGTTTTTTTTTAATTGTGCTGGCTTGGACTTCCAATAAATGTAGAATAGAATGTGGTGAAAGCAGGCAGCCTTGATTTGGTCCTGACTCTAAAGGAAATGCTTCTAACATTTCTCTAATACACATGATGTTTGCTGTAGATTTTTGGTAATCTTTCCTGGGATGTAGATGTGCCCTTCTATTCCTAGTTTACTAAGAGTTCTCGTCATGAATGAGTGTCGAATTTTGTTTGTTGGCTTTCCAGTACCCAGTGAGACGAACATATGGCCTTTCTCTTTTATTATGTTAATGTAGAGCATTACATTAATAGACTTTCTACTAATGTTAAGCCATCACTGACATCTTGAGATCAACCCAACCCAGGTTAGTCATTATGTATTTTTTTTTACACATTTTTAAGATAGCTTGCCCATGTTTAATTTAGGATTTTCACATTTATATTCAAAACTGAGTTGACTTTATAATTTTCTTTTTTCATGGTGCTATTGCCTGGTTTAAATATCAAACTTATGGTAGCCTCACCAAATGAGTCAGAGGCTTAGTACATTGTTCAAAATCAATCAGTGTATTATAATTTTAATAGCTTCACAACTTTTTGTATCATAATTGACTTACACATTGAGAAAGACACTGTATGTATAGTTTGTCAGTAATTTTAATAGTGAAGATGGTAAATATTTAATAAAACCAATTTTTAAATAATCTGTTATTTTCCTGACCCATCTGATTCTGCCCCCATACTGCAGAAGTGTTCAGGTCAAATTGGTACATCTGGCACTTACTTTTTTTGGTAGAGGTTCAGTTCCTCCTCTGAGGACTGACACACTTACTGCTCTGAAGACTGGCATCATTTCAGATGACCTGGCTTGGCGCAGGGAACTTGAGGTTGGCCTCTGATCTCTTGGGCCATCTGGCCTCTAGCCCCAGACTATGCTAATTCATTTTCTTCCATTAAACTGTGAAGGCTTTCTCTGCCTTTTGTGCGCCTCTGGGTTCTCTACTTTCTAAGGCTTACCTAAATGTTTCTGTGTTCTTCAAGGGAGTCAGCTCTTATTGGACACCCTAGCATGACCCAGAGAGCTGAATTTTGACTCAGTAATTTCCCTGTTAGTCCCTCCCTCCACTCACTTTCCTTTTCATGAGCCTTTATCTATGCAATGCAGTTTAAGGACAGTTTCCAGTGGCTTTTTGTCGTGTCTTTACAACTACTCAAGCTGGTCCTGGAAACCCTGATATCGCCCTCCCGTGGCAGAGAAATATTAAAACACAGAAGAAGGACTAGATTTTCCTGCAGTTGCGTGTTCATTTCACTGGTCAACGGAACAAGACTTTCAGAGGAAACATCATTTGTACCTTTGAGCTCTTTCAGCAACTTCTTCAAAATCATGGTGGCAGATCTCTGAACACATTTGCAGGGGAAAGTGAATCTGCTCTCTCCAGATGGCTCTCCCCGACAAGTTAATCCCACTTTGTGTTACTGGTGATTGAATTCTCCCCTGAGAAGGAAATTATATGAGAGCCACGAACATTTGATGTATGGATATTTCTAAACAGCCTGACTTGGAAAAGATTAAAACAGCCTTGTATTCCCAATCCTTCAAACCTCCTCACCGGCAGGACCCAAATTTTAATCTACTCCAGGTGGCTAAACTCAGGAAGGCTTACAGCTCTCAGCATCTTCAATTAATGCCAAGTGTAATCATAGTTGGCAGAGTGCAGGGTGTTCTGGCACACTTCAGGGATGGGCATAGGACTTCTCTGCCAAGTTCTTAGAGTACCATCTTTTGGATTGCACTTTTCATAATCAAAGGCTACCGTGATTAATGAGCTACAGGCAATGGGTAATCCCCTACAATTAAAAATCAGAACCATGAAAAAAAAATGAACAAATTATTCCACATAGTCCTGGGTTTCTCAACTTCAAAAGGTTTGTGCAAAGTCCTTCTTTTAGGACCTTTGCCGTGCAGACAGCTGAGTCTGACTGAGTTGTGTTACAGCTGAGTGTGAGAGAGGTTGCCCACTGTTCTGCATCAGTGTGTGTATTTATTTTGATTTGCTCATGAGTTCAGAGGCATTTGGAATTGGCCACATTTAAAGTAAATCAAAAGTATCCAAACATTAGGTTGGGGAAATAATCACATAACTGGACTCACCGTTGCCGGCTTGATTGGCTTAGTGGCTGAGGCAGTCTGAAGCAAGGTCTTTCCACATGCTCTTTACAGGGACAGCTTTACAATGGACACTGAGACCCCTTGGAACCACCTTGAGTAAGTCATAAAAGTCCAATTTATACTCCAGTAACAGAAAGGAAGTTCTACCTCAAAAAAAAATTAGGAGTATGTTTTTCTTTAGTTTGATGGCTATTCGAGGTTAAAAAAGTGAAGCTTCCTTAATCCCACTGGAAAAACAAGGAAAACAGAGTTACAAAGCAGATGGAGAGACCAGTCCCTGTCTTCAGTGTTTCTTTAGCTCTATTAGCTAGATGGTGGAGCAAAAATGACCTCTGGAAACTATAAGAAACTTACAACATTTTTGGTGTAGGTAATATCTTGGCTTTTTATGACTATCAAGAGGTCTTAAGAGAACAGAGAAATAGTGTTCATGTATTTGGACTAAGGTGAAAAAAACCTTAGTAAGTCCTTGGCATTTCTCACAATTTTATAAATTACTGAAGTTTGTATTTAAATTAGATTTTACTAGTCCTTGTAAAATGGTGCATTGACTTCATTACACATTGTTTTTAAAAGCTGGGGGAATGGAATTCTAATTCTATTTTATCACACATAACATAAAAGTCTTCGTAATGGCTTTGCTTCATGAGACTCCCCACCAGTCGGGAACATCATAAATCTCCTGTTCCATGGTTTGTAGATGGAGATAATGAAGCACGTGGATGTTAGGTTGCTCGTGTTCACATTACAATCGCAGCGATGGAATTAAATCCGAGACATTATCTGTAAAGGAAGAATTTGCCTCGATGTGTAAAACCTGGAGCGCTCCAAATGTTTTGGCAGAGGAAGGATGTCTCCCAAACTGGAGAGAGGGTCCACACGTGGGTCTCAATTTTGTCCTGTTGTATGTGGCCTACCCCTTTGTCTTGCTCGGCTGTAGACAGCAGCAACAAAAGAATGTGCTGGGTTCCCACAGCCCAGGCAGAAGGGCAGTTTCTAAGGAATGTAAGTGCATAAGGAAAATTAAAAGGAAACAGAATTAAGGCTCCTCCATTCACCCGTCCTCCCCAACAGTCTGATGTCACTGTACCCAGATTATCCCCCCGTTCCTCTCCCAGCTCTCCTACCACATAAACTCTTCCAACGTGCCCTCTGGAACTCCTTCTACCACAAACAAACTCCTGCTTTGAGGCTCAGGTTACTTATGTCTCCACCACCCGTGACCTGGTCCTCAGTCCTGCCATCTGTCAACCTTCAGGTCACTCTCCCACATTCACTGAGGACATCTGCACCTGCTCGCTGTCTGTCTCTCCAGCCCCTCTGCTGGGCAGCCTCAGAGTTCATGCAGAGGACTCTCTGACACACTAACTGCAGAACTGTTTGGCTCCAAAATTTAGTATCTTCCTTTGCCTCTTTCAGGAGGCTGGAACATCAGAATTACTAAACCAGGAAGCTTAAATAAAAGCTGATACCCAAAGCTTTTTGTCTCACGCAGCCACAGTGGAACTCCCGTTCACAGACTCAGAAATACCCTGATGGCTGGCGAAAGAGCTTAGTCCTAAAATGTATTATCTGAGGCAAGGCCGATTTCCAAGCTTCTTGTGGAAACTGCCAGGAAAGAAGGTCCTAAAAACTTCTGTTGAGTACAGGATGGTCAATAGGAATGATTAAGAACCCATTCATACTAATTGAACATGCATAAATTATCATAGATATCGTTATTGATTTTGCATCACATTTGGCTTGGGGCATTATTGGGTTTTGTCTCTTAATTTCTCCATCTGTTTTTTTGTTTCTTTTTAAATTTCATTCTCTGATTTTTTTTGGGATTGAGTTGCTTTTTTGGTATACCATTATTCCCCTCTGTTGGCATTTTAAGTTATACCTCTTTGTTTAATTTCTTTTTTAATGGTTGCCCTAGGGATTACCATATCCATCCTTAACGTATCACAGCTTGTTTTACCAATTCCCAGATAAAATCTTAAACATCCACTTACTACCTTCTCACTTTGTCCTGTCATTGTTACACATCTTCAACATACACTGTAAACTCCACAGCACATTGTTTTCTTTTTGCTCTAAATAGTCAATTAACCTGTAAAGAAATTTTTTTAAAACAACCAAAAAGAGTTTTTTTCTTTTAAATACATCATTTCTAGTGTTCTTCATTCTTTGTGCAGATTGGAGTCTCCAACTGATATTCCCTTCAGCCGGAAGAACATCCTTTAATATTTATTAAATAAAACAGTGTGTTTACCTGGACTTTCTAAACCTAGCTGTTTATGTGCTTCATATACATAAATCCCTCTCTGATTCCTCTTAAGAAAAATTCTAGTATATGCAGACTTAACTGCTGTATAAAACTTTTCTGCAGCTGCCAAAATTCCAGTTTGCATATAAGCAAAGCTTGCATGGCTCCTATTAAGGAGAATCTGAAAAAGACAGAACTGGATGCAGAGAAGAAGAAAGGAGGTAAAAATGAAAGAACAGTAGAAATACTTTCAGCACTGCCTTAGGAAAATGAACAGACAAGTGGAAATACGGTATTCCTTCCCCCAAACATGGACGTTTATATTTCTAGAAACCCCTGAGCTGACTTTTGGTCCTGGTCATGATGAAGTAACAAGAATCAAGATCACCCACCCTCCCAACATAAAAATGACAAAACTGAACAAAGTATGTGAAGTCACTGTTTTCAGGCAGCGGACGACAGACAGCACAAAGCTGTGATCTTTGTAAGAACAGAAACAGCACATCCACCCTGCAGTCTGTCTTAGAGCATTTTCCAAACTGTGACAGTGGAAGAATGAAGCCCAGACAGACAGCAGTGGTCCCCCTGGGCTGAGGTGGGTTCAAGGGTATTAAAGTGGCTTGAAGTTGGGAGATAGGATGCTGAATTTGGTCACGGTTAAAGTGAAGCCCCACCCGAAGAAATCTATCCACAGCGCCACCAAGCTCAAGAGCTGTCAACCCATTATGGTTCATGAAATAATGTTTTAAAGATGCAATAGTCTTAACATCCGTAATTACTAACTTGAACACATAGTGTGATAGGAGTTTATCCTCCCAAGGTTATGCACGTATTGAGTTGAAGGTTAGAGTAGAAGGGTGCTCAGAAGTCAGGAGATTCAATGTCTTCATTTGCGTTTCAGTCAGATGAGGTCCAGAGGGGCTGTTTCCCCCAGTTTCACACACCTAAAGGATCAGAAGCAGATGAACAGCTTGTGTTTTCAGATCTATAGTTAAAGTTCTTTATACTTCACTTCACAAATGAAAGATTTACCTATTCTGGTTCCCTTGTCTTCCCAGAGGTAGATCTGTTTTTCAGTAAGTTCTATTCCCTGGAGAACTCTGTAGACAGCCATGATGAAATGGAAATGACTCAAGTGATCATATCTATTTTGTTTTGAATATCTTGATGCATTCTGACCATCGTAACTCTTGGTTTATTGCTCTAAAGGCCCGTGTTTAATTGAACATATTCATTTTTTGTTGTAATGAATGCATACATTTTGTTTGAGTGTCCATTTTACTGCATAGCTTCACAGCTGAACAAGCAGCCCATTGCAGGCTATTTTCATTATGTCTTACCTCCCTTCTCTTTCCTTCCCCAGATCTGTCTGGCTTTTTGGATGACTGAACTGCAAACTAAAAGGCAGAACATCACACGCCATTTCTCTGAAAGCCAAATTCATACAAAGCTGGTAATTATCCACATAGGGTATCATCTATTTTTATGCCTTTGTACATAAATAACCTTCACTTGAATAAGAATCATTTACTTCTTGATTCCTTAGTATTTATAATTTTTTAGAACTTATTATGTTCACATCATGGTTGAAGAGGCACCATCTATGAACGGTCAATACTGTAACTGTTACCTTATTTAAGGACTTAAACGTCAACAAGTCTTCAGTAAGTGCTTGTGAAAAGTCATAAAGGACATGGTGATATTTCTGTCTTTGCAATGTCTCTAACCAAGTTGGGCAGTCAAGACACACCCATGTGAATGGAAACATCCTCGTGCAGAATCTGGGAAAGCCAGGGATAGTTTTGTAGTAGTGAGATGAGAAGTAGGTATGGAGAGAGAATTTGGAAGCCGGAAGAAAAGCATTCAAAGCAAGAATATCACAACAAATGTTCTTTGTGGGAACCACATTCATTGAGAACGTGAATAAGAACCAATACCATCTAGCATTCCTCGAAATCCAGGCACCCTTCCGATCTCTGTATGTACTGGTCTTATTTAACTTCCCTGATGATGAGGCATTAGTCGTTCCTTCTGTGTGATATAGATAGTTTTTCTGCCCCTCTTTCATAGATGAAGAAGTTGAAGTTCACGGTGGGAAGTGATGTGCTGTACTCTCTGCAGCCGGTGGGGGGCGTGGGAGGGTGGGAATTTGATGGTCCACATGCCTGGCTCTGCTTCCTGCATTCTTAACCACTGTGCTCTTACAGGGCTTCCACCAGGGGGATCAGATGTGATAGGAGTCAAATGTCTATTCCTATTAACCATGTGAGACTGCAGGACTAATGCTGGTTTAGGATTTTGCAAACAGCACTAACATTGTATGCTTTCACCTGCCTTGTGAACCAGTAGGTTGTGAAAACTTACACACATTTAATATAATATTTCAGTTTCCACTCAATGTGGTTTTTTGTATATGTATTTTTTTATTGAAATATAGTCAGTTTACAATGTCGTGTCAATTTCTGGTGTACAGCACATGCGTCAGTCATACATGAATATACATATGTTCATTTTCATATTCTTTTTCACCATAAGCTACTACAAGGTATTGAATGTAGTTCCCTGTGCTGTACAGTATAAACTTCTTGTTTATCTGTTTTATATATATTAGTTAGTATCTGCAAATCTCAATCTCTCAATTTATCCCTTACCAAACACTTCCCCTCTGGTAACTATGTTCTCTATGTCTGTGAGTCTGTTTCTGTTTTGTAAATAAGTTTGTCTTTTTTTTTTTTTTTTTTTAGATTCCACATATAATTGATATCATATAGTATTTTTCTTTCTCTTTCTGGCTTACTTCACTTAGGATGACAATCTCCAGGTCCATCCATGTTGCTGCAAATGGCACTATTTTATTATTTTTAACAGCTGAGTGGTATTCCATTGTATAAATATACCACAGCTTCTTTATCCAGTCATCTGTTGATGTGCATTTAGGCTGTCTCTATGTCTTGGCCATTGTAAATAGTGCTGCTGTGAACTGAAGTTTCTTAAATTTAGCCTCACTCCAGGTTGTAGCTCCAGGTCTACCCTTTGCCCTACATTATTTTAAGATTGCTATTTAGCTCATAACTGTGATTACTATAGCTTCCAATTTTGAATTTGTAACTTCCATTTCATAGAGGAGGTGAGACTTGAAACAGGTCTTGAAGAAGTCAAGTGAGGTAACGAGCATTATAGGCATGAAGGAAAACCCTCATCAAACCCCACTGGTTGTAAAAATATTGAATCACTATATTGCAAACCTGAAACTAATATAATATTTTAAATAGACTATACTTCAATTTTAAAAAACTCATTGGTTGGACCTACTGCATGAAAAATCCTTTTGCTGGCATTAAATTTCTAGTTTACTGTGCAAATTTACATCTAGGTTAATATGTGCTGGAAATCATTTCTTTTGATTAGGTGATCAGAACTCCTTGCAGCCAACATGTCATTATGCATGTGTCAAAACCCACAGAATATACAACATCAAGAGTGAACCCTAATGTAAACTATGGACTTTTGTTGATAATAATGTGTCCATGTTGGTTCATCGATTGTACCAAATATGCCACAGTGGTGAGGGATGTTGAGGGTAGGGGAGTAAACATGTGTGGGTGGGGAGGGCTGTGTGCAAACTCTGTATTTTCTGCTCAATTCCTCTGTGAACCTGAAACTGCTCTAAAAAATAAAGTCTATTAATAAAAAAAAAAAAAACCTCCTTGCAGAGAAAGTTTAATGTGGCTTCAGCAGACTCGGACTGTCCTGCTTTATTTTGTTATGATAAAGAATAAAACCTGAGCTGTGGTCACATCTGCATTTCTATCTATATTTTGCAGGTGTGTCACATTCTATGTAAACAATGCTGAACTTTCAGATGAGATATCTGAAGATAATGAGATTCCCAACAAATAATATCACCAGTATTTAATTAGTCTCCAAAAGGCACCACCTTGGTTAACACGTTAATCCACCAAAATTGTGAATATTTACTCATGGAAATAAAATTTTCCTAGTACTTACACGCAAGAGTAAGAAGCCTTTTTTCTATAAGAAAGTATAGGATGAAAGTATCCATGTGGGCTGATAACTTCAGCGATGATTTTGGGGGCCACGCTGCGCTGAGACAGGCACATGTATTTAGTAGTTGAGATAAAATGCTTGCGTTAACTCTGGCTTGTCAGGCCATCTCTTCAATGGAAAGGTCTGTTATTTAGTTTTCTAACTAGACTTGAGTCATTGACTAAACAGTATGAGTCAGTTTTTAACCAACCACCACACACACACACACACAGAGAGAAATCACTAATGAAACGCTTTAGTCATGAATGCATATTCATTAACTTCCCCCCGAGGAACACTCCATCAATCCTGACATACTAATGCCTGGCAAGTCAAGGCAGTTGAAGGTTCTCTTTGGGCCACGGGGCAGTATTTTCTGTGTCGTATGACATGATGCAGAAGGAACTTTCTTCTCTCAGGCTAAGAGACCTTGAAAGAAAACTGCAGCACATACTCATGATAAACCATGGAGATCGGGGAAGATCACATGTGGCTCTTTTTCTTCTGCAGAGGGAACATTTTAGGAGTCACTCTTTCTGGGAGAAGCGAGGCAACATTCATGCTGGTTTTTTCTCTGAGGACTTTAATTCTGTTCCACTTCCTGATCAGGTTAAACGTGCTCCAGAAAAGGACTTAAGCAAAGTCTGCCTTCCTTACCTTTCCAACTTAATTCTCTCCTTTTCCCCAAGATAGTTATTTATAGAAATTGCAGTACCTGTAAGAAACTTGCTTCTGATCCCCTGGCTGGAGTCTTAACAAGTCAGAGCAAAAGGTGGTGAGAGAATTCTTCAGAGTATTTGACATGAATTCTCTGGAGTTTGGGGCACACAGACGCATGGGGCTACTGTTAGTGCTTGGTCTAGAGTGCCCAGTGGAGTCCTGTGTCACAGCAAGTCTCGAACCACGATAGTGGCCTGGGAAGATGTGGGTTACAGTCCCATGCTAACACCTTCTCTGTGCTCCTTGAGAGAAGGGCAAACTGTCCTAGTCATCCCCATGGCTCCCCAGAAGAAGTATGGAACCTAGAGAAAGAGTAAGGGCTGTCGAGCATTCTAGGAGGCCACCAAGCCAAGTGATGGGGTAGTCCGTCCTGAGAAAGGGCTGGAGATGTGGGTTGCTGGAGAGGCCAAAGGGAGACTAGACTCTTGCTCTGAGGGGTCTTCAGTGAGAGGGGGCTGGGAGGCAGTGGCACACCACCCAACTAAAGGGGATAAGGCAGTATGTGGAGTCTCCCACATCAGTCTATGTCACCAACTCTTAGACCAAACTGAAGGCTAAGCCAGAGAGTGGTCCTTCTGAGTTCTACAACACGTCAAACCCATCCGAGCACTTGCACTTGGATGCATATCCAGCTACATGTACTGTTATTGCAAGACATTCAAACATCAGTTCCTGAAAACATTTTATTATCATAACAATTGCTACTCATTAAGAGCCGTGAGCACATTGCTACAGTGGTACTTCTCTTATCCATCCTCTTCCTCCCCACTGGAGAGCAGCTGGACCAGGAGTGGGGCCAGCAGCCCCTCCCACACTCTAGCCAAATCCAACATGCTAGGATGGGAGAAAGAATGAATAAGAAACCCCTGCCCCAGACCCCATGCTTAGCTCTTGGCCCACAAACTTACCCTGTATCAAGGACAGAGGGAGCTTAGAATTCAGCTATGTTTCAATAACGGAAAATAACCAGAAATTACATTTTCTGCCTAGGACGTCACTAGGAGAAGGGAGAAACTCATTTGACGTAGCATCACTGAAAGGTGTGGTTGAGGGGAAAATACTGTCTTTACATCCTCCAAGAATTGAAATTCCTTGGTAACTCATTTACATATACAATTCATTTTGGAAAGTTTGCATCCAAGGTGGCGGATTTTTTTCTTTCTAAGTTGGGGATTTTACAGAAGCAAGGTCACTCTATCTAGAAAGTTAATTTATGAGTTACCAGAAATTTTTCAGATAAAGTATTAATATACTTCCTATTTCATGCCTTGTCTTCAAAAACAAAATGCAGGGAAATTACTGGAATCTGGGATGGATTTTGTCATCAATGAAATAAATTCCTTAAATAGAAGACATCATGTCTCTTGAAGTGCAGAGAAAGTATCACTTAGATTCTTTCTCCCATGATTAGTGCCTTGAAACAGCAGTTTTCCACATGGTGACCTCACAGATGAAATGCACTCGTGTGTCTGACACACTTGAGCCACTGAGCCCCCTCCCCTGGAGGACCCGTCCCCGTGTGTCACGAGAGGAGGAAGCAGAGCTGATGAAAAATTACAGGACAAGAAATGGATAGCCCATTCTTTCATTTTGCATGAGTTCCTTTGCTTCAAGTAGAGATTTTATCATCTTAGGCAGTCTAGCCACCGCCCCCAACACCAAAGTACAAATAGACAGATTCCCGTGATGCTAGCGTGTTAGTTTCACGTCTGAGCCTCTGTTTTTGATGCTCGCTTGGTAAGATTTTGCCTTGGCTTTGTAACGCTTTTTCCAGAGTTAGTATTTTATCTTCGGCATTTGGAATTTGGGGATTAAAAACAATCTTTCATTATATTGAACCTTTCAGAGTAAGCAGTTGATGTCATCTCCGTGTGGCCTTAAGCACAAAGGATAGTGACTTTTAAAGAAATGAATATGGAAAGTTGCGTTCATTGCCAGTGTTCTGCCTTAGATTGTGCTGGCTGTGCTGAGCCTTCCTGGGATCTGTGTTGGGCTCCATCATGAAGAAAGGATGGTGAGAAAGGACAGTGGAGTGAGCTGGGCAAAAAGTAGAAATCATGACAAATGAACACAGAATGAGCTTCTCAGATTAATCTCTGACTTACTGGCCAAGAGATTGAACTTGAGAAAGGTTGTAATAAATCAGGGACTGTTTCCAGTTACTGACTACTGAGTGCAAGCCCCCAGAGTAAATCATCTCTCCAGGATGTAGGCTGGGTTTGAACCCAGAGATGCACCTGCGGACCTCAGAGACCCAGGAGGATGCACGGAGGGGCACGCATGAACTTATGCAAGGAAAGCTAAAATAGGAATAAATAAAACATGATTTTTAAATGCTTTACCTTTGGAGAGCACTTTGTGATCTTCATTGGTCTCATCTGAATTCTCATGCCAGGTGAGGAGTATGCTTTGCTACTGTATAAGAGGCAAGTGACTAACCCAAGATCGCTTAACTGGAACCACCACTCAAACGCAGGTTTTCTGACATCAGTTTGACTTCTTCCCTTGATGGGCTCAACTGGAAGGATGAGGTTAACCCAGCATGGCCAGGCTATCTCCTTTAGGAATTATTTTCAACCCAATATTTTGGAAAAGCCTTTCTTCTGGTGATTTGGTATATTTTCTTTTGATGGACAACATGAATTTTGCTTTTTTTTTTTTTTTGGCAGCTGAAAAGCCCATTTCTGGCCTAGTCTCCAGTTTTGGAAATTGCACGAAGCTTTCTGATCCTCTCTACCTATATTAGCCTTCACCCTTTGTATTCACACTTTCTTATTTTAAAGGGACATGCATCTTATAAGCTTCTTCAAATTATTTGCGGAACAAGGCAGAATTAAAATATATCAACAAGAAAAGCAACTATGTGGCATTTGACAGCTTTGGGTTTCTGGAGGCAGAGCTGTCAATCTGAGTCCTAGAAAACATCTCCCCCATCCGTCGCTTCACCTGCACTTGGGTCAACGTCCAGCTCTATGTAGCAACACTGCAAAACATTCGAGCATCAATTCCTGGTGAATGTTTTGTTGTAACAGCTGCTGTTTACTGGGTGCTGTGAGCACACTGCTGCTGTGCATGCAGAGAGATGCACTCACTTTCTCTGGGTTCAGACGGGGAGCATCCTTCTCAACACTGAGGAAATTTCTTCTGGGGAGAGGTGTAAATCTGGGCTTTCCAAGTAACCATCTTATGTTATGTGTGGAAGGAACACCCTGGTCCTACAGAGTGGTTTCATCTGTGAATTCCCCGCCTCCCATATTTTGCTCCCAATTCCTGTCCAGTCTGCCCTCGGTGAGTACGCCCCGCTTGGAGCTCCATGTTCTTCTTTCTTGGAATCCTAAGATTTCTTCTTTCCCCCTCCTTCTCTCAGTTCTCAGGAGCAGGATCCCCATACTTCATCATCTCACAAAACTATGATATAGACTGTCTTGAAACTCAAGGAGAACATGGCCAATACCCTCTAAAAACCCAGTCTCTAAAAACCATAATGAATAAAGCACATGATGTAAATTAAATGTAAACAATATAAAGAACAATATTACGTTTAACTGTGAAATAGTTTGACAGAATTTTTAACAGACTCTGGAACTTACGCCTACAACTGAATTTGGATGTGTTCATTCCGTCTTTTTTTTTCCCCCAACAGTCCAATCACTGAGACCTATGTGAGGGCAGCAGTAGAGGTGCTCCTTGGCATGCTGTCCCCATCATTAACTATGCTGATGGAAAGTAATCAATGAATGAACATGGACTGGGGCTAAGGTCTTCGCTGAGGTTGTCAAACCTTCATGACCCTGACTGCAGAGTTCATGGTGAGGGCGTCTTCCTGACACAAAGCTGCACCCTGAGCATGTAACTACATATTAATTACACATGTAATTAAACATTAGCCCATTTGTATCTGCAAGGCTGCAGGCCAGTGAGTGAATGGAGAGTCATTTTGATGCAGTTACAGGTAGAATTTGCTATCTCTTTTCCAACTTAAAAATCCTGTGCTAAAATGGGCAATTTAGAGTGAAAAAGCTATCATGTGCTTCTGAATCCTTTCTTTTGAATTGTTGCATTTAGATCTTAACACTTCACTTTTCATTTTCAGTCCTAGACATTTTACAGATTCTGCTGACTTGGAATACATTCAGTACAGAGACTAGGAGAAAAAAATAGTTGCGTGTACCTTTATGCAGCTCAGATGCCCTCAGTGTGGTGGTAGCTGAGACCCATTTCTGAATTCAGTGTTTTCCTTGTTTCTAGTGCTAACCTTTCCAGGGCATGAAGAAGGCTAAAATGGAAAGCCCATGGGTTATGACAAAGAGACTTTAATTCAGAAATTCTCAAAACTGCATATCTCCTTCAGTTATGAGTCAAAATGGAAGTTAACTTTTCAGGAGTGAGGACTATCTGCTGTGTTTTCTTTGAGGCACAAATGCTGGGAAAGAAAGAGTCAGGCTAGTGGGAGTGGGAGATTTCTTCCAGTTCTAGGTCAGTGATTCTCAAAGGGTGGCCTCAGACCAGCAGAATCAGTACAACCTGGAGCTTGTTGCAGATGCAAGAGTCTCATGTTTTACCCCAAAGCTGCTGCATCAGGAACTCTGTGAGGCCCAGAAATCACCAGGACACAGGTGATGCTGATGCCCACTGAAGTTTGAGGCCACTGCTCTGTGTGTCTAGGGTGGGAACAAGGGCCTGGAACTGACTCACTTTGAGAGCAGTGAACTCATTTTACCTTCTTGTACTAGAGTGTGTCCAGGCTTAGTGAATGCAAAGCAGTGGGTAATGAATGAAACATAAAAGATTACTTTTCTTTTAAAGTGGTTTGTGGTTTGGGGGGCACAACTCCTTGGCCTAAGTTAATGGTGTCAGTAATTACCTAACTGCTTACAATTAGACAATGATGTCAACAAACTGAGTGGTTAGTAGACAGTATTCCAGAGAGATGTCAGAACATGGGCACGTGGGCTGATTTCCCAACCATCACCAAGGGCACATTGCAGACAAACAACCAGATCTTTTTCTTTTCAATCGAAATATAGTTGATGTACAATATTATGTTACAGGTGTACAATATAGTGATTCACAGTTACTCCATTTACAGATATAAAATATTGGCTATATTCCCCATGTTGTATAATATATCCTTGTAACTTATTTTATACCATAGTTTCTACCTTTTAATGCCTTTTCCATATATTGCCCCTCCCCCTTTCCTTCACCTCACTGATAACCACTAGTTTGTTCTCTATATCTGTGAATCAGCTTCTTTATTGTTATATTCACTAGTTTGCTGTATTTTTTAGATTTCAGCATATAAATGATATCATATGATATTTGTCTTTCTCTGTCTAACTTATTTCACTTAGCATAAGGCCCTCCAAGTCCATCCATGTTGCTGCAAATGGCAAAATTTCACTCTTTTTTATGGCTGAATAGTATTCCATTGGTATATTTACCACATCTTTATCCAGTCATCTATGGATGGACATTTGGGTTGTTTCCATACCTTGGCAATTTGTAAATAATGCTGTTATGGCTATTAGGGTGCATGTAGCTTTTGGAAATAGTGTTTCTGTTTTTTTCAGATCTATACTGAGGAGTAGAAGTGCTGAGTCATATGGTAGTTCAATTTTTTAGTTTTTTGAGAAACCTCCATATTGCTTTCTATAGTGGCTGCACTAATCTACATTCCCATCAACAGTGTATGAGGGCTCCCTTTTCTCCACAGCCTCACCGACTTTTGTTATTTCTTTTCTTCCTTATGATAGCCATTCTGACAGGTGACAACCAACCAGATCTTGTAGGGCAAATTATTTATTTTCTCTCTTTTTACATTTAAGAATTTTTTTTTTTTTCAAAATATTTCTTGAACTGCAGTAAACTCGATACTGCAGACAGAAGTATTTTAGCACCTGAATCACTCAATCTCTGTCTCCTCTCTGCTTTTCCAACACAACCTCCATGGACCTTGTTTTAAATGTATGGCCATGCCTGCATTTAAAGTTATTCCTATAATATTGTGATAAGAACTTTACATCAAATGTGCAATTAAAAGATAAATGCTGGGATCAGCATACTTAACAGCTCTAGCTGGGCCTGAACCTCCAGGCATAGCCAGAAGAGGATTATACCCAGGCTGACCAGGAAGGGTCTTCCCCCCTCCTTGAGCTTTCTTCTATTAATGAGATGGGCAATCGCTAATGAAAAGGTTGGTGCCAGGATATTCCAGCCCCTGCCCACCTGCCCTCAGTTTCTCTCTGTACCTGGAGCCAAGCCGCCAGCCACTGGCCCTGAGGGCAGCCTCTTCTTCCTCTGGGTTACATCTGGGAGTTGTTTTTCCTTAGAAAATGTCACCTTTCCTCTTAGTTTCACCGTTGTCACTAAGAGACACAAGGACCTCAAGTTGAGTCAATTTGGACAAGGTAGGAATTAACATGTATCAAATAAGACCAAGGAGTAATTACTGCCTATGCGAACTGGTTAAAAACAGTCACACTGGTCACATATTTATGTCCTGCCATTTGTCAGGAACTTTTCAAGCCTCTACTAATGTAATTTTAAAAATGTCTAAGTGGAAATACTATTCCTAGCCTACCTTGAACTTGAGCCCGTCGCTAAGACAGGTCGTCCCAGTCTCCCAGAATGAGCAGACAGTTATTAATGGAGATGCTCTACCAGCTCACGTGTGTACTAACAGCTGTTAAAATTGCATTTGTATGGGTTTGCATGAATGACTGATACAAGAACACGCCACTTTGGCTAAATCCAAGCTTTTATGATTTCCTGACGATGTTTCCCAGAGTTCTAGGTTATGATGGCCTGCCTTTGAAAGTTAAGAGCTAAAGCAGTCTGCTTGCATCCTGGGCTGACTGCACAGAAGAGGTTTTCCATTGGAACAATCTGCCATTTAAAGAGAGTGGGGTCTCTGGCCGTGGAAGGAGCCAGAATCTGTGCTCGGACTCCTTCCTGGCCTCTGGAGGCAGCTGCAGCCTGAAAAGGCGTGGCTTTCCAGAGAGACGTGGCTGTGCTCAGAATAGAGACATTTTCTCCCCTCGTCTGAGGTTTGTAGCTTTACTGCCCGGGGAGGGCCACTGCAGAAGAGCAGGGTGTAGAGCAGACGCTGACCATTTTGCTTGTGCGTGTCCTCAAAGGGCATTCTTATGCTCTTGAGCTTCCATTCATTGCTCTTGAACTAACATTCAAATATAAACCGGCAGCTCAAGGTGCCAGAGCTGGGTCACGCCGCAGCCATTGCTGTGTCCACATCTCTCCTGCCTTTGCTTTTTCTGGTCCCATCTCTGCATCACTGTTTACTCCATAGCCTGTTTCATTCTGTTTTTGTGTTAGGGAATCTTACTGGGGACTCTAGACAAACTGAACACTGTTGTAAAGTGAGGTGGCTCTTCGTTTAACAGTTTCCTTTCTACTCTGTCTACCTTCTTAGAAAAATATTTTGGAGAGTGAGGGAGCAGAGAAGGTTTCTATAGATTAGAACCATTGTTTTGTAACCTGCTTGCTCCTCAAGAAAGGCATCTTCCCCTGTGGATAAAGAGGTTATTCTGTCTGTGGGATTTGGTATTAGGAAGGGCCCACGAGGGGGCGCTGGGCACCTCAGAATAGTTCACGTTTAATGCAAGAGAAGGCGGGCTGCCAGCCCCGGTGCCGGGAGGCCTCTCACTCCGGAGGCTCTGGAACTGTTCCTGGAAGGCCTTCATCTGTCTATTGATGGGTTTGACAGAGAAGGGCACTGCCAGCCCCCAGAAGGGAGGGGAGGAGACGGAGAGGGAAGGATGGTTTTTGTAGGACTGGGGAGCTCCAGAGACATTGGGATATGGGGTTCTTGTGGACCATATGGTGTGGCAGGGGGACAGGGGAGGAGCCAGGTTTGGGCTTTATTAGGGGACCAGGATGTCTCCCAGGTCCCACGGGTCTTAGGCATCCTGTGAGCCTGGCTGTCTGGGTCTCCCCGGTGTCCTTCCAGGCCCCTGTGTCAACCTGCAACCTCTATAATTTTTCTGTCGCTTCAGAGTCACAACTTGCCTTGCTTGCATCCTCCTTCTGGAAAATAAAAGTGATCCATTTTGACTTCAATGGAAGCGGGTGGTGAGGATGGAGAAGGTTGTTTTTCTTGTAGCTCCCAGCCCTTTAGAATCATATGTAGTTATGACGGACAGTTTTGAGCCACAAGAGGATGAAAAAGGAAGGAAATTCTCCCCTGTTTTAGAATGTTTGAGTCTAATAATAGTTGCTAGCATTTACTGAACTCTTACTCTGCTCCAGGAAGAGTAGTGAGCATTTAAGAAGGATAATGCCATTTAATCCTCACAGCAACCTGATGAGGGGGTATTACAGTCATTCCTGTTTACAAAGGTAAAATGACTCACCCAGAGTCATGCGACCAGCAGGCAGTGGAGCCAAAATTATGACCCCAGACAGCCTGACTTTGGAGCCCGCACTTACATAAGTTATCTAAAATTGAAGTCAGTTAAGTGATGGAATTGAAACTTGAATTTAGAATTCCATCTTCAAATCCTGCTGTATCCTCTCACTGTTCTCAGATATTTTGGTCTCAGAACCCCTTTACAATATAATTACTGAAGACTTTAAAAAGTAATTGTTTCTATCAGTTTGTATTAATCACCATTTACTGTACTGGAAATTCAAACCAAGAAGTTTAATTATTTATTGGCTCATTTAAAAATAATAGTAATAAAACTGTTCGTGTGTACAAATAACACATTTTGACAAAATAACTAGTTTCCAAAATAATTTAAGAATTAGTGATAATTTCAAATAATAATAAAAATGTGTAACTGTGAGGTGAAGGAATGTTAACTTATTGTGGTGATCACTTCACAATATGTACACATATCAAGTCATTATGTTGTACACCTAAAACTAATACGATGTTACATGTCAATTATAGCTACATTAAAAAATTAGAAGAAAAAAGTTTCAATTTCTACTCAGTGTAAATGTAACATTATTTAATACAGGAAACTTACTATAGAAAAGCACAAAGGAAAGAAAAAACCAAAAATCCTCTGAAATTCCACCACCTGAGACCCACTGTAAATAGTTTTTGTATATTGTTCTAGCCTCCTGGAAAGACTATGAATTCCGGATGCTAACATGGTAAACTTAAATTGTAGCAATTTAAAAATTCATACAAAATCAGAGTGGGGTATCTCCAGACTGAGCCAAGACCTACAGGAGAAAGTGAGTGACTTCTGACACATATTTATACAAATACAGGTTGAAATCACAGCCCCACCATTTACTATCCAAGTGACCCTGGGAGCGGGTAGGTTACCTAATGTTCCAGCCTCAGGGTTCATCTCCACGGGAGAGATAATAATAGTCCTCCAAAGAATTATAGAAATAATGAAATGAGGAATGTATCCAAGCGTCTAGAGTAGTCTCTGGAATGTAAGTGTTCAACATGTTAGTATTATTACCATTTTAAATGATTTCTGGCACCCTGTGTATTCCCTATGAGATCAGTGCTCCCTTTGGTGTTAATATTTGTTGTGTGTTGGTATGTTTAATCTTAAATAGCCAGGCAGTTCTGGAGACAGACATAACACTCATCCTGGTGTAATATTTAATTCCAGAAGAGCATGCTGTCTGTTCTGAGTATCATTATTTGCAGTTTTCTTCCCATCCCAGATTTTCTGATAAAGACACAGGTGTTGTGGACCCTCAGGTTGGGCAAAAAAAGATCTGTTATTTCTCCTGTTGTTAATAGATTATATAGAGGTGAGAAAATAATACACGTGGAAGAGGGGTTGGCACTTGTTACTACAGCATGTCTGTTAAATGGACAAGCTACTGGAGCTGAGTCTAGCTTGTAGCTTTACGAGCAGCATTCTTCACCCTCGGGAGGCTGGAAATCCTGTGAGACCAAGGCCAGACAAAAGGCAGAGGCCCGGAGGACGCCACTGAGAGAAGAGCCTTCTCCGTGTAACGTACTCATTTACCATGGACCACCTTTCACAAGCAACTGTACACCTTGGCTAGGCTGGTGAAGATTCCCACTTGTAACCTGCCAACAAGATGCTGAAAAAGCAAACAGATGTTACCCAAGGATCAATTAATCCATCTATTAGGTCCAGTAAACATGTGTTTTTAGTATCAGGGTGTAGATGAATGTAATGGATCTAATATTTTTGAAAGAATTCCTTAATTATATTCCATTATTTAGCAAGCCAGTTTCTCCCCCTTATTTCACCGTAGTAGGTTTTGTCACCCACATCGAGCATTCACCTGAAAAAGATGCTGGATTGTCCTAAAAGAAATGTCAGATGACAAGGGACAAAGCTAAGCTTCCTCCCTGCTGCTCTGGGGATCGTGTTTTTAAGATGTTTAAGCCACACATCAACTATATTTCAATTAAAAAAGAAAAGTTAAAAAAAAAAGTTTAAACTGATTCCTGAGCATAGCTTATCCTTCCTTAGGACTTCCTTCTTTTACAATATTGTTTTCTCTGTTTTCTCCAAATGGTAACACATGGAGGGTTTTAGTTTGCAAAGCAAGCCTAAAATGCCCTAACCCATCCAAGACTCCCGGCATACAAACATTTGCTCCCCGCTACCAGTGAGAACGTCTTCCTTCAGCTGTTGGCTGTCAGCAGCTCTTTGCAGGCTGGTTTCGGTTGGACAGGACCGATGGTGAGGGAGGGCCGTGCGCTATTACCCATATGCTGTGTAGCCAGAATTGCATTTTCACGGCAGAGGGAACAGGAGCAGGATTCCAAGTGGATTTGAGATCAGTTCCTGATTCTCAGGCCAAGGTCCTGTATCCAGTTTCCCCTACCTCGTTTTACATTTCAGCAAAGGGCAGCAGCGCCTTCCGATCCCAGTGTTTATTTGGCCAGTGTCATCTGAGAATGCGACGGGGTGATTTGTGGTGGGAGAGATGTGTTAACTGGGCCCAAA
The DNA here is from genome assembly GCF_048773025.1 of Camelus bactrianus. Lineage (NCBI taxonomy): Eukaryota > Metazoa > Chordata > Mammalia > Artiodactyla > Camelidae > Camelus > Camelus bactrianus. The sequence continues at coordinate 20,669,926 of NC_133573.1, forward strand.
CGGCTATCCGATACCCCAGACGTAAACTGCTTCCTGCAGGGTTGGAAAACGGGCTGAACTTTTGGAAAGTTTACCTTTCATTTTCTGAGGCCTTCCAATTTCTTAGTTGCAGCTGGATGGGCTCTCAGAGCACAGGAGATACTCTGGGAAAGAAAGGGGGTGACTGGTCCAGCTGGGGGCAGTGGGAGTTGGAGCGTTCCTGGGACAGGGTGGCCCCTGCCTGGCTCCTGGCTCTGGGGCAGCTCCCAGGGTCCGGGGGCTCAGCCTAAGATGGGGGAATCCCTGGTTTGGTTGGATTCTCCAGGAAGAGGCTTGTACAACAAAATGACCTTTCAGCTCCTCTGTATTTTATCCCCCCTGCCAAGCGTCCTTTCACACGTATGATTAAGCACTTCCTGTGTGGCAGACACCAAGCCGCACAAGACATTCAAGATCCATTTGCATTATTTCCTTGGAATTTGTTTTCCAGACAAAACAAGACATTGGCGATAAGCAGTGATCCCTACTTCTCTCCCTAATACCGCCTGACTTATGACCAGCTCTTGTTTGAAAATGCTTAGTTTTGTGACTTTCAAACCAGTGCCCCAGGTTTACATGCGATGGATAGAGTTCTTGTTACTTGTTTGAGATCAAGATGAGCGCTGAAGAATATTTGTGAGAAATGTGGCACCCATTTTGGAGGTCTCCCCGCGGTAATTGGGAAGGCGCCCTCATTGGTAAGCAGGAGTCTCCCCGAATGGGAGAGAGGTTGCTGGGGGTGATGGGGGCAAGAGATTTGCCCTGGGAAGCATTTGGGTGACTTACGGCCAGGAGATCCTGCATAGCCATTGCACATTTGCAAATTTATCCCCTTACACTGCGGCCTCCCCATCTGTTCAAGCCTCTAATTACAAATGCAAAAAACAGCTAATTTGCAATGGCATCATAAAAAGGGGAAATATAAGTGATTTAAGAGCTGCTCTATGCTATGTCGTTCGTGTTTTACACACTCCAGGCAGAGAGAAATTTCGTTCTCCCTGCATTAAGAGAATTCCCTCACATCAGCCAGTTTCTGATTTGGCTGGACTGTGAGAGAATGTCTACGAAGTCACCAAGGAAGGGGGCCTGGCTCCCAGGATAGGACAAGCCCATGTGATTCTGCCCAGGACAGAAGGCCAGCCACTGTGGTGACTGCTCAAGGCCAGTCATCTGCCATGATTTCTGGATTATTTAAACTCCTTGGGGAAATAGATAATGTGGACACAGGGCTGTGAGTCTAACTAGGATCACTATAAATTATTTTCTTTCCAACTTGCCAGTGATGCAGTAAGGACAGTTTCTCATGAGTCATCTTAGCAAGGAGATGTGGAAAGGTACATATGCACACAAAGGCATAGATTCGATTTTCTTTCCTTCTCTCCTCCCTCCTCACCCCCTCATCCTCCTCTATCTTCTGTCTCTAACTGTAGAAGACTTAGAAATCCCCCAGAGAAGCATCCACATGGGAGAGAGGAGAGAGAAAACGGTTTGGAGTCATGGGCTGCCTCCAGGTTGTCGTCATGCTCCTGGCACCCGGTGGTTATGGGAAAACAGGGCAGGTAACAACCTCACTGAGCCTCACTTCTCTGAGCTGTGGATGAGGATGAGCGGCACCTGTTCTGCCTCCCGGGTCTCTGAACCATCGCGTGGATCCCCCAGCAAACCAGAACACACCTGCAGGAGTGCGTGCTCTCTGACCCAGCCCTTTCATTTCCCGGGTGAGGAAACGAACCCCCTTCAGTGTTCAGACCAGAGCCTCCCTCTTGCACTTGCTCCCATACTCACCCCCTCACCCAGGACGTGGTGGACACTCTCACAGCACCCAGGATGGTGCTGGCTCCTGGGACAGAGGGCTGGGTGGGGGTGGGGGGAGGCCACAGTAAAGAAGCATTGTCTTTGCTCTTGAGGAGCGAGTTGGCCTGGTTTCACACCTCCCTCCCCAAGGAGTGGAAAGACAGCTTCCCTCCGAGTGCAGAGACCTGTATTCAGAGCCAGCATTGCCAGGAACTTATTAAAAATCTTGGGCAAATCATTTTGCTTCCCTGGTCCTCAGTTTTTCTCTGTTATCAAATAGGAAGTTTGCACAAGGTGGTCTCTAGGAATCCTTCAAGTTTAAAACTCTGTTGTTTTTAGTGAACCTAATAGGGGCAACAGCATTTGTTTTATTAATTGTAGGCCTGAAACACACTTTTGCTCTGAAATTCCTTGGTTGCTCTAAGCATATTATGACTCATTTACATCTTTAATGGTGGTATACGTGCAATGAGGAAGACAATACATAAAAGTTCTTCTGAAAATGTAAAAATAAAATATCAATGGGTAATTCATGCAGGTGTGCTCTGAATAAGAGTATATGGGAGATGCTAGGAAAAAAGTATTTTGACATTTGTTGAAGGGGTAAGGAAGATTTTATTCAGGACTGTTGCAATAGGGGAGAGAGACTGGGCTTAACTGTAAATACAGTAAAGGCTGCTGGGGATGGACAGTTAAGTAGCAGAGTGATGGGGTCATTGGATGAAAATCACTAAGAGTAGGGGGATTCTTGCTGGAGGCAGGCTGGGGTGACCAGATTTCAAGGGTGGGGAATAAGCAATTTGATCAGATTTCAGGGATGGCGGGATTCTTGCTAAACTGATTTAGCAGGATTTTTACTACAACTGGACTAGGCTAAAATTGGTCAAGAAAGGAATCTTTGTCAGTGGGAGGAAATAATCTAATTTCAAGGACAGTATAATCATTTTTAGGTGAATGTTTTGTATAATTATCCAACAATATGTTTTTCATAGTTGTTTTACAAGTAAATTAAATGGTGGAGGAGGGGATGGGGGTTTAGTGGAAGGATAAGTTCCTCTTTGGTTAATAAGAAAGACACTATCCTCAATCACCTGTCTGTAGAGCACTCATATTTGTAGGCAGCTTGGAATCTTGGATTATATGACATGGGGACAAACTACATTGGAATCAGCTCCTGAGACCAGACTGAACCCTTCATGTCTATGAAAAATAGCTGCCATTACATCATGTTTACTATGTGAAGACAAGTGCCAGAAGCTTTCTTGCATTGCTCACAGTTCCATCATTTTGCAGAGGAAACACTTTTAGTAACTCTGTGTACTACTGAGTAGTGTTCAGAAAGTGCTAAGTGAATAGCACAGTGTAGACACATATCACATTGTCTACACTGCATGATTCTATACCCTGCCCTCTTTGTTACTGCTCCATCCTCATGTACACTCAGGATCCTTGGTTTTCGGAGTTCAGTGTCCCTGTCTATCAAACAATTCAAAATGGAGAACTCATTTTCTTGGGCCCTAATCCACTACTTTAACTCAAGATTTGAAAATGCACACAATATTGAGAGAGAGATTTTAAGCTGAGGGGATAGTAAAGGGGGTATCTGTTGTTACCTGTGCCCTCCACGGAGGCCTCTCATCCCAGGGGCTCTGGTAGGGCTGGTTTGGAGTCAGTAAGGATGGGGAGACAGGCCCACTGGCTCTGCCTTCCAGGAGTTTCTGGTTAATATGGGAGCACTGCTGTGAGGGGCACAGGATCATGGGGCCCACAGGCATGTGAAAGAACCTTCAGAACAGAAGAAAGGTTGGCACAAATGGAAAGAAGTCAGAGCATAAATTTACCCTGGTCAAAGTCTAAGAAACAGTAAGAAGAATGTTCACTTCCCTTTGGCATTCTCCGGGTTGCACAACCTTCCGGAAGCAAAACAGAAAAATGGCAGAACCAAAGAAACAGCATCTTCCTAAAAAGGGAAAGAGGGAAATTTGTTGCCCATCACCCGTGGATACAGAGGATGAAGAAAAGAAAACAAAAGAGCTTTTCCCTTTTCATTTATATGCATGAATAAAAGTAGGTTCCCCCATCTTTCCCCTGTAGTTTCCAGCAGAAGAAATCACTTTTCAAATTGTCTTCGCAGATTGACTTTCCTGTGTAGATGCGGCTTCCATTTATTCCATTGGAAAATAATTCTTTTGGATGATAACCCTATTTGAAAACAATATATTTTTAGTCATTGAACAGAGTTTCGAAGCTGTGATCAGGTAGTTTCGTGGAGCAGTCTGCCAGTTTTGATGTTCGTATTTTCTTGTGTTGGGGCTCAGAGTCAAAGAGCCTCCTTAAACTGTAAATGACGGGGGGGGGGGGGAAATCTGTTTGCTCTGATTCACAATCGGAGTAATTCCAAGAGAGCATTCTCTGGTTAAGCCAGACATGACTAATTCAGCTAAAGTGGATTTTTTTTTAATGACTAAAAATAAGTTGTATCCCAATGGCTTCCGTCTAAAACCATTCTGTTCCTGTTGCTCTCCGTGGACCGGCTTCTAGAATTCTGACCCAGCATTTCCATAACACCTCGGTGAATTGGAGGAGCTTTCTGGGTAATTAGCATGCAAATGTGCATTTCCATGCAGGATCAGAGACAAGCTCTCACTCTCCTGCTGAGGGATTGATTTTGTTAGAGGGCCCGACAAGGTGTGTTTTTCATTAAGACGTGCTTGCGTGACTATGAACACAAGGGGTAAATTCCATCTCGGCTGTAATTGATAAGGAACCTTGTGAGAAATGAGCTCTATCCCCGCAGCAAGTCAGCATATCTGTGCTGTGTCGGTCTGCACAGACCAGCTGAAGGATGCAGGCTGCTCAAGAATGTTCATTTGGGGGCAATTCCTGCTTTTTATGTATTTAAAACAGTGTCGTAAAGGAATTTTTTCTTTTAAAAAGCTTTGGTGATTATCTGCAAAATAACTGTATTAGGGGACTCTGTTAAATCATACAATCTCACTTCATTTATTGTTTCTAAGCATGACTCCCGTAGGAGCGAGGGAATAAAGGCCTTTGTTCTGTCTTCTCTTCCTCCCACGAAGGAGGTTCACTGGTCTGTAAAGGTGACAGTCTCTTCTGTTAACAGTTCTGCATGGAGCCTCTAAAATGTGCATCTTGAAGACCCGATTTACAAGTTTTGTTTTTGCTGCTTTTTGTGGGAAGATATTTTCCCTGCCTGGGGTGGTGTGCCGTGGCTGGGATGGCACATCTGGCAGTAGCTGAGTGACACCTAGCAGGAAGGATTTAGCATCTCAAGCATCAGTGCAGCTAGTTGGGGCCATCTTTTGGCAAGAAAGTGGTTGCCTGAAATTTGAGCTCCCTGCCTTTTGAGCAAGAGAAAGCTGAACTGGCTCTGTGGTGAAGGGACCGAAGGGACGCTTCCTCCTTGTGTGGGTGTCCTGGGCGGGCAGAGGATGAAAATGTACCACTTCTTAGCATCCGGGATGATGGATACACCGTTTTCTTTTTTAAAGCCTGTAAGGGGGCAGTATGTTAACAGTGGTTAATTACCTCTGGTCATGGGACTGTGGGTGACAGTTGCTTCTTTCTGTATTTGTCTACATTTCCAAAACTCTCTACAGTGAGAATGTGTCACTCTCAGAATCCTAAAACACTAATTCTTTTTAAAGCTCCCCATCCTGGAGGAAGTCAGGGGGTGTCATGGAGCTGGTAGTTGTAGGAAGGTGCTGAGACAGGAGGGCAGCCCCGTTGGGCCTGGAAACCTGCCAGTGACTCCCCAAACTGCCGCCGGTGGCCGGGGAGGGCTGTTGGCTCCCGAAAAGGAAATCTCCAGGTCACTGCAAGGTGCTCAGAAGGCCGCCCTGCTTCCCAGCCTCACCTCACAGGGCTTGGGGCCTGCGTTGGCTGAGAGCTGCCCTTGACGTGGTACAGCTTCTAGCACGTTGATTTATGGAGCTATTTGGTGTCAGGTAATTACCCATCAATATCCTATTTATCACCCAGCTTGTCACGGGTTGTGGCTGCTATTCCGTAAAGCCAGACCTTAGAGAAAGAGCCAGTGACTCAAAGCACAGGAAGAGGTAACACTTTCAAGTTCTTTTCTCCCCATTTGCTTCTTACTGCTCAGCCCTCCCATGAACAGGGGAAAGAAGCTGCCAATTGAAGTGTGACTTCTGGATGCTGGGGGGATCTCTCTCTCTGACTTGTCTATGCCCTTCTCTCCAATATCATTTCTAAATAAATGTGTTCTGTGTTGGGGGATAGGAAAATCTGCATATTCAGTAGGCCATTACATTTTTAAGAGCTCAGATGAATAGACTGGAAAGAAATATATCAAAACATAAATACTGTGGTTGATAGAAAATTCTGTCTTCTTTGCAATATTTTCCATACTGTCTATAATGAGCGTGTATTTCTTAACAATAAAATAATACATTTTCTGTACATTCACTGATACTGGAAATTCCACAATTAAAGAATCATTCATTCAGCTTCAAGTTTTTTATGCTTTTAAAATGTGGATTTTGGTAGAAGGTGTCTTTAGGCTTTGGAGTTGATGTCCTTCCCCCATCCAGCCACTTCCCTCCAGAGCAGGCTCTGATGAGGGGTGTGGGGCAGGGGGCTGGGAGAAAAGACCAGAAGGCAGGTTGGGAGACCAGCTTTGCCCACCACAAGGTTTGCCAGGGGTGCAACTGGGACTCTGAAGTACAAATGTGAGGGCGCCCCTGCTTTTTCTGTGCTGAATTCCTGGAAAGCCCAGCTGTTGTCTGGAAACATTGGACAATCTGGGCCCCTCCCCAGCCCTCAAGTTTCAAGATTTCTTTCTGTCTAGGCCCTCACAGCCTCCTGCCCTCCCTCTGCAGGGGGGCAGAAAAGGAAGCCAGAGGCTTCGGGTGTTTGACAACAGAATGTTCTAGCTCCCAACACTGAGTGATTAAAAGTGATTTTTCTTTTAATAAAAAAGAAGACTTTTATCATAGTCCTGGGGCTGTCAGAAACCATTTGGACAGATTTTCCTAGTCTTGTTTTTAGATGCAAAAGCAGGGGGCATACCTGTCCAGACCCCAGCTCGCGCTTACCAACCTCAGTGAGGAGAGGTGGGAGGATTTCCGGTTTGGTAAGGGAGATGTTTTGATGGACTGTTCTCATTACATTCAGGGCAGCCCTCACTGAATGAAAGGAGGCTGTGAATTGTTTCTGTCTGCAGAGTTGCCCTTATGGTGATTGTGTCTGAAACTCTGGGTCCAGGGGCACGGTGTGGATGAACATTCTTGTGGACACTCATCGGGTGCTTCCTCTGTGCCAGGCTTTATGTTTATTCACCCATTTAACTCTCTCTGCAACCCGATGAGAAAGGAGCTCCTGTCATTGCTCTTTTCCAGGCAAAGAAAGTGGGGGCCAGGGAGTCACCTGCCTGAGAGCACTCAGTGAGTGAGCGGCAGAGCCAGGCTGTGAACCCGGGTGTTCGGTGGTGGCCTTCAGCTGATAACCACGATACACGTTGCCTCCCACCATGGTGTCTGCAGATGGCCATTGCCAGTTTTGCTTACATCTGTGCATAGAAGTCTTAAAAAAATAATTATACTAGAATACCTTTCCATGCATTATGCTAATTATAATGCACTCACAATTTACATCCGTAATTAGGAGACTGGGGAGTGAGTGATTCTGTTGCTCGCAGAAGGAGGGTACAAATATTACTCCATGTGGAAACCACAGACCCAAATCCCAAGAATAAAGATAGCATACCAACGAGCACTGGTGCCCAATGGTAGCCCATCATCTAAATATTTTCAAGGTCCAAGGATTTTAGTGATTAAACAACCCAGTGGCATGAATCGTTAAAGACAAGGAGGTGGGCCAACTGGCTCAAGTCAGCTCCCTGCAGTGCAGGGGAGGAAAAAGTCTTTTCTTACTACCCTCCTAGGTTCTCTGGTTGGGGCCGTGTAAATTAGACTGACAAAATTCAGGTTAACAAAAGAAAGACATACGCATTTATTTAATATAAGTTTTACATGACATAGGAGCCTTCATAGGAAATGAATACCCCCGGGCAGATGAGACCTGAGGGGTTTTATGGGAGGTTTGATGAAGAGTGGAACATTGTGGAAAAAAACGTGATAGGATGAAAGGATGTGAGCTGACTGTAGTAAAGTGTGGAAAAGTGGAAAAAGCCTGTTTCTTCAGATTTCTCTGAGCCCCCTGGTCTTTGGAGAGAAGGCCTCTGCTTTCCTCTTGCTATAAGGAGGGCACCGCTCACAGGAGGGTCCCACGACCCACTTCTGGGGGATGGAGGAGGTCAGTGAGAGTCACCCGCATGTGTCATTTCTCACATTCTTTCAGCTACAACCATTCAGTTTGCCAAGTTGCTGGGCTTTGGAGTAGTGTGTTCTCAGCCCTGCCATCAGCAATCCACAAAAGTGAAATAACAAAACTTTAAAGTTGATGGTGTTTGCAACCAAGACAGTCAATACAACAGGGGTCTCACATTTCCTAGACTATTCATTTCATATGTTTTTAATTGTCTTTTTATAGACATGAACACACATCTAAAAAAAGGTTTGGTCCCAATTTTTTAAAAAGTTTGAAAAACAGTTACTTGCAAATCTCTCCTTGGCTGAATGTCTCAACATCCACACTTAACCCTGGATGTGGAAATTTGAGCTGCAGGAACACTTTGGGGCACTCACCAAAGACTGACTCTGACCTTCTCTATGGAAGTTTCTAGTTCACAGCTGAACTCTGTGCCTTTTTGAATCATGGCGTCTTTGACAGTGATGCCAATTGTATGTAAAAAATGGTAACAGGACGTGTCCTTGGAGGAACCACTTTCCAAGTGTCCTCTCCCTGAACTTTGACTCTGAGGGCTCTGAATTTCAGCCAGGGACAGACTGAAGCAAGACTTGGCTTCTCTCCCAAAGTGATTTACTTTAAGGCTCTGGACTAGGTTCCCAGCTAGATGCCATCCCCCGCCCAGCCCAGGCTTTCAGGACTGAGCCCATAACTCGATGGCGAGCCTGAATCTAAGCCTGGAAGAAAGCAGATGGTCTGCATTAAGAGATTTACCAAGGCTTTGCTCGTTTCTTTGTTTCCTTTCTGTGGGATTTCATATTCGAGAGCATGTCCTCTGAATGTGATGGTGTGCCAGCACTGGATGTGTTGATACTGAGTCTCAGGGCACTCATTTCATAAAGAACATGCATAAGAAGGGACCATTTGAGTTATTGTGTAAATGTTTTTAGCTCATCAATAATGTTTGTGTAGCGATCATAGATCCTGGGCATGGAGAGGCCTTTCCTATTGCTAAATTTTGTGCCACTTCTTAAAGCCAGCGAGGATAGGTTCCATGTGATTACTTCTGAGTGGGGCACTGAAGTCCATTTCTGGCAACTCTAAGCTCCCTTTTTATTTTTTACTCTCCTATTTAGATAAGAAAAAAAAAAAACTGCACAAGGAAAATCTCCTTATCTTATTCAGCAGTTAATTTTTCCCTTTCATCCTAATTCTCAAAGGAGTAAGTAATTTATACAAAGGATACAAGCCAAGCTTTCAATTTTGGAAGAGTCCAAAGAACCAGCATATTTCTCCCTTTCTGTCTCTCTCTTACTTGTTTTAATAAAAAGAGATTTAAAAAATTTTTTAGAAAGCGAAATAAATGAAATCACACATCTAGGAAATCGTGTATGAGGGATAACGACTATCAATGATTTAGCAGATAAATGACTTGATAATAGATATAAATGCATTCATCTGGGTTTTTCAAAGTTTTCCTCAAAGACTATGGAATCGAAAGATAGTCACTCAGATTTTTCAAAGAAAGGAACCTATAAATAAACTAATTGGACTATCACTTGATTTTATGTCAGATATGTAAGTACTTAGAGAACACTGTTTATTTCAGCTGTTCTCATCAGTATGATTAATGACTACTTAAAAGTGCTTGATTCCATTTGTATGCCAGCTGTTCTTGCGTAAAACAAACTGGGACTTTCTCAAGATAACCAGTGTCCGTCCGTCTGCAGGGTTTGGGGGCTGATACCATGAGTTAAGAAAGGAAGTGGAGGGCCCTTATCTCATCCTGATGAGGTCATACCCAGATGCTCACGACCGAAATGTATTCCTAAAGCAGATGCATATTCCTGGGGACTTGTTAAATCCAGGGCCCGTCCCGTGTGTAGGTTCTGCTTGGTGGAAAGGTCTGAGCCAATAGGGAACCTTATGCCTTGTTAGCAAGTTAAAAAGGACGTAAGTAGTCTTAACCACACACATTAAAAGTGCTTTCAAAGGTAAATACGCAAGACAAGCCTTTCAAAAGCACAGGCAAGCTGGACCAAGCAGCAGTAGGAAGTCATCAAACCCAGGAAGAAACACTAAGGTCCCTTTCCAATGAAGTGGACACACACAGGTCACACCCTGAGGGTGGGCAAGGTGTTGGTGAAGCGGGCATGATTCCACAATCAGCAAGTGGTGTCCACAGGATTATGACCCTCAATGATTTAGCAGATAAATGACTTGATAGTAGAGACGTAAATACGCTCATCTGGGTTTTTCAGTTTTTCTCAAAGACCATGGAATCAAAAGAAAAGATAGGCCTAATGGGGAATGATTGCAGACAGGAGCTCCAAAGCCAGTGAGCATGTCTGTGTGTCTGTTTAACTGTCCCCAGTTTAATTCACAGTTATTTTTAAAAGATTGGTATTTGTTTTAATGAAATGGTTTGATCTCCAGAAGAGAAACGGTAGCTCTTGATTCTGATAGAGTAACAAGTTACTTCATATAAATTGTTTTGAAATCTCACAACCACAACAGTTGCCAGAATCTTTAAAGGTTTTAAGGGACGGAGTCAGGATTCAAACTCAGATCTCCTTGGTTTCAGACATTACCCCATCCTGCCTAAGTCCAGTTCTGCCCAAATAACATGTTATTCCAGCCCAAAGCATGTAAATCCTGAAATTTTCTCCTCCTGCTCCAGTGACTGAGAGGTTCAAATATTCCACCTCCTGCCGGTGTCAAGTTGTGGAGCTGCTGTCAGCCTGGGTCCTTGAGTGACCATATGAAGCAGAGTCCCCTCCACTGACCTGTGCATGTGATGTGATCAAAGGCTTTTATCTTACTAAGATCTGGGAGAAAAATCCTCCTCATTTTTCTATTTCAAAATATTATAGGTATTCACATGTACTCTTCTAGATGAATATTACTATTTGCCAAGTTCCAGAAAAGGAAATGTGTTGGGATTTTAATTGAAATTATACTAAATGTATATATTATAATATGGGGATATCTGGGATTGCTTATAAGCACTGTTTAGAGGTCTTATTCAAATACAGTTCTTTGCCTATTTTCCAAGTGGATTGCCCTTTTCTCATTGATATATAGGAGCTCTTTGTTTATTAAGGATATGAACATTTGGCTATTACATATGCTGCACATTTTTCTCCCTGTCTATAATTATGCTTACATTTTATTTTGCTAAACAAATATTTTTCTTATGCTGTATTGTTTGAATAGGAATTTAAAAGTTTCATGTAGCCAAACTTGTCTGATATATTTTTCTATGGCTTCTAGTTTCTCTACCATAAATAGAAGGGCTCTCTCTTTGCCAAGATTATAATTTCCCTATTGCCATTTACTAAATAGGCTATCATTTCCCCACTGGGCAGAAAAGCTATTTTTAGCAACACTAAATCCCTACCTATATATGTGGATCTGTCTCTGGACTCTTTAATTTTTTTTTTTAATTTTTATACCTGTTTCATAGTAATTTACTTACTATTGCTTTTAATAAATGTTCTGATATGTGATGGACATATTCATTTTTCTATTTCAAAATATTGTTATTATTCATATGCACTCATTCCAGATAAATGTTATTGTTTGTCAAGTTCCAGGAAAGAAAATGTGTTGGGATTCTAGCTGAAATTATACTGAATGTATATATTAATACAGGGAACACTGAAATCTTTATATTACTGAGTTTTCCATCAAGGAAAATGGTATATGTACCTTCATTTATTCAGGTCTCATTAAAATGTTATAGTTTTTCTTGCATATGGCTTGTTAAATCTGTGTCTAGGTATTTTGTAATGTTTGCTACTGTGAAAGTGTTTACTTTTTATAATAGATTGGCTTATTATCGAATCTTATGGCTCTATACTTAACTGGAAACACAGAATAGATGAACTTCAAAGACCTGTCTGAGAATATAATTTAAAATCATTCCTGTTCAGTTATTACCTAGAATCTAAGTGAGAGAGACAGAATACAAAATCATCTCTAAGATGGAGAAAAACGCATCTTTGGTCTGCACCAGGCTGCAAAACGCAGTGTCTGCCTGGACTGCATCATAGGGACTCTGCATGGAACATCCCTCTCCTTTTTTTTTTTTTTGACGTTTGGCCATTGGCCTATGAAAACTCTTTCCAGAACTTACTAGGAGGTTGCTTTTCAAAGATGTTATTTTCTATATTATATTTGTCATCTGTATGAAGTTCTCAAAAATTCCCCTGGACTTTGTTCCTCTTGAGAAGCTGCTTTGTGTTTTTCTCTAGTGGTCCCTTCTGTAAATCACGCAACTGATAGCATCCCCCTCTGCGCTGGCTGCTAGAGAGCTTGGAGTCAAATTTTTGCTCACCTCTAACAAATGTGTAGGATTTTCATGGCTTGCGTTTTGAATTCTAAGCTTATTCCTGGCCTTGCTGAACTTTCTTTCCTATACTTAAGCCTCTTGTTCACTTATTTTTATCTTGTTACATCTTATACGTCTTTGTAATCCACTGTCAGTGCTTTCTGGATCAAGAGGGACTTAGAACTACTTCAGCAGGTATGTATCCGATAATCTGCGCTCTCGTTCATGAAACTGCAGGATAAATATAATTACCACACCATTTGATATAAAGAACTTTATTTTGAAATAAAGACTGACACATTCTCTGAAAGTACAGATCAGTTCACACAGAATAATCTTAGCTCAAATTTCTAAACTCAAACTCACTTTTAGAAACCTTCCAGTAAAATGGTTATTAGATGGCTAAACTTTAGACTTAAATCTTGACTGGGAAGTGTATGCCTCATGAGATTCATTTTCTCTTGCCATTTGAAATGGGTTCCCCATTTTGTGCTCAGTACTGAAAACAAAATTCCTCAGCAAAGACTTACTCAGTTCTTATATTTCAAAATTTTCCAGAAAAGAATTTTTAAGTTACACGAGTTTGTGACCCAGCATTGCAACATGTACAAGCAAATCAGAGCTGTTTTTAACTGAAAGTATATTTCCAAGTCAACACAGACAAGGACAGTGAATGGCAATAGTTTTTAGGGATATTCTTAGCTCAGTGACACATATTAAATGGTGTTCTTGATGATAAATTTGGGAAAATATGAACAAAAAATTTTAGGAAGGAATTTGTAACACTAATCTAGATTTATAAATATTCAAAAATATCAATAACCCTATTTTATGAGAGTGAGACAAGGCGACTGAAGACATTAAAAACATAAAGACACTTAAAAAAAAAAAAGAGTTGGTTTGACTTACTTAACCAAGTCTTCCTGGAGCATTCTGTACACAGAGGACAGTCGCAAGGCACTGTCCTGGGGACAGTAGCTGGAGCCTTTTCCATGTGATTCCCAAAGGGCAGAGATGCTCCTTAGGAAACAGTGGGGTGAATTAATGTTGAGAATAATAGGCTTTATATGAGGGACTATGAGCATAATATGATCTCATCAGATGGAACATTTGCCAAAAGCCTGAAATCAGAAGCAGGACCAAGTCCAATGCAAGTGACCTCATTTCTGCACAGGGAAAACACTTCTAACATTTTTATTTAAAGAAATAAAATCTACTGATGGGCATCGCAGAAAGTGTATGAAATGTATTTCTTGTTTGAACCCCTCCTGTGTTCATTTGGAAGTTCAGAGAAATCTGTAAAGATCTGCCTCTTGGCTTCTTAACTTCATCAGTGCCCCTGGATGGAACATGAGGTCAACTATGTAAAATTCAGGGGGAGAGAAAGCCCCAGTCAACCCCTTTTGGGGTTCGTTCATCAGCTGAACTTCATTCCAGGCTCTGCCGTACTCCCCTCGAACCAGAGAGCAGCCAATGCCAATTTTATCAGCCAGAGCCTGTGGGAGAAAACGTGACATCAATTAAGAGGGAGGAGGGGAGGGGTGGAGAAAAATCCTTGGTTGAAAGATGCACCTTGGTTGAAGGTGAGATATAAAACTCTTGCCCCCCCTCAAAAAAAAAAGTGCTTAGGAGGAAGGCTGGGGGAAAAATGTAGAGTGTTAGGAGTCGATAGGAGTCGATAAAATGGGGTAAGTTTCCTTGTTCCTCAAGATTCTGTGGACTCAAAAATTTGTGTCAGTCCTGCTGGGAAGTGACATTTTTCAGGCAGTTACGCTGCATTGTATCAGCACAAGATTGATCATGTAATTGGAGAAAAGCTGTTCCACGGGCTTTCGGCACTAGTGTGTCTATCAATCTTTCTGTGCTTCTGGGCTGCTCTTGGGGTGTGATATGCAGTGGGATTGAATGGAAGGGTCAAATTGCTGGGGGCCTGTTTCTAGCCCATTTGTTCTGGGTGGTGTAGACGGGTGTCCTGGGGAGGAAGGGGCAGGGTCGTGGGCAGTGGGCCCTTCTAGGGCTGCCTGCTGCCCTGTTCTCAGGGCTTGCTTATGTTCCTTGGAAATAGTCTCTTCAATTTGTCCTGATTTTGAGGTTATTTTGAATGTACCTTTAAAATAATCTGGGAGCTTCTTAGCCACACCATAGTGGGTAAGGAAGATGGCTGGGTTTGAATTTAGGGTCAGCCACTGACTAGTAGTTGTCACGTCAAATGACTCAGCCTCTCTGTGCTTCTACGTCTTTATCTGTGAAACGAGGCTAACAAAGGTATAACCACCTTCCTCATCAGCTGGGTGTGAAGATGAAGTGAATGCATGCTATGAACGCTGGCACAGAGCAAGTGCGCGACGAACGTGCTCAGTACTAGAAGGCAACTCTTGCATCGTTTCAGTCATCTCTGTGTTTCTATATTAATGTAATTATTGATTGCTTACTATGTAATGACTGCTACCATCTTGGCTCGACCAAGATGACTAAGACATGGTTGTCACTTCTAGGGCCTTACATTCTATCTAGTCTGGTCAACAGGCAACTACAACATGACTGTATCTGGCTATGTGGCACTCTGTGATATATAGTAAGAAATACATATTTGGTCTTTGTCCACTTGCTAGCATAGAGCTCCTAAGACGCTTGGAATTTCCTAAGTGATGAGAGCCATAAAGGTGTCCTTTGTTATATGAATGGGGTGACTTTTGTATGGAAGGGGGCTTGTTGCCAGGAGGCTCAACTTTGGAACTTTCACACCCACTCCCCAAGACCCCTGGGGAAGGGAGAAGGGCTGGAGGTTGAATCAGTAGCCAATGGCCAGTGATTTAATCATGTTATGCAATGAAGTGCCCATAAAAACCCAAAAAGGAAGGATATGGAGGGGTTCTGGGGCTGATGAACAGGTGGAGGTTTGGGGAGAACAGTGTGCTCAGAAAGCATGGAAGCCCTGGGCCCTTTCCCCATACCTTGCTCTGATCATCTCTCCTACCTGGCTGTTCCTGAGTTATACTCTTTTATAATAAACCACTGACCTAAGTAGTATGTTTCTCTGGGTTCTGTGAGCCCCTCTAGGAAACTAATTGAACCCCAGGAGGAGGTCATTGGAACCTCCAGTCTACAGCCTGGTCAGTCAGATGCACAGGTGACAATTTGGGCTTGTGATTGGCATCTGAAGTGGGCAGAGGGTGGGGTGGGGCAGTCTTTTAGGACTGATCCCTTAACCTGTGGGATCTGACACTCTCTCCAGGCAGGGAGTGTCAGAACTGAGTTGAATTGTAGGACACCTGGCTGGTGTCGAAGAATTGCTTGGATGTGTGGAAAACATCTCCCACCCCTGTGAAATTAGGCCTAGAATCATTTTACACTCATAGTGGGGGTAGAGACACAAAAATATACATGTAATTATCAATTCCAAAATACTTACTGATTGGTTTTATCTCCTATATCTCCCTGTAAACTCACCCCATCGTTGACATCCTCCACCCTGGCTCTAGTCTTGCTCACTTTACTTCTTGCTCCAGTGACCTTCCAACTGATCTGTCTCCAGTCTCACTCCTGTTCTAATTCATTCCCTGGATGATCTTTCAAAATCATGTCGCCACTTTCCCCTTAACTTTCAGTGGCTGCTCACAGATTTAAGATCAAGTGCAAACTCACATGGTGCTTTATCATCTGGCCCTTTAGCCTCCCCCAACGCTTCCCCTCTTTTCTGCATCCAGACAAACTACATCCCTCCAATGGACCACTGACTCTCACACCTGTTATTTTGAATCACGTGTTCACATTGTTTAGAACACTCTTGTCTTCCTTCTTTACCGACTGAAATCCTAGTTAGCCTCTAATACTGAGGCCACATATCCCTTTCTCCCCTGGAACTTTCCCTGATGTCACTTGAGAGCCACAAGTGTGGCTCAGGCATCCCTTGTTTACAGGAACTGTCACGTTAGTATCTCTGTATTCCAGACCCTGGAAGAGACCCTGGCCTATAGTAGATTGTGATAAGTGTCGACAGAATGTGCTTCTAATAGTCCAGTGAATATGTATGTAGGTGTGTGGCTGTACACATACATATACATGTCAAATATAAGTACATCTAAATGGCAGGAGAAATATCACCCAACTGAATGTTAGCAACTGGCTCACTCCACAATCATAAAGGTGAAACATTTTTACCTAATCAGAAATGAGGCCAAACATTTTGAATACCTTGAAAAGCAAAGCTCGATGGCAGAAGATTCCTTTTTTGATCTGTCCAATCGGTACAACATTGGATTTAAGTTGGAATTTTAGTTCACTTATATGAAGTTGCCAGCTGAAATCCTGTAGTTTCTCTTTTGGAATCTTACCACCCATTTTTTCTGCCACATACCTGTGTCAATCACATTGAGATCAAATCAGTCAAGTTTAGTATCTCACTTTGGATGCTTTGAGTGTAACTATATGTGTTAAAAATATTTCCCCTCTAATTTCTGTTTGCTTTACTTTTTAAAATGTACTTACTGTAAGTAGCTGTTAACATTATGCTTAATCTATTCAAACTATCAAATGTCAACTGAAATTCTAACAGTATCATTCAGCAGGAAGAAAGACAGGAATGCTAATTTTCCCAATATTTATAGCAAGATACAAATCCACATCACACTAAATTTATATCAACACAATTAAATGTTCTCTTACTCTTGAAAGTATTTTCAAATGTTTCCATCTGAAATCCAAGGCATTATACTAACTATCTTTCTTTTTAGGAATTTAAACTCAGAAACAAAGACAAACACATAAGAAATTTTCCCAATAGGTTCACAAATATATTCCAGTTTCATCATCTTTTTCTTTTAAATTTTATCTTTTTTTTAATTTAGAGAAGGACATGGCATTTATATAACACTAAAGTTAGAGGAGAGATGAAGAGGCAAAAAGGAAGAACTAACAGTTAGGTGAGGAGGTGAGATGTGTGGGGCATACTTTGCCTGTGGGTTTCTCCTAAAATCAGGCTCTCCCTCAAGATGTCAGTGAACACACCTGCAAAAATCCTCCGTCAACTCAGCCTACTTCATCTTGGAGTAAAGGCAGAATTGCACATTTTAAAGAAAGAATTTCCTCCTGCTGTATGTGGAACCAAGCAAAGAAGAACAATGGTGAAAACCAAGAGAAAGGGTTGGGTAGAAAGCTGCAGTGCCAGCCAGCCAGGTGTCCTGTAATGACCACTAGGAACCAAACGCTTGAGGACAAGTCTCTGAATATCTATCTTGGTGGGGGCTCAGGTTAAAAGCCTAATAGTTTGGGAATGATAGAAAGTATTTCGGATAGGAGCAGAGCATGAGGAAATTTGACAAATGTTGAAATGAGCTAAGTTAGAGTTCTGCTTGAGTCATCACTTCTCAAGGACACTGGGAAAACTTCCGTAGCCAGAAACAACTCTCTTCCAGCTCCGGCTGCCGGGACGTCGGCAACCTGGCGGCTGTGTTTCTGCAGTTGTCACATCCAGGTTTGATGGCTGTGACACACTTCCATTTGGAGTAGGTACAAGCTCCTGTGGAGACTGCAGCTGTTGCACAAGCCAGGGGCTCACGACTGGCTGGTGTCAGGCACGAAGGCAGTCCTCTGTTTCTAGTTTTCTTACAGCTATCAAGTCAAGTTCTCAGCCACCTCTAAACGGAATCAGGTTAAATGCTCTAACTTAGAAGGCGACCTCACTGGCTTCTTCAGAGTGCTGAGCCATCTCTCAGAAGACCCACAAGCCCAATTTAGAGCAACATGAGACACAAAGTATCAGATGTATGACATAAAAGTAGGGGGTGGTGATTTGTATGAGAAAATAACTTGTGAGTTTACAAATAATTCACAATAGGATTCCTTCATTCATAACTTCTTCAGGATCACCCTGAAAGATGCTTTTCAAGGTTTAGCTGGGGAAAATGACTTAGTCATTTTTCTTTAAACCACTTCCAACTCCTAGCTCTGATTCTTGGCAGAAATAGGATCTAAACTAGAAATGGAGGATTTTTGTTTTTTCAGTTCACTGTGTTTATGCTTCAGAGTCAGAGGTAGGGTGCTGTAAAGTTCAATTTTATTATGGTGTAGTCTGAAAATCGGCTAAAAAATGCAAACCGCTAAAATCAAAAACATTTTTTCAGAAAATAAAAAAATGTATATGTATATATAGATGACTTACTTGGCAAGAAGCTCAATCTGTTCCCTGATATTGGTGATGGGAAGGATGGATTTGGTCACTTCACACACATAAACACAGAAGTCAGGGTCGGAGGGAGGGCACCACTCTTTATCAGTGTTTCCTTCTCCAGTCAGTTTTGGTGCTACTGCAACCTCTTCCTCCTCCTTCACTTTTTCCTCCTCTTTTTTCCCTCTGCCTTTCCTTAGAGAGTAAAGGACAGCAATCAAAATCACCAAGTGGAGGGGAGGGGCCAAGATGGCAGAGTAGAAGGACGCTCATCGCTCACCCTCTCCCACAAACACACCAAAACTCACAACCGCGGACCCACCTAGCCAACCAGAGCACCTGCTTAACTCCAACAAAACATCGCCCTCTTCAAAAGACAAAAATGCCACAAATCTGGTAGGAGAAAGGGAAAAAAGAAAGAAGAAAAAGCAAAACAGTGTGGGACCAGTCCCACAGGGAGGGAGCGGCAAAGGACTAGCCCTCGTTCGCTGGGTCTCCCCCCTCCAACGGAGACGCCAGCGGGACAGAGGGGGAGCCTCCGAGGCTCAGATCTGCACGGAGCAGCCCTTGACCAACAGAACTAAGTTAAATGAGCATAAAGTGTCCCTGCGACACCCAGCCAGAGACGCGAGCCGGCAGCTGGGACAGGTGGCCCAAGCTGGGCGGAGGACGGGGGACGCTGCACTGAGGGAGCCCCGGGGACTGCGGGGGGCTGCGCGCCGTGGCTGGGAGGGGATATGGAGCGGAACCCCCTGGGTCCCACATAAATTATGGGGGAAAAAAGCAAAGCAACACGGCTGGTGTGCCCTGGGGGGAGGGGCGCCATAGCCTTTGTCTCCTCAGACCTGCGCCACCATTGCTGGCGCGGCCACAGCCGCCACCTCCTCCATGCGCAGCGCCCACGCCAGGGTGGGGCCCAGACCTGAATCCGCACTGGGGGATCCACAACCTCCTGCGCAGGATGGAGACTTGTTTACAGCCCGAGGCAGATGGGATCTTTCTGCCCTGGCACCTCAGAGAACTTGCACCACCAAGACAAACGAGGAGCTGAGATTTGGGCTGGAGCAGGGGCGGGGCTGTTCTGTGGTCTTCCCCGAGCCCAACTACAGAGCGCCTTCCCGAGGCAGAGCGGGCAGCTGCACAGAGCAGCGGAGCAGATGCTGGGAGAGGGCGGGCGGCCACCCGCCTTCCTTGCAGGAATGCAGCACCTGACCGTGGTGCTGGGAGGGGGCGCGATCTGCCCACCTGCCTTGCCTGAGTGCAGCATCTGACTGCGCCATCGGTTGGGGGAGTGACCCGCCTGCCCACTGGGTGAGAGCTCAGCACCTGACCCACTATTGGGATGGGGCGCTGTCTGCTTGCCAACTGGCACTGGGAGCAGCACTGACAAGGGCACCAATGGAGGGCCTCTGGAAACAGCAAGCTGAGTTTGCAAAACAAGGCGAAGACAGAAAGACTTCTCGATAAAATCATTAAGAGCGCACAGTCTCCAGAAGAACACACCCCCTTTTTTAAAAAATCTTTTTTATATCTGTTCTATTTTCTATTACCTTTTTAATTTTTACTTTTTAAACAACTGTATATGTCTATGGTTTTAATCCCTTTAAAATTTTTCTTTTAAAATATTTTTATTTTTATCACTTTAAAAACTCTACCTCATTTCATTTTTATTTCTCTTGATTTTAATCTCCTGCTATTGATTATACACAGGTTTCAAATATTGTTTTCTGATCGGCTTCACTGGGGAATTCTACCAAACATACAAAGAAGAACTCATACCAGTCTTTCTCAAACTCTTCCAGAAGATTGAAAAGGAAGGAATACTCCCAAACTCATTCTATGAAGCCACCATCACCCTGATACCAAAACCAAGCAAAGACACCACCAAAAAAGACAATTACAGACCAATATCACTGATGAACATAGATGCAAAAATCTTTACCAAAATATTAGCAAATAGAATCCAACAGCACATAAAAAAGATTATGCATCATGATCAAGTGGGTTCATCCCAGGGACACAAGGGTGGTTCAACATATGCAAATCAATCAATGTAATACATCACATCAACAAGAGAAAGGACAAAAACCACATGATCATCTCAATAGATGCAGAAAAAGCATTTGATAAAATTCAACACCCACTTATGATAAAAACTCTCACCAAAGTGGGTATAGAGGGAACATATCTGAACATGATAAAAGCTATATATGACAAACCTACAGCCAGCATAGTACCCAACAGTGAAAAACTCAAAAGCTTCCCACTAAAATCTGGGACAAGACAAGGCTGCCCACTATCCCCACTCCTATTCAACATAGTCTTGGAAGTCCTAGCCCCAGCAATCAGGCAAGAGAGAAATAAAAGGGATCCAAATTGGAAAAGAAGAGGTAAAAGTGTCACTATATGCAGATGACATGATACTATATATAGAAAACCCTAAAAGGTCCACACAAAAACTACTAGAAATAATTGAAGAATTCAGCAAGGTTGCAGGTTACAAGATTAACATTCAAAAATCAATTGCATTTCTTTACATTAATGATGCATCAACAGAAAAAGAAAGTAAAGAAACAACCCTCTTTAAAATAGCACCCAAAGTAATAAAATAGCTACGAATAAATCTAACCAAGGAGGTGAAAGACTTATACATGGAAAACTATAAAACACTGATTAAGGAAATTAAAGCAGATTTTAAAAAATGGAAAGATATCCCATGCTCTTGGATTGGAAGAATCAATATTGTTAAAATGGTCACTCTGCCCAAGGCAATCTACAGATTTAATGCAATCCCTATCAAATTACCCAAGACATATTTCACAGAACTAGAACAAATCATAATACAATTTATATGGAACCACAAAAAACCTAGAATTGCCAAAGCATTACTGAAAAAAAAGAAAGAGGATGGAGGAATAACTCTCCCAGACTTCAGATAATACTATAGAGCTACAGTCATCAAAACAGCATGGTATTCGTACAAAAACAGACATATGGACCAATGGAACAGAATAGAGAGCCCAGAAATGAACCCACAAACTTTTGGTCAACTAATCTTCAACAAAGGAGGCAAGAACATACAACGGAATGAAGACAGTCTCTTCAGCAAACGGTGCTGGGAAAACTGGATGGCAGCATGTAAATCAGTGAAGCTAGAACACTCCCTTACACCATACATGAAAATAAACTCAAAATGGGTCAAAGACTTAAAAATAAGACAAGATACAATAAACCTCCTAGAAGAAAATATACGCAACCACCATTCTGCTCACTTTATGCTTTTTATTTTGTTAGATTTGTTGTTCATTTGCTTTGTTTTTTAGATTTCACACATAAGTGAAATTCTATGCTATTTGTCTTTCTCTGACATTTTGCTTACCATAATTCCTTCAAGATCCAACCATGTTGTCTCAAATGGCAAGATTTCATTCTTTTTTATTGCTGAGTACTATTCTATTGTCTACATGTACCACTTCTTCTTTATCCATTAATCTATTGATGGACACTTAGGTTGTTTCCACATCTTGGCTATTTTAAGTAATGCTGCAATGAGCATGGGGGTGTAGAATTCTTTTCAAATTAGTGTTTTCATTCTTTTCTGATAATCAGAAATGGAATTGCTGGACCATTTTAATTTTTAATTTTTTTGAGAAATATCCATACTGTTTTTCTTGGTGCCTGCACCAGTTTGCATTCCCACCAACAGTGCATGAGGGTTCCCTTTCTCTACATCTTGGACAACACTTCTTATCTCTTGCCTTCCTGATGGCCATCCTACCAGGTGTGAGGTGACAGCTCATTGTGGTATCGATTTGCATTTCTCTGATGATTAGTGACGTTTAGCATCTTTTCACGTGCCTGTTGGCCATCTGTATATCTTTTTTGGAAAAAAAAAACTTCAGATCCTTTGCCCCTTTTTAAATCAGATTGGATTTTTTTTCTCATGAATTTTATGAATTATTTTTATATTTTAGATATCAACTTTCTTTTTGTATATATGATCTGCAAATATTTTCTCCCATTCAGTAGGTTATCTTTTCATTTCATTGATGGTTTCCTTTGCTGTGCAGAAGCTTTTTAGTTTGATGTAGTCCCAGTTGTTTATTTTTGATTTGTTGCCTGTACTCTTGGGAGTCAGATCCAAAAATGTATTGCCAAGACTAAAGTCAATAGCTTATCACCTAAGTTTTCTTCTAGGAGTTTTATGGCTTCAGGTCTTATGTTCTGAGTTAATTTTTGTTTGTGGTAAAAGATAGTCACCTAGTTGCATTCTTATACATGTGGCTATCCAGTTTTCTGAGGGAAATTATTTCAAAAGCAAAAATGTTTGGGGAAGTCATTGTGATGGGGATCAAGATGATCTAAGTAGCAGAAAAGTTAAAGTCTAAAAGTCTCCAAAGATGAACAGACTGGAAGGATGTGAAAAAGGAGACAGAAAAACATTAAACTTTCAAGCGTGTATAATAAACTCATGTGCAATCAACTTAAATATTTATGAAGACTAGTCTGAATACAAAAATAGAGTATAGACAGAAGTTATAATTCATTTCATGAATGGGTGTAGTAAATATTTATTGTAAAGAGAATGGTCTTTATGAGGAAAAGCTTTAGAGGGCATTAGACATGTTGGTTTCAGTGAAGCCTGGGGAAGTATCAAGAAGGTGACTGGAGCCTATGCCATACCACCCTGAACGTGCCCGATTTCATCTGATCTTGGAAGCTAAGCAGGGTCGGGCCTGGTCAGTACTTGGATGGAAGAAGGTGATTGCATAGACAGGAAATAAATTGATCACCTCTCCTATGAGTGTTGTGCCATCAAAGAGAGTGCAATTAAAATTAAATTTCAAAGGCAGAAATAGGATGGTCACCTAACGAGAGCCTCTTGCTTAAAAGTTTTAATTTACATGGTATATGGTAATGATATTCATCCGGAAAAACAGAAACCCACGTTTTCACTTTCCTTGTCTGTATTAGGGCACCTCACATGCAGGGGGTTGACTTGTCTCCCAGCTCTTCTCTCCTCTCCCTTTCAAAAATTCAGCCGCTCTGTGGTTCCAGATGGCTCATTATTCTTTGTCTGTATTGCTCAGGATCTTTTTGTCAATGTTAAACATTCTCCATGACATTAACAGATGAGTAGAGTTAAAATATTTTACTCTATGTCCAGAGGTCCAAAGTTTTAACAGTCACAAGATGAGAAAGGTTGACCAAAAGATAAACAATGGGACAATGAGATTATGACAAATCTCTCACCCAGTGGACCAAGGGCTAAGATGAGGAAATAGCCTGGACACACACTGATCACTTAAATAAGCCAGGCAGTTGTTTAGGAACTTTACATACATCATCTCACTCTCTCTTACAGCAGCTCTGTGAGGTAGGGACCATCATTTCCAGTTTACAGATATGAAAACCAAGGACCGCTTTTGTTTGAATCCAAAATCAGTGTGATCTCCTCCTTGTCAACAATCCTTTAAATGTTAGGAGCACAGTAAAGTTCATATTTAAGTGGGGAGTGATATGCCAGAATATGCAGAGACAAGGAGCAGAGTGGAAATGGTGTGAAGAAGAGATAATTACCATCACTTGTTTATAACTTTTCCCCCTGGGGACACTGCAAGGGACTCAAACATCTATTCCTTTCAACAACCAGCATTCAATATTTGAAATAATGTGTGACTATTTAATCAATAAATATTCCTCTACTGTTCCTGATGTGCCTGGTATTATTTTAGGCTTATGAATATACAGATGAAAAAAAAAAAGCATGGTCTCAGATCTCAAGCAGCTCAGTGCCCAGTAAGAAAGACAAACAATCAGCATTAACAGTTCAGGTTATATACAAGAGAGAGAATCAAATTCACAAAGGACTGGCCGTGAAGAGAATATTTAACCTGGGGTGATCAGGGAAGGCCTCACAGAAACAAAAAGGTGAAGAGAATGAAGACTAGGCATTGCCGTGCATACAAGACATTGAAGGTTATTCCACAACCTGCCATAGTTGGAGTTTGGACTTCATCTGGACGATAACAGGGAATCACTATTTCAGGCAGAATAATATGATCAGACTCTAGGGGTGGTGGTGTAGCATGCAGGGCGGGTTTAAGGAGAGCTATTCCCGAGGCAGGAGGATCTTACAATAAGAAGGTCAGTGTGGTTGAAATATAAGATAAAGGCCTTAGCTAGGGAAGATAAGGTGGAAATTAAAAAAGAGCGATTTAAGGGGTAAATAAGGCATAGGGCAACAGGACTAAGACGCATTCAGCACTGGGGAGAAGGCAGGAGGACTTGGAGCTGATTCCTAGGCTTGGGCAGTTGTATGGGAAGAGGGTATATCGACCGGCACAGGGAACGGGCGAGGAGGTGGTTTGGGAGTTGGGAGAATGGTGAGTTTAGTTGGGAACATATTGAATTTGAGCTGTTAGAGGGTAGCAGGACAGAGAAGTCCAAAAAGCAACTGGATACACAAGTCTGGACCCAGGAGAGGGGTGCAGACTGGCACAGAAACGTGAGTGGTAGCCAAGACTACGGAGACTAAATAAAGGAGTCGATGAAGAATTCTGGAGAATACCAATATTTAAGATATTTATGGAGGATGAGGAGATAGCTAAAGAACCAGAAAAGACGGGACTTACACACAGAACAAGGCGACTAGGGTCAAATGAGATGAACACGTGAATGCTTCAAAATGTTATGGAAAAATATGAATACCGGATATCACAATTAAAAACCCACAGGGGTGACCCCGCCGGAGCCGCCACTGCCAGCGACATGTTCAAGGTAATTCAGAGGTCTGTGGGGCCGGCCAGCCTGAGTCTGCTCACCTTCAAAGTCTATGCGTCACCAAAAAAGGACTCACCTCACAAGGCTTCTGTGAAAGTTAATGAGCTTTCACTCTACTCCGTTCCTGAGGGGCGGTCTAAATATGTGGAAGAGCCAAGGACCCAACTTGAAGAAAGCATCTCCCATCTCCGACATTATTGTGAGCCATATACAAATTGGTGTCAGGAAATGTACTCCCAAACTAAGCCCAAGATGCAAAATTTGGTTCAATGGCGGTTAGACAGCTATGAATATCTCCAAAATGCACCTCCTGGATTTTTTCCAAGACTTGGTGTTATTGGTTTTGCTGGTATTATTGGACTCCTTTTGGCTAGAGGTTCAAAAATAAAGAAGCTGGTGTATCCACCTGGTTTCATGGGATTAGCTGCCTCTCTTTATTACCCACAACAAGCCATCGTATTTGTCCAGGTCAGTGGGGATAAATTATATGACTGGGGTTTACGAGGATACATAGTCGTAGAAGATTTATGGAAGGAGAACTTTCAAAAGCCAGGAAATGTGAAGAGTTCACCCGGAAATAAGTAGAATACTCCATGCTCTGTCCATTTTAATCAGTTATAGGTAAACATTGAAAACTCCATACAGTAAACCAATATTTCTACAGAAAAATGGCAGAAAAGTCAGTATTGAATGTAGTAAATTGGCATTCTTCTTCAGGAAAAACTACACTAGGCCTCTTTATTCTCTTGGATGATTCCATACTACAAGTGGACTAATCGGAAATTCTGTCACCTAGAGAAAATGTATAAGCCTTAGAACTCCTCGTTCTCATGTTGCTATTTATGTACATAATTAAAATTCTAAGTTAAAAAAAAAAACCCACAGCTGTTGGAAGACTGCTATTTCAACATTCACAAGTATACCAAATAACTTTCAACCTTGAAGGTTTCTCCTCCAAAAGATTTAGGACCATGAACCAGACTGACCTGTAAGAAAAATAAAATAATGGGAAAAGAGTTGAGGATGGCAGAACTACCCAAGATGACAGTGATGCGGCATCAGAGACACTGGAGGGAGAGGCGAGCAGACCCTGTGGCTATGGACTTTATTTCCAGCTCCTGTCAACCGCTGGATTCTGGGGATTCCTCTGAACCCCTGCAAGGCTGGAGTGGGTTTGGGCTCCACATAACAGAGCTAACATTTGTTGAGTGTTTACTCTGGGCCAGGCACTGCCCTCGGCCCTTAACATTCATTAAATTATTTCATCTTCTCAACACTTATGAGGAAGGACTACTGTTTTTCCATCTTACCAATAAGCATACTCAGGCAAAGAGAAGGTAACCTATTTGCCCAAGAGACGTGGTTTGTTAAGTGTGGGCCTTGTTGAAAATAACCTTCTCCTACAAAAGTTTGGATTTCTATTCTCTTGAATAAACACGAATGCCCTATGTCTGCCAACCAAGCACTATGCTAAACATGAGGGACCAAAAGAGAAGTTCTTCAAGTCAGAATATGTGCTTGTCCTGAAGGCACTCTCAGTCCAGTTGGAGGAGAAGTCCCGAGAGGCCAAGTGAGGAGGAAAAGGGAGAAGAGGTGGGGAAGGAAGGGGAGGGGAGGGGAGGGGAGGGCAGAAAGGATGAGGACTGGACTGACGGGAGCAGATCAGAAGCAGAGACCAGGAGAGTGGGCAACAGAGACTGAGGATAGAACATAAACACAGAAAGAGAAACTACACAGCTCTGAGGTCTGAGGAGGCCGGCAGACACCTCCTTAGGAGACCTTAGGGGACAGTCCCGGTTTAGAAAGTGGATGCTCAATATACGTGTGTGGCAAATAGCCTCCAGTACCCCAGTGGTTCTCAAGAGCTTAAGTCAACAATAATTGGAGGATCAGGGCTCGTGGCAGGAGGTCCAAGTGGTTTTTTGAAGAATCCAGGAAAATGATCATAAGAGGAAGAATACGTTTAAAAATGTGTCAGCGTGTAGACAGTATGTTTCAAATACGCCAGACCTAAAACACATGAAACCACATTATAACCGTTCCAACTAGGTCAAGAATGTGGTCCTGCTTGTTTCCCTTTCCTCTTCTCATTGCTTCCTGAAGGGTCAGAGATCTCGGTGAGCTAGGTAGGGAGGGGACATGGAACCAAGAGGCAGGGAAGAGGGAGGGGTGATGCTCCAGCCTGGGTAGCTCACTGCCTGCAAAGGCAGCCGCCAGGGGAGGGCAGAGAAGTTCATTTTAAGTTGATTACTACACATGGTTGGGCTTTGAAAAGAATGACTGGAGACTGCTGTTTCTGTTGTCATTTCTGAATTAAAGTGTCTGCAGGAGTTTACGTGATCAAAGTGCCCTGGGTTCTCACCCAGAGGCAGGAGGAGTAATTCCCTCTGGGTAAAGTTTTAAAGAGACAAGAGACAGAAATGAAGTTAATTTTAACCACACTTCCTGGGTCCTGCTTAGTTCTACATCTGATTACATAAGCAGAACTTCCTAGTTAAAAGCCACCCCTCCCATTCACCAACTTTGCGGGGAAAATTAACGCTTGATGGGATTACAGTTAGGAGAAGAATAAAATAACGCATTTTCTACCTTGATCCTTTCTCTTTAGTGGCGCTTTTGCTAAGAGCAGTATTGTGTCCCGAAGTAGGTTCTGATTTCTCTTCGGTGGGAGATCCAAATCCAGCACTAAAATGATAACTATGTTCTCTGGTTATTTGAAAAAAAAAAAAAGAAAAAAAAAACCACAGCCAATTTCAATCAGATAGAAAATAACAATACACTACATTTGTGAGGCATTTTATAATCTATAAGGCATTTTCACTTCATCATATGCTTCTATTCCACTCACTGAGAGGAAGCCGGGCACCAGGTATATTTCCATCTACAGATAAGGAAACAAAGCCTGTCTACTGACACTCTCAGGGGCTCAAGATGTCCATCTAGGTTCACAGCAGCCAGAATGTCAAACCAGGTCTCCAGGCTTTAATCATGAAATTTTATGACTAGGAGAAGGAATAAAAACTTAAGTTGCCAAAAATCTAAAATCTAAATTTTTGTTCACTCCCAAATTAAGGGAGAGAATTACTTGAGTACAGATAAAATATCATTTCCCTACTTGGTCTTTTCTTTACTTGCTCTTCGTAAAGAAGATGAAGAGGAAATACTTCATCCATTACCAACGTCTGATGGCTTATCTTCCGTAGATGGAGGTGGAGAACTAAAATTTTACATATTTGAAATTATGTACAAATTAAGATAATGTGTTTGTCAACATTGACTTTCTCCTACAAAATAGATTTTTTTTTCCTGAAAAAATCATGTTTGGAGCTGACTTTTAACAGTGATGTTTTATTTTTAAAAGCATAAAGGAGAGGTTAAGATAAGGCAAAATGAATATTATAAAGCTTTTCATGGAGTTAGAACTGGAAATATTTTTATAAACTATGTCACATAAAATGTATTATATAGATATATAGGAATACAAGACTATTTTAAGATCAGTTGAAGCTTTCATTATTAGTGCTGTTATTTACTTCCTATTTTGAAAAAAAAAAATTGGGCAGCAGTGGTATTCCTGCATATAGTTTTAGAGATTTGTAAACATAATTCATCTCACTTTGCTCCTATTTATAATTTCTTCAATTACTTCATGTTACCCGGAAGGGTAAGAAGCGCTGATGGCTATCGGCCTCCCTGCATCCCTTCTCCCCTGAAATGACTCACACATCAGAAGATCTGCTGTTAACTAAGAGTACAGTATGTAGATCACTTGGTTCTTGTAAGCAGAGGTCCTTCAAAGGCAAAAATTTGGTGCCAATCAGTATCTGTAGATATAAGAATTAAAAAGTAGTATCTGCATGGGTTATATGTTTTCTTAATGAATACTGATAAATAGGTTCTCTACTGTTTGAGGTGTCTAATATCACACACACACACACAGAGACACACACACCTAGAAATAGGAGCCTGAAGCTTGTGGGCATCTTGCCTTTGGGGAAGATATAGCCCCCAATTCCCCTGCAGGCTCTGTAGATTTATACTCAGCTGTTTCCCACCATAATGATCAGCTTGGCCCCTGGAAGTATTTGAGTTTGAAAATCCATCTATATACATAAGGGAGGGCTTATTGCCTGTAAGAATAACTAATTACTAAACAGACCACTAAAAATGTTGTGAGGATAACTAAAGACAAGCTGGACAAAGCCTTATACCAGCAATTTTATCAGCCTGGTGAAGAGGGGGAGGGAGACCTGATCGCCTTCTGAGGTCTTTTTCCAATCAAGAAATAGGGCCCTCTCTTATCCAAGATACTCTTCCTGATCCTTTTAAAGTAAGACAGATCATGGCCATTCTTCTGGTCAGAACCCTGCCGTGTTTCCCTACTTGATTCGGAGTAAAGTCCCAAATCCTTCCAATGGTCTACAAGACCGACATGGTGTGCTTGCTCCTTACCTCTCTGATTTCGTCTCTGCTTTTCCATCCCTGGTTCACTCAGCTCTGGCTGCACTGACTTTGCTGTCCCTTAAATGTGCCAACCATGTTGACCCTGTATGGCTTCTGCACTAGCTGCTTCCTCTGCCTCAAAAGCTCCTGTCCCTACTCTCCTCATGGCTAAGTCCCTCACCTCCTTCAAATTTTTGCTTACAGTGAGGCTACCTGGCCATCGTGTCAAATTACGACCATCAACCCCAGTATCCCCAGTACGATGGAGCACCCTTATCCTCCTTTGCTCCACTCCCCACCCAACTGTAGCTCTTCCCATTTTGATCATGTGATATAAGTTATTTGTGAGATTTATTGTCTATCGTCTGTTTCCTCTCACTGGTGCCATGGAGTAGAGATTGCTGTTTCTTTTGTGTACTGACATTTTTCAAGCCTAAAATGTTAGAAACTTAGTATTTACTGAATGAATGAACCAGAGAATTCTCCTTCACAAGGAAATTGTCTCCTTAGTTTTACATAATAAAATATATAAATATATTTTGTCACAAATTTATCTGTCCCATGGCAACATTTTTCTGGTAAGGGCTCTTTGGTGGTTTTTCTGCTCTTTTCCTCACTTTTCTTAAAGCAGCTTTGTACTAATGATTCTGGACCAGTTCTCTGTAAATGACTCCTCATTGAACGGGAGCAGTAAATTCTCCAAGTTTGTGTGTGCGTTACAGAGAATACAGTGGTGGCGGTAGTCGGGAGAAGCAGAAGAAAGAGCTAGAGTAAAGTTTTAGGCTGGCTGTTTTGATTATTCAGAATGTCTCTAATTATTTTACCGTGATACAGTGTTTCCTGCAAACATGGCTGAGCTGTGATTCTCTTATGGCCCTGTCTCCTCTGCTTCTTTGAACCAAATTGGCCCAAGAGGGATTCTGCTGCCAGCGCTGCTCACCCCAGCCCACCTGCCCCCTGGCAAACTGAACAATTAGTCTGTGCACTTCTGAGTTCTCCATCCACTCAGGAAGAATAGACTTTTGGTGGTGCTTTCTGAGATCCACCACTACTCTTGTCCCTCCCTCTGCTCTTTTTCCCCTTCTCATTCTTCCTCCTATATACTCCTGCCTGATCTCAGGGACTTTTAACTCTTTCATTTAAAATATATACATATATTTGTTTATTTTTATTGAAGTACAGTCAGTTACAATGTGTCAATTTCTGATGTACAGCACAATGAGGGACTTTTAACTCTTAAATGTTTCTGAAGTCTGTGGATCATACCTGTTTCCTCTTTTTGCCTAAAATGGGATTTGTAGGTTTTAAAAAATGTCCCCATTCTCCTTTATTGCTTTCAGTTTCCAGAAGAAGTAGAAAGTGCTGACTGAGACAGTAATGTCCAAAAGTCCTCAAGATTCTAATGCTCAGCTTCCCATTTCTCTCAACAGTAACACTGAATTTCACTATAAATTGTTTTAAATTTTTGAAAATCACAATCATAAATGCAGCTAAGTAAAATAATATTCTCCCATGTTACATTTTAAAATTCAGTATTACAATTTGGTTAATTTCAACTATAATTAATAAAATGAAAAGCTTATAATTTTATCCTTATCATTAATACTGAGCCCTAAAAGTAATACAAAGGAAGCTGTTTCTTTGATATTTTCTCTGAAACTTGAGACTAGCATCAGCAAGCTGATTTAAGTATAAGTAACCAGATTCTAGTTAAAACTATAACACAAAATCTTATAGCCAGACAAAATTTAAGGATGAAGTTCTGATTCCCAAGTTTCTGTCTATAAAAATATAAATTATGTTAAGCGGTTATAATTGCAATGTAATGGCACCATGATTAAAGAAGAAATGGTCACACATACTAATATAAAAATTAGGGCTGCCACTTACCCGACCACAGTCATAGAATCCATCATTAATTATGTTACTTGAGGACAAATAGCCAGTCTTGCTGTATTTCAGAGACAGGTGGTGGTTGAGCAATTTGTTATAAGCTACCTCACTGAATTTATTTTTTCGACTTACTGATAGATCAATTTCTTCAAGGATATCTAAAGCCCTGTCAATAAAAGCCAAAAAACATGATTTGCTTTTATAAGGACCCATTTACATACCTCACTAAGGTCCTGAATGAGGAATTGAGGAGGAAAGGTTAAAACCATCCCACCCTTTTCAGTAAACTAATCCTGACACAATTATGAAGACAAATCAGTCCTTCTTGAGAGCATACATGCCAGGTAGTAACTCATACTCCAACAGTTGAAAAGGACACTTTCAGAAGAAAAAGTTCTCCATCTGAAGCAAAATTAGTATCGGGCTCCAGCTCTCTCAGCTAACCAGGCAATGCACACTAAGAATAAAAATGGTTGGAAATAGGGCAAACCTGTTTACCTGTTTTAACCCTGTTTGCTGATATGCTAAAGGCAGCTCACACATCGGCTGTAAGTAAGGAGAAGCGATTTGGTGAGGTCGGTTAAATGTTTAATTCTGGTGGAAAGGTTTGTCGGGGAGAGGAGGAGAGATGCCAGTCCTGGCTTGCCCATTTTATTTTAGCCTTGAAAGCTGAGAGACAAGTACGATTGTGTCTAGCAGAGCAGAGGAAAGTGAAAGAGAAGCATTCATCAAGGTGAAAAAAGTGGAAAAGGAAATGCTGAGGATGCTTTTTATGGCGGTGGTGAGGGAGATCTCTAGGTGGGAGCAACGGGGGAGGGCCCCACTTCTGTAAGCACCCCCCCCATTGGGACAGGCAGGACTTCTGAACACTCCGGTGCGTGGACTCTGTTTGACCTTCTTGGGCCTGAAGCTTGTGACTGAGCTTCTTCATCTGAACCAGACACCCGATTCTGCCCCACTCACCCGAGCCTGCATAACTCAGTGGCTGTGGGCTCATCACTGGCACAGACCATCACGGCCCAGCTGGCGTGATTTCTGACCTCGTTGTTCTTGGAACGCAGGAGCTCAACCAGCGGCTCCAGTCCACCTGAATTTCTCAACTAGAAGGAGGAACCAAAATTATACACATTAAGGGGACAGAACGTAAACATTAATGCTTTAAAAAAAATCTCATTATTTGATTGTTGAAAGGTTTTGTCTATATAAAAACATTATAAGATGTGTCCATATTTTAGATTTATTAAATCCAGGGGAAAAGAATCTATTGCAAATAAACCTTACAGATAGCCCAGTTTTCTGTTCAAAGTCAAGAAGAGGCCACAGGAAAGTGATGGAGGTCATTTTGATTTTACTCGGTGCAGGGACGGGGCAGAGAGCCTGTCCTCTCCCTGCCTGCAGGTGGGCTGCCGTGTGTTCATTCACTCTGCTCCTCAGCACTGCAGGTCCACTTGGCCCTGCAGTGGACAAAGTAATGGACCCCCAGAGATGGTCGTGTTCCTGGGAGGGATTTGGCAGATGTAGTTAAGGATTTGAGGGTGGGGAGATTGTCCTGGATTAGCAGGTGGGCCCCATTTAACTATAAATGTCCTTATAAGAGGGAGATGAGGGTGTCAGGAGCAGTAATCTGCTTTGAAGGTGAAGGAAGACACGAAAGCCAAGGAATGTAGGTGGATGGTAAAAGCTAGAAAGTGCCGGGAAACAGATTTTTCCCCTCAAGTCTCCAGAAGCATCACAGCTCTGTTGATACCTTGATTTTAACTCATAAGACCCATTGTCAGCCTTCTGAACTCCCAAACTGCAAGGTAACAAATTTGTATTGCTGTAAGCCACTAAGCTGTGGTCGTTTGTTTCAGCAAATGACCGGATACAGTTTCCAAGGCTGGGTGGGAGGAACCAATGCAGGCAAGTGCCACCCATGTGACTGGACGCTGACGCCAAGTCAGCAGTGTGGCCAAAAACAATACTGAAACAGTTCCCCAGAAAGAGATCCATTTTGTCATCACTCACTTTTCTTCAAGGAGTAAAAAAAAAAAAGAACAAGAGGGAAATTGAACAGAACTACATTACTTACAGTATTAAAAGAGATTACTCATGTATAAAATGTTTCCAATCAGGGGGAAAAAAAAGATTTGACAGAGCTCTTGTCTCACTGTCTGAAATGTAATGCGGTATTAACTGAGCCCCGAGGACAAAAGAATATTGCACTGGTCTCTCCACGTACTATCTGAAGACGAGAGACCCTGAGGGAAATGATCCGCTTCCAGGCATTTCCTTCTCAAACAAGGGACTCTGACGGGGATTGCATGTTAGCAACTCAACTTGGACAGCTTTGAAAAGTTTACTTGAAGCATCTTATGTTTAGCAAGCCAGATCTCTGAACATCTTTATTTCTGAGTATAATACAAGATAGGAATCTGACTCCATGTGTTCTTTTGGCAAAGATCTAATTCATTTATTAATTTCTCCACTCATTCATTCACTTGCTTATTCACTCACTAGCTGTTTATGAAATGTGGACTGTGGGCCAGGTATGTGTCAATGACAGGGAAATAGGGAAGAAAAACCTCAGTTCCTGTCCCTAAAGCCTCGAGGAGCTTTTAGCCTTTCATACAAAAGCTAAGCAAAGCAGAGGACAAGGGAGGCATGCAGAGGGGGTGGTGGGAGCACGGAGGAGGATGTTGGAGTCCATGTTTAAGGACTGAAGAAAGGCCTCACGGAAGACAGGATGGTTGAGCTGGGTTTTGAAGGAGAAACAGGCATTTATCAGGTGGACAAAAGTGAGACTAGCTTCCCAAACAGAGAAATCAAGGAGGTATAAATAAGAGAACAGAGGATGCTGACAGATTACAAATCCTATGGTATCTCTGGAGTGTAGAGTTACACCTGGGAAGAGAGTTCCGGCTTAGGCAGGTAGGGGCGAGCCCTTACGTAGTGCACTAGGCAGCTTAGCTTTTCCCACGGGAAATGATGTGCCACTGGGGACTTGGAATGATGTGATGAGGGTCATATATTTGAGAGATCAGTTTAGAGGCAGTTTGGGGAGGAGGAAATGGCAGGGGTAGGGAGAGCTGTAGAGTTGGCTGCAATATTCCAGGAAGCAGATGGACCACTCTGTAAGCCACACGGAAGTGGGACCGAGAGACACCGGTGTTTCTCACTGCGTTGCCACTGCCTAACGTAGTGCCTGGCACATAGTAGTTGGTAAATAAATACTTGATGGCTGTCTTACTACCTTAATGGAATAATACAAATGAACTGAGTCAGTGGGGACAAAGAAGGAGGATGGAAAAGACATCTAAGAGACAGAAGAGAATAGATTTGTCAGTTGTCTGAGCAGATAGACTCAGAAAGGTATGTTCTCACATCCCTGATTCACCCACCGACCAACTCTGTAAATATTCTTTCTTTAAGCCTCATTTTCCTTATCTGTAAAATGGGGATTACAATTGTACCTATGTCTTTTTTTTTAATTAGAGTATAATTGGTTTACATATTACATATAGTTCATTTATCATGTTAGTTTTAGTTTTAGGATGCAGTGATTCAATATTTTTATAGATTATACTCCATTTAATGTTATTACAAAATCATGGCTGTATTTCCCTGTGCTGTGCAATATATCCTGTTGCTTATTTATTTTATACCTAATAGTTTATACCTCTTATTCCCCTTCCCCTACCTTGCCCCTCCCCCTTCCCTCTCCAAATGGGTAACCACTAGTTTTTTCTCTGTATCTGTGAGCCTCTGTTTTGTTATAGTCATTTGTTTTATTTTTTAAATTCCACATGTAAATGATAACAGAGTATTTGTCTCTCTCTGACTTGTTTTACTAAGTATAATACACTCTAGGTCCAACCACATTGTTGCAAATGGCAGGATTTCACTCTTTTTATGGCTGAGTAATATTCTATTATGTATATATACCACATCGTCTTTATCCATTCATCTGTTGATGGGCATTTAGGCTGCTTCCTTTTCTTGGCTATTGTAAATAATGCTTCTGTGAACATTGGGGAGCATGTATGTTTCCAATTAGTGATAAATATACCTATTTCAGGCGAGGCTTAAATGCATGGAAAGTGCTTGGCACAGTGCCTGATGCTTAGTAAGTGCTCAACATTGTTACTTCTTTTGGAGAGAGAGAGGGACAGAGTCCTAGGCTGTTTGAATGAGTGCCATGTGATAAGCAAATGGGAAAAAAGAGAAAAATATACACTTCTAGGTTTATATTGTCTATGAATAGGACCAACACACTTGTAAAAAATGCAATTCCGTGTTTTAAATTTTTGAAATGTAAGGAAAAGAGGAGTGTATGTAACCCATACACATAATTTCAAGCATCATAGTAAAAGGCACACTTGTTTGTCTACCACTCAGCTTAAGAAATGGCACATTTCAGTGACCTTGAACCCCTATATGCCCTCTGCAATCACATCCACTTTCTTGATCCCTTAAGAGGCAACCACTTCCTTGAATTTAGGGCCAGTCATTCTCTTGCTTTTCTTCATAGTTTTAACTTATATACGTGTGTGCTTAAAAGCACATTGCTTGACTTTGCATATGTTTGAACGTTAGAGAAATAGAATCACAAGTCTGTTCTCTTCTGAGCTTGACTTTGCTCAGTATTATGCTGGTTGAGTGTCTGCTGTGTTGATTTCTTCTCTGTAGCTGCAGTTCATTCATTTTCACTGATATGAGATTCCATTTTATGCATATACCACAAATGTATGCATCCATTCTCTTAACAATAAGACAACTGGTCTGTTTCCAGCTGTTGGGGTATTATAAACAATGCTTCCTGGTGCACAGAGGCCAGAGTGTGTCTTAGTACAGACCCAGGAACAGAACTGCCTGATGATAGGGAAGGCTCACCTTCTTTGCTGGATGGTGCCGATTTGTTTTCTAACGTGTTGCACCAAATTTGAGGGATTTAAGTGATGGATGGGTTCAAACCCTTGAAAATGTTTCAAAAGACCAGAAGGAAGGAGGAATGAACATGAGGGATGAAAAGGCTCACCTCGGTCCGGGCCTTGGCATCACAGGCAATGGCAGCGATGGCGAGAGTGGCTTTGCTCTGCACGACCTTGTTGGCAGAGCACAGGGGGCCGCGCAGGGCGTGCATGATGTCGTGGGTCTGGATGCTCAGGCGCAGAGGTTCCTGCGTGGCCATGTTCATCAGCACCGTGGCTGCATTGGCGACCACCTTGTTGCGCCCGCTGGACAGGGTGTTGATCAATGCTTCGATACCGTCCGCTTTGGCAGCAGCGCTGGGTCAGTGAAGAAGAAAGGAATACTGTTCACCGCAGTTCAAGAAACAATCTCTGGAGCCTTCCACTAAGCTTATGAAACAAACGACTGCATAAATACAATTTTAGACGTAAATGAATTTACCTGGGCAATGAACCTGGAACTCAGGCCCTAGGGATTTAAATGGAGTCTGGGGTAAAATGTCAGGTATGAAGGAATTTAAATAATCCTTTCCCTACCATCTACAGCTTTTGGTTTTAGAAAAATGCACGACTGCTTCTTAGAAACCCTGCCACAGCTGTTCATTTTTAAACTCAGTGATACTTACGAGATCAGGAAATTCTATTCCAAGAAAGCCTATTAAAATATTCCTAACCAGTAGGAAAACAAAGCTTTAAATAGGAGGCATGAATGAGCGTGGGAATTTAAGTTAAAATTCTTCAAGTCATCTTCCTCCTTTTTAAATGAGGTTGTTAATGGTGGGCAGATGTTAACATGTTTGAAGACAGCACATCATTTTTGGAGGTGAATGTTGCTTTTACAAATTAAACATCAGGGATCAAAGTCATGACATTGAAAAATAACTTTAGTAATGTAGGTATGTTCAGTTGTTAAGTTTCCTATTTTTAGTACAAAAAGACTACAGTCATCAATATATTAACATTTTCTCACAATTAGAAAGTCTACTCCTCCTTTTAAAACTAGCGTAGTTTTTATAGTCCTTGCTTTATAATTGCTCAAAAAGCTCATAAAATAGTAAAAATAAAAAAGAGATCATTTTAACAAGTGGAATATGATTTAATTATGTTCTTTAATGTTTGGAATTGCTTCAAATAAGAGATGTTCCAAGCAATAAGATATATATCAGAGCATCCTGGTTTTAAAGGAAGGCCCCAAGTTAGGTTAAAAATCCATTTAAACCATCATGGGAATGGAGGTAATCAAGACAATAAAAGTGCACTTGAGAATCCAACAGTACAAACATCTCTTTTCAGTTTCTATTTGACATATTTTTTTTTCATTTAGGATCATATTAATAACCAAAATTGAAAAAAAAAAAAGTTAGGCTATGTGGTTTAGCCAATGGCCCTCTGTATTCTGACAAGTTCAGTGTAACTTGGTTTTGTCACCTAAATTTGCTGGTTGTGAAGGGGAACTGACAATGTCAAGAACAGAATTTGTTGCAATTGTTCATCAGAAAGCAGAATGCAAGGACAACTTCGACAAGGGGACTGGTAGCTCGAGGTGAGAGGAAGCTGTGATCAGGCACAAGCCAGCTCTGAAGGAGACTGAACAGCAGAGAGCAATTGGGCAGGAACGGAATGACAAGAGGCCGCAGCCCTGGATAATGAAGGGATCCTTGGTGTTGACCTTGGAGGTACCTCCTACCCCTGGTTTATATGAACCCAGCCAGAAAACACACCATACTGATTGATATCAAGGCGAAGTCAGCACTCAGTTTCCTGTTTCCCTTCCTCTAGTTCTTGGTGTCTATTTAACACTCTGTAGCATCTCCCAGTCTTTTTCGGGGAAGGCATCCCTTAACTAAAATTTGGTGAGATGACACGTCATCAAAATCTGGTAGGAAGCCAAAGAAAAATATTGACAGGAAGGCTGTGCATCTCCCTATGACAGCCTGAAGGATGGCATTTAATTTCCTTTCCTAGAGGATAAAAATAGACACTCAAGGTAATTTCATATTTACATCTCCCTCCTAATATTAACTGACATAGCAATCATTTGATTTGACAAATAAGGGAAACTTTGGAGGCTCTAATATATTTATTAGCCTAACAGAAACTTCTCATATTCAACTTACATTTGAAATGTTGACTTAAAAAAAAACACTGCCAGCAAGATTTTGAAATTATGCATATATTCTAATTAATTAATTAATTAATTTATGTATGCTTAAACCTTCTAAAAACTTTTTCCTTTGACTCATTTTTCATGTACTTAATACAGTCAGTTCCTTAAGCCAAATACTCTGTGATTTTTTTAATAGTCTGTGATTTTTAATCATTACACACACACCTTGGCTAAAATGCACGATTCCTTTGTCACTTAGTGGTTTTTCCTTTGACGATGCTCACTTTTAAAAACATATCGGAGAGTAAGGAAACCACACAATGGAGGTGTTTCAACGGCATTCATGATAGAAGCCAGCAGTGCTTTAGGTAATTACGTAACAGTAAATTCTCAAAGGCTTTGTCTTTTGTGTGTATCAGGGAGTTTAGGGAAAATTTAAGCAAGTACATAGGATCGTACGCCATCGTTTTAGTTTATATATATAGAACTGGGTCATGGAAACAGGAATCGTCATCAGGTGTGCCTCTGCCCACAGCCTTTCTGCTTGGCTTTTGCTGTGTCTTCCTTTCTCCTGTATGAAGGCATGTCTGGCCCTGTTTCATTTATACTCTACCTTCTCCTTTTTCTTTGCTCTTTATAGAGGCAGTAAAGGGAAGTACATAAAAACCTAGCTGTTAAAAAAAAAAAAAGGTTCTAGTACACAGTGGAATATAGCTTTTACTAAATTGAACATAACTGCCAGCACCAAAAGACAAATCATACACGCACAGCTGGGAAAGCAACGTGTATTGTATGTATGTAGCTGCCCATAATTTGCTATGCGCAGCTCTAGGGGTAAAAAGCATAACAGATTAAATTATGATGTGAAAAATCAACCTATTAGTCTTTAAAAATACCTAATTTCAGTTATAGAAATAGAGTGCAGAGTTTGTACTTAAAAAATAAAAAAGAAATACATTAATTTTGTGCCTTTCAAATCCAAGGCATTGTGTCTTATTTTGCCCTGTGTCTAACATATACACAAGCGGAAGACCTGTCAGATTTTAAAGACACATTTTAGTCTCCTAGATGGTACAGCATTATCCAAATAGGACAGAAGTCAAACTGTCTTTGTTACAAAATCCAGAATTACAGGGCCACGTATCATCACAAAGGTATGAAAATATTTTCTGATATTTACTATCATTTGTCTCCATCCGGTTGGAGTTTAATCAGATTAAGAGTTTCAAATCTAAATTGAAAAGAAAATTAACCAGACTAAAAACCAGATATGGGAATGTATAAAAACATCTGTCTATATAAGTTGATATATATGAACAGAAGTGAAGTTTAACATGTCACGTGACCGAGTCTTCAGTATTTCCCTCCTGCCTATTTCTCAGATCTCTTCCTTTTTCCCATCTTCATCTCTCCCACTGAGTCCAGTCCAACATCCTAGTTTGTGGACTGACCTAAGTACTCCCCTAACAGGTCTCCCCTCTAATCCTTTCTCCATCTTACAGCTAAAGTGATTTTTAAAATAATAAATACAATCATATTTCTCTCCTACTTAAAATTTCCATGGTTTCCCATTGTTTGGGATAAAGCCTCAAGTTTCTCACATGATCTCAGAGGCTGAGCAGGAGCTAACCGCACCTTCCTCACCAGCCCATGTGCCCTTTGGCCTCTTCCTGTTGCTGTGTTCTGGACCTGCCTGGCCACCTGCCATATGCCAAGCTCCGTCTCACCTCGAGGTGTTCCCACATGCCAGTCCCACTCCCTGAGGCCTCTTCCCCCTGGTAAGTCATCTTGCAAGGTTTGGCCCAGATGTCTCTTCCTCAAGGGAGCATTTCTTGACCCGCAAACTAGGTTAGCTCTCTTTTTTCACATGAACTCAGAGCATTCATTTGCTAAACATATACATTTCTGTTTAAAAAAGTGAGATTTTTGGCACAAAGTTCACACTTGGAGAATAATAACAATCTTGAAATATTATTTTACAGCACCTAGTTATGGAAAGGAATTTGGCACAAAGTTTGGCACAAAGCCCCACAGTGAAAACGCACTTATAGCTCAGGCACTAAGAACCTTGTTAGGGAAAAATTCAGTTGCACAAATGATGTCTACTTATGCCTCCCTGAAAATACTATGCTGTTTCACGTCTGTGTGCCCTGGTACTTGTGTTCCCTTTGCCCAAAATACCCTTCCCTGTCCCTCTGCATCTCCACTGGGGAACACTAGCTCACCTGCAAAACCTGCCCACCCACCTCTTCCTCGGTGAAGCCATCCACATCCCTCACTGCCCCTCCTTGTCAGTCATTCCCTCCCCTCTGCTAGGTCTATGGCTGGTACCTACTTCTCCCAGGCAGTGTGTGAGCCTTATTTATATCCCCAGTGCTGAGATCATCAACAGATTTTAACTGACGTGAACCAACTCACAGGGAGTGATGGAAACGTCTGCCAGCGCTGAGAAAGGGAGGGGGAAAAGTACTCAGCTCAGTTTTAAGGGTGCACAAAGGGACAGGGCCCCCCAAAATTGGGATGTTCCCTTGCTCTTGAAATCAGTTTATTTCCTCCTCATCCCCATGCTTCTCTAATTATATAGTGAAATAAATTTTACGTGAAGTTGAATAAATGGAACCTTGCACTTTAGACAGTGTCTTGGGGACACCACTTTCTTACTTCGAGGGACATCTCCATTCTGTCTTTGCAAACATCGTTGACTGTCTGTTTAGGTTGTGTTATCAGGGGACACGATTTGGTACCGCTCAGATTTTGATCCTTGCCACTGTTTGGAGGCTCACATTTAACCCATCTGCAAAGGCTGGTAACGTGAATCAAGGGTGACCTTGGGCCGTACGGGAAATCTGTTTAACAGAGCCCACATACAGGGTAATATGTGGAACCCAATGGAACAGATGGTAATATTGGCAATCAGAACCTTGTTTGTTAACAGTGATTACAACCATTCCCACCAGCATGACTTTTCATATGTCTCCGTGAGATTTGTCACACCAAGGAAGACGTATCAGTGGCAGACACACTGGGAGTAGTGGGGAGAGGTGCCTTTGCCGCAGTGACTCAGGGTTGGTGAGTTGAAGGCTTGCGGGCTCCCAGCGAGTCTGTACAGGTGCAAGGCAGGTGGGATGCTGGCCATTAGTTTAAACAGATCTCCTGGTTATCACAGCCAGGTCTGGAATGCTGTGAATGGGATTCCTGACTCTCATCCCAGCCAGCTTTTCAACAAAGGTAATGATCCAAGAAGTCGAGGGTGTTTGTTAAATTGATCAACTTCTGAGTCCCGAACAACTTTCGC
The DNA here is from genome assembly GCF_048773025.1 of Camelus bactrianus. Lineage (NCBI taxonomy): Eukaryota > Metazoa > Chordata > Mammalia > Artiodactyla > Camelidae > Camelus > Camelus bactrianus. The sequence continues at coordinate 20,711,998 of NC_133573.1, forward strand.
CCCACTGCAGCCCCACAGCTGCAGAAGACTAATATATGTGCCCCCCAACTCTGGCTGAACCCCAGGATTGACAAAGGTAGTCAAAAGAATTATCTCCTTCAAAAGAAACATTATTTAAAGATGCTTATCCATAGTAAGGGAAAGAATCACCATTAACTGCAGGCAAAAAGCTTAAAATGAAGTGAAACCCAGCCACAGAAACAAATGCAGGAAGTTTTGTGTCCTATAAAAAAATTAAGAAAAAATGCAAAAAAAAAAAATTTTAAAGTGTGTGACACCAAACTGTTTCCATCATACTGATGTGCCTTAGCAGGTATGATTTGGGGACTTACAGAATGTACTTTTATGCTACAGTTGCTGTGACATGATTTTTCAAGAGAAAACTGCTAGTTAAAGAGAGACAGGTACACACCCATCTGGCACCTCCACAGAGAACGTGCGGATGTTTGTTACCAATTACAAGGCAGTCAGTCAAAGTGCAGGGAGATCAAATGTAATTTTCTTACAAGTGACATGGAATCCTTATTGACCTATCTGTTCACGATACTTCACTTCCATACATGCCACCTTCTGTTTCAAAAGCAGGAATGCCTGCCAACAGTTAACTAGCTGCCATCAGGAAAGAACAAATGTCTTCGTTTTACATGGCTGAGCCGCCCCCTGATAAAGTAGCAATAATGGTCAAGGTGTTAGCACACTCATAATCAGTGGCTTTCTGCAGTTACCAAATGCTTCTGTTTAGCCTGCAAATCAGTCTATTTACATATCTGGATAATGACAATCCCAAAGGAATTAGAGACACCACGTCGTTGATTCTCTTAACCAAATAATAAGGATGCTGAGATCTCTAGTGTGACAGCACTTAGAACACCCCTCGCCCTTGACAGGACCACCCCCGTCTCATCACCTCCAGTGTCACTTCTTGAGAGAGACCTTCTCTGATGAGCTGTGTCATCCCTGTGGCCCCTTCCCCAGCCCTGGTGCCATGCATGCCCCTCTCTGTGACACTGTGTGGTTTTATGTGATCTATAGTGTTACTGGTTCTGAAACTACCTTTTTAAAATCACTCGTGTGTTGCCTGTCTCCCTGTCTGAAATGTAAGTTTCATGAAAGCAGTTTCAGTGGACCCGTTGCCATGTTCCCTCCAGCATCTCTACAGCCTAGAACGGTGCCTAGCACATAAAGAATGCCCAGGTAACAATAAAATAACTACAAAAGAAAACGAAATTCATAGATAGTAACTTCCTTAGCCTTTGGGATAAAATGATAAAAGTGGTAAAGAGTGACCCCGTCTAGTTTCTAGTGGAGGCTGGGTTCCAGGCTCCCTGTGATACTGGATTGAAGGTAACCCCTTACATGCACAAAATATAATAGATAATCTAGGTTCACTTGTTTGGTTGTTTTATAGTTAAGAAAGGTAAAATGTAGAGAAACTAGGATTTGCTCATGAAGCAAGTCAATCAACGGACACAGTATTAAAACCATGGTATTCTGACTTTCAGTCCAGTATCTTTACAATTATCCATTTCTTAAATTTTAGAAAGTACCATGTTTTCTAGGGGGAAAAAAAAATCCAGAATCTGCTTGGTTCACTTCATCATTCCTCAGGGAATAATGACAAATTTTGAAGAATAGCATAGTGGGAAATTCTTACTAATGATTGGGATACATCCCCCCCCCCTTTCTTATTCTCTTTATAGGAGGAGGGGGAAGAGGTAGAGGAGGAGAGGAGGGATAATGGGGAAAGGAACCGGGGAGAGAGGCAGAAGAAGGGTGGGAAAGGAAGGATGGAAACTCACAAGGCTCCCTGGCCATTCCAGCACCGGGGGAATCCAGAGAGACCAGAAAGGCAAAGGGAAGCATTTTGGTGGGAAGATTTGGTGTTCAAAGTCAGGGAGATAGTGAGCAGGAGGCAGAGGGAGAGAAAAGTCATGAGTTCCCTCTCACGTACACAGCCCACTGCCTCGGTGTGAAGTGTCCATCTCACCTCTGTGACCCTGAGCAAGGACTATGCCTCTGTTTCCTCATCTGCAGAATGGACGTGATGATAATATTCCCTGCCCCATACGCTGCTTCAAGGATTTAATGGTACATTCCATCCAGAGTACTCAGCTCAGTGCCTGGCCACACAGGCCAGCTCTCTTCATCACCATCATCCTTATCATCACTGCCATCATCACCAGCATTATCATCCATGCACACTCGGAGAGCCACAAGGGCAGACACTTTCTCATGCCCTGACTCCATTTCTTGGATCATGGCAGAATGGTATCCTATTTCCAAATTTGCATGTGTGTATGAAATTTTCATTTTCAGACAACTTTTCAGCTAGATGGTCAAATCTCCAACCCCCGCAGGGCTAGAGCTGAAGCAGTTTCCTCAGGAATCTCACCCAAGTCTCCCTGGGTAATCAATGAGCAATAGAGACCATTTCCAGAGGGAAGAAAAATCACAGGAAAGGATTAATATTAAAAAAAAATCAAGGGTGAGCAAAAACGGAATTTATGTAGGTTTTAAGTACTGCTTCAAACAGAGAGTGCTGAGAGAAAAGTCACACAATATAAAAGTATCCAAAGTATTTGATAGCTCTTTAATATCAGTAACATTGGAAATTAAGCCAGAAAGAAGTACCAGCAAATTTAGAATAAGGTGATGCAAATGTCAGTCTCTGCTCTCTAGGTAATAAAAGCAGCAAAGATAATTTTCTAATTGAGCATTTTGTGGGATTCACCTAGCCTCACAAAACTGGTGGCTAATAAAATTCAAACCATGAACGTCCACACTAGGCATCAACCGACACAACATGGGGATAGAGAAACAACTTGTTTTATTGCAAAATCCAGCTTTTTATGGTATATCTTCCTTCAAATCCTGTATGATTTTTTTCCAATCTGGTACAGGCTATGTTAGGACAACAGGCAGAGAAGGAATCCAGGCGCTAAGGGGTAAGAATGGAAAGTGTCCGCTCAGTAAACTGGGTTGAAATGTGGCAAGAATAATACTTAAGTTTACCACGAAGATTCTTCCCATCTGTTTTCTCTATTGATTTCAAAAGCCTTTTAAAATCGTGATACCCTATTATCTTTCAATAATTTTTTAAAATATTATTTTAGACACATTGAGGAGTATTTCTAATTAACCCAGCGCGCGTTTCACTAACACACAGCAAGCCTTCCATTACCTTTTTTGCCCCTCCCCCAACTTCTTCCCAAACTGCCACTAGGGGTCAGTATGAAGACACAGTTCCTCCACTGCTAGAAGGAAAATAGAACTCGGAAAACATTTACCTGGTGGGAAGAGAACCCTGACAAAGACAATAACTGCACAACTTAAGCATTATTACTAAATGGGTTACTTCTGTGGTCAGTACTTAATAAAAAAGTATTCTAAATGACAGGATTACTTATTCTAAGTGAATCTGTGCAGACTGGCCAAGAAGTGTGATCTAGAAGAGACATTAACATTTATTTTCAAAGGGTGATGGTGTCTGTCCCCAGTCATCTCAGAGGTATACGTTCCCATCTCTTCCCGTAGAGTGGAGACAGGGAAGTAAATCTTGCAGTGTTTTGCTGACTTTATGAGAGGTCGGTTTTTTCCTCCTTCAAAATGACCATCATCATTCACTGCACTACAGCTTCAAATGCATGAGAAAATACAGGCAATTCTAAGGAATAGCACTGGTCTATAATGAAGTCTATAGAATGAAAGATATTAAAAGAAATAGTCTTTTTTTTTAATTTAAAATTTATTGTAATGGGATCCTCGCAAAATGGGAGGTGAAGGGTGGGGAACATGCAGGGGACACAGGAACACGATGACATGGCCAGGGCCACAGCTTCTGTCTTGGGGGAGAGGGATGAAAAGAAAAGGCCAGGGCTGGAGCTGGGGTGGAGGAGGGAAGGGGGAGACACTGCGGCTGCATTCCCCCCACCCCCAGGAAGCACCTCTAGTCCCTGGATCCCCCCACTTACCTTGGCCCCCTAAGATTCCATCTCTTGTCCTGTCTCTGGCCCTAGTGGCTCCTTCTTTTGCTCCCCTTGACTTGTTTTCCACTGACAGATGCTCAAGTAGGATGATGTTTAGGGCCTGACCTCAAACAACCCCACCTTATGCAGGTACAACCTTTGTCTTCCCTGCTTCTGTCCCTTCTCAGATCGCACCTTTACCCTCTCTGGGACAGAATCTTTGCTTCCCTTCCTTCCTCTCCTCCCTCCCCCTGGGAAAAAAAAAAAAAAAAAAAAGCACCAACTCCCCCGGGAGGGGCAGCAGACAATGGGGGTGGGCACTGGAAGGAGAAGAGCAAGAAGGACCACCGAGGCAGGTGGTTACAGAGAGGAGAGGGAGTGAGGGAAGTGGCTGCTCCTGTCCTCTGCCACCCCTGCCCACTCACTGTCCAGGGGGCTTCAACACAACCGAGGGGACAGGTGTGTGTGGGGTCAGGTCTGATGGGGAGAAGAAAGGAGCAGGAGAAACAACTGGTTAAAACCTAGTGAATTCCCCTAAGAAAACACTTCTTCCTCCCTCCCTTCTGGAGGCTCCGCGGTTGGGGGGGGGAGTAGTGAGGAGTCGGTGAGCAGAGAAAGGGGAAGAGGAGTTGGTGTCCAGGAACTTCCCTCCATCCTCCCCGCCGCCCCCCCAACCCCAGCTCGGAGCTCACCGGGGCTGGGAGGGGAGTGGCTGAGACGCACGAGAGGGAGCCCACGGCCGTGGGGGCTGCGGCCGCGGCGGGCTCCGGGGCGGCGGCGAGAACCGGGAGCACGCCCACCTGGAGGGGCCCGGGGCCCGGGGCCCGGGGCGGGGGTGGGGGCGCGGGCGCGGCCTGGAAGGGACCCTGGGCGCAGCCCTGGGGGGCAAAGAAGCGGGACTGGAGCTCAGCCCCGACCCGCAGGGGGCTCTGGGCGTGACCCTGAGCTGGCGGGAACGAGTTCAGGAGGCCGCCCACCCCCCGGGAATCCAGGCCCGGCACGGGGGAGGGGGGGCCAGCAGCGTGCAAGGGAACACCGGGAGCATGGCCTCGGCCACGGCGGGGGCCCCGGGACTCAGCGGGCGGGGGCTGGGGGCGCGGGCCGCCGCCCCCACCGCTGCCCCCACCGCTGCCCCCACCGCTGCCCCCCGCCCCTCCCCCAGGCCGCTCCCTCCCCTCCCCCCTCCCTTCCCCCAGGCCGCCCCTCTCCCCTCCCTCTCCCCCTTCCCCCCGCCGGCCGGCCGGGCTGGGCCGCCCCGCCTCCCACGCACCCAGGCCGGCGAGGGGGAGGGAAGGAGGGCGCCTGGCGGGCCGCGGAGCGCGGCGGCGATGGCGGCGGCCTAAAAGAAATATTCTTAAATAGGGAAGTACATTACCTTTAACTAACTCTATTTAATGGGGTGAGAATGGAAAAAAAAAAAAAAAAAGCCTTGAAAAGTGCTTTGTATTCACACTAGAGAGATAGAACATTGCAAGAAATCCCTCGGGGTCAGGCCCTTCCCTGACAATACTGAATGGATAAGGGGTTGTGGATAAATGCCTTGCTGCCTTTTCTTGAAGTCCTGGATGCCGTGTATCTTTTTAAAATTTTCTCTACACAGTACGTGGCTTTCTTATGCGCAGTGCCCCATGAATAATTCTACCAGGTATTAAAATTATTCAGTCAATGCTTTATTTCTGTTAGGGAGGAAAAATATTAATACCAATAACACAGGATGACAGGGTCATCCATATATAGTTAAGGATGCTGAAAAGTTCCCAAAGCACTCAAAATGCACATCCCTATGATTTGGGGGCATTCTTGTCTCTTTCTGGGGTCCCTTTGGAGTGTACTCCTTACTCATCTCCTCATTTCCTTTGTTGTGGTCCTGACTGTAGGTCACACGATGGCAGGACAGTCCCTAGAGAAGAGTTATTTGTCTCTTGTATTGTGGAAGCCAGCAGTGGCCCAGCCATCAATCAAAAAAGAAAAAAATGTTTTAAAGTTACCACTTTATAGGTTGCCATTTAGAATTTCCTTGAGTCACTGCTGTTGTGGGAAGTCAAGAAAGGGTATAAAAAACAAACAAACAAAAAATTAAAAATAAGGAAATGGAGATAACAAAGACTTTAAGATAGGGATATGATCCAGGTCTTTATGGAGATAATGTGAAATAAGTATGAAGAATCAGACTTACTTAGTATGATCCATGTGTAAACAACAGAGACTTGATTAAGTATTTTCTATAGCAAAACTACATTTTGACTTACTTCTCTATATATATTAAAATAATTGTAGTTATTACATTTTATAATTTAATTTGTGTTTTATTTCCTAAAATAATTGTATCTTTTGAAAACTATCTAGTCAACAATCATATTATTCGCTAATCATTTAAGTGTTTACCAATAGCCAAAATTTAGTGTTGGCACTGGGAAATAAAAAGCATTGAACCCTTTTCATTCTTGGGATAACTTAAAAACTCTTATTCTGATCAGATCCATCCAACAGATGGCAGTGATGTTATAAACTAATGGTTTAAAATAATCTTATAATATGTAGAATATGTCCCCTCAGAAACTGTCAACCAAGAATAAATTCTCTCAGTACTTGCGTAAATAATGTAAAAGCTTGATATGACTAATTGGATAAAAGAGTACAAGGTAAACATAACCTGAAATTTAGCTGAAATAGTATTTCCTGTTTCAAAAATGAACTTTTCTTTTCCAAAATGTATTATAAATTGAGAAGTGTCAAAAAGATTAACAGTGAACCAAAAAAGGATAGTGGTGTACAAAATAACCAAATGGACACCATTTTTATATAAAATTCATTATTGCTTCTTTGTTCTCATTTCCATCTTTTTTTTTTTTTTTTTCTGTACGGGTTGTTTGAACCTCACTTTTTCTTTATTCACTAAAAAATGATTTTACCTTTTCCTCCTGTCACTTTAAATAAGTGAATCTGGCTGTTTTTGTCCACTTTTCCTGTATCCTCAAATAGTTATTTTTATTCTTATTCATTGCCTTCTTTATCCACTTTGAGTGGCCCTTATTCTGCAGATAATAAACAATGAAAAGTAAAACTAGAAGACTCTTAGAGCTAAGTTACTCTCCACTTCCTGATCCAAATTATGTGAAAACTAACAGAACAATGCAGCTGATCACTTGTTTCAAATTACGTGCACTGGTTGATGTCAGATAGACCTTCTGTTTTTCACTGTTTATGTTTTGTTTTTTGTTTTTTGTTTTCTGTTTTTACTTTTGGTTGTATTTTTAGTGGAAGGCTTCCTCCCAGCCCCCGAATGCCTACTATGGGATGGGCACTATTCTAGATGCTTGGTGTGTATCAGTGATTTAAAGAGACAGAGGTGCTGGGTGCTGGTCAGAGAACATACCGAGTGAGCTGCGTGGTACAGAAGACAACGAGAAGTGCTGTGAAGAGAGGGCAGCAGGGAAAGAGGGTTGTGGACACATGTTTCAGGGGTGGGGGTATGACTGTAAACACCATGGTCATGAGAGGCCTCTTTGAGCTGACTTTTGGGCAGACCTGAAGGGGTGAGGGGCTGAGCTGTGGGCATCCTGGGATGGAAGAACATCCCTGCAGAGAGGATGGTCATACAAAAGGCTTAATAAAAATACTCCTGGAAGGTGAACATACTTCCAGAATACATTTTATCTATTTTACTATTCATCATTTTACTCTTTGACATTGGCTTGTTTGTAAGTAAAGGGAATTGTGTTTGTTAAATTATTTTTTAAGCTACAATTTCACTTATTCATAACTCAAAAACCTGGAGACTTCACATATCCAGAATACACACGAGGAAGGAAGAAAAGAGAGACAGAGAAGAAAGAAATGGCCCCTGAGGATCAAAACACTACTTAGAGAACTGGCCCAGGCCCTCCTTTATGACTTTTAAATAACATTTGATAAAGCTTAGTTACCTGCTGTCCAAGTTTTTCACTGACCAGAGGGAAGGGATTTGAAGAGAACCTTTGGCAGGGTTGGCCCTGCCACTCAGATCTACAGACAGTGATGAACGTTAACACTGCCAGCCTGCCAATAAGGAGTCAGGAAAATGCATCCATCCCAAAGGCACTCCTCCTGGAGGCCATACTGAGAGAGGGGGCAAGCACCCACCTTCCCTCCGGGACTCTGACCACACCACTGTGGAGCGTATGACAGCCACTTACTCAAAATGATAACCATACTCTCCCCTAAAGGTTAACAGCAGTACGATCAGAAAATTGTCAGGGAAGGATTTTAGAAGATTTTGATTCAAATTCATTACATATTTTAAGAAGCTTTGTTGACTATAGAAGTAAATTTTCAAATATCCCGAAGACTCGAGTATCCGGGAAGCCTCATTCAACAGAGACTAGCAATTAGGTACAATCTTTTGATACTTATAGGTAAAGTTGAAAACCTTCCACAAAGGGGTATGGGATGGTCTGGTTATTTATTTATCATTGCTACAAAATTTCTAATCAATCATCATACTATTTTATTACATTTGAGTGTGTTTTCTTTTGCCAAGAAAGCAAGGTGTGCAAATCTGAATTCACTTATCTTAGATTTTAAGTTATTTTACATATATTTAAAAATTATGTTTTAGATTATAAAAATACCTTAATTTATATGACAAAAATACTTTAAAAAGCATTGGTCAGTTTTCTAAAAAGAGTCATGGCAAAGTATGCCCCTCCTTCCTCCAACTGATTTTTCACTTTAGAAATTTTTTATTTACCTACAACTTTCCAGGCAAAAATCAGTTACTTAAAGGAAATTATACCAGCATTATATGTTGTCATTACACGCTAATGATTATGCAATTCACGAAATGAGTCTCCAGCTCCAGAAAGTACCCTGAGTTTAAAAATTAGAAATCCATTTTATGGGGAGGGTATAGCTCAGTGGTAGAGTGTGTGCTTAGCACACATGAGGTCCTAGGTTCAATCCCCAGTACCTCCATTAAAATAAATAAGTAGATAAATAAATCTAATTACCTCCCCACCAAAAAAGAAAACAAGAAAAAAGAAGTCCATTTAGGCACATTGAAGAGATGAGTGTAGGGGAAGGGGTTACATTTTAACAAACGAAATTAGAATTCTCAGTACTTAACTGCATTAAAAAAAATTAAACTAGCAATTATCAGGTATCCAAACAGCTATCAAATGTACCTGGAAGGTATTAGCTCTGGGTTTTGCCCTCTTCCCTTAGCACTTAGGTGTGGTGGAAAAGCAACTCTGTATTTCTAATCCCCAACTCCAGCCACCCAGCAGTGGGAACCATGCTGGGAACCAGCCTTGGTCCTGTAGCAGTTTGCTAGGAATGGTGATGAAATGCACTGCTTCTAAAAAGTGATGCTGGAAACACTCACCAATGCCACATTTAGGATAATTTTTAAAAGATGATCCGGGTATAAATATTTTTACTGCAGATAACCAATCATCTCTGTTGTCTCCTGCTGTGGGTAGCTTCAGTAAGTAATACCCAAGGGAGAGACTTGCTAGAAGGATCCACAACGGGGCCTTTTTTTTTTTTTTTTTTTTTAACCCCTTTTGATTGATTATAGAATCTTTGTCGACCCCAGTTTTCAGCGTTTGTCACAAACAGGTCAAATCTGACTCTATTTCCTCCTCAGAAACCATTTATTTTCAATGATCTTTTAAGCTCAAAAAGTCCAGAGTAAAAACTACATAGATCTCAAAAAACATCCATAAAACCACTTTCATTCATGTCCTGTTTTCCTTACCAAACACAAATGGGAAAAAAAGAAGTCAGAATGCAAAGCATGTAATAGGTTAAAGAAATAACAGTGATTAAAATTTATAAAAAGGTAAAATTAAATTACAAAAACAAAGTTGCTCTTCACAGAGGAAAAGTCAGGCATTGTTTAGTCCTAATTGACCTTTCTGTGCTGACAAAACAGAACGACTTTGGCAGATGGCAAAAATCTGATAAACAGATAACTGAGAGAGAAAATCTGAAGAAGGTTTCTTTTAGGACTATTTACCATCCTAATTTTCTATGATTTTATATAAAACTGTGAAATGTTGTAAGCCAGGCAAACTCACATCAAATCAAGCAGCTGTACAAAGCCTATTAGGGTATTCTATATTCTATATATATATATAAATACACAAGAAATAGAAGTGTTTTCATGTCACTGATAAGATTTTTGCACTGGCATGCCTATATTGGAAAAAAATCACTGAATATGCTGTTTGCAAATTGCTACTTACTATGACCAAATGTTCTAGAAATGTGTGTGCTTTCACACAGATGATGATGGCCCTGAATTAGGAAATTACTGTGTCAAAGATTGTCGCTATTAAAGGAACACGATTTTGTCTTGATGCCTGTGCATTTCAGCTGTGTTTTCATTGGGTATTCTTAGATTTTTTTTAGTCATTCCATTCAGGTCTTATAAAATATTCACGTGGGAGTAGAGAGAAAGAAAGAAAGGGTCAGAGATAGATTAAGTGTGTGGCGGAGGTGGGGGAGGATTTATTTCAAGCTAGAAAAGGTAATTTTAGCCACAATGCCACAAAACGATAATATATGAATGTTAAAAACTAACATACAGTGATGGTTAATTTTAAGTGCCAACTTGACTGGGCTAAGGGATACCTGGATAGCTGGTAAAACATGAGTTTTGAGTGTGTCTGTGAGGGTGTTTCTGGAAGAGGCCAGCATTTGAATCAGTGGACTGAATAAAGGTCCCTCTCACCAGTGTGGGTGGCATCACCCAATCCGTTGAGGAACTGTACAAAGGACAAAGGAGGAGGAAGGGTGACTTTGCTCTCTGCCTGAGCTGGGACAACCATCTCCTGCCTGCGGACATCAGTGGTCCTGGTTCTCAGACTGGGACTGAATTTCACCAGCATCCTTCCTGATTCTCCAGGTTGCAGGTGGCAGATTCTGGAACTTCTCAGCCTTTGTAAACTCACAAGCTTATCCCTATAATAAATCTCATATTTATTTCCTATTGGTTCTGTTTCTCTGAAGAACCCTGACTAATACACATACCATATTTAGGAAGGGTAAATAGTTTTGTTTTGTTTTTTTATCTTCTTTCTTTCTTTTTTTATCGAGGTAACATTGTTGAATGAGTCTTTTAGTACTTACTTTGCGTTGGCGTGGTTGCAAGTGGTCAGATTAGCCAGGGCGAAGGCTGCAGCTTCCCGTACCTCCTCGTTGTCACTTTTTAGCAACTGAATTAACTGCGGGATCCCTACACAAAAAGAAAAGATGCAACTTTATAGACATCCATGTGAACTGGAATACGGTAACCTAAAAACGTTCAAAGTGTTTTCTTTCCCAGTTTGTTCACCCTGATTGTTGAAGAATTGTTTGCTGCTCGAATTCTCACTCATTGCCGAAATAGCTTGGGAAGCAGCAATTTTAGTTCCGTCGTTTTCAGACTCCAAAAGGGTTATGAGACATTTTTCCACCTCTTGTTCGTGAAACAGTTTTCTATTTTCAGCTGTCAAAAACCAACAGGGAAAAAGGAAAATCAGAATTTTGCTGCAAAAACTGTGCAGCAAAATAAAGACTTCCCCATCCAAAATATGATAGGAATTCAAATAATTTGTTAGCTTTACAGTCTAAGCTAAACCAAATATATACCTACTTAACCTTTAGACTGTGATTATGAAAAATGAATGGATATTGCATTTTTTCATATTCCCTTATATGATATCAATCCTATGGCAGAGAATATTCTATGATAAGAAAGATGCAAGTTTCAGATTTAGCAAGAACTTACTTAACACCAGTCATGTGCCTGGTGTGGTCCTGTGTTCACACATGCAGTCTTCTCACTAAGCACAAAACCCTGTTTATTTAAATACAAAACTCAATATCTGAAGAATGCCTAAGATGTATAAACTGGTGAGCTGGATGTTCAAGAGAAGAGCAGAGAAGAGGAGACAGTAACAATGAGTAATGAAGTATGATCCCACATCTGAAGGAATTTATAATCATCTTTTATCATATTATGATACATGCTGACATAGCAAAAATTAAAATTATTAATGGTAAGTTATCATAAACATACATTAAGCACAGTTTTGTTTGAAAACAAAGTTATGACTCTGAGTACATAGCACGGTATTCACCCCATAAAACACTAAATTAAAAACCAAAGTATTTTTAATGTTCTTTTTGTTCCCTAATGTTTTTCTCTTGATTTAGTCTGATCTTTAAAAAAAAATGATAATCCCATTACTATACAAAAGCAAATATTGCCTTAAATTAAATCAGAATATTAGACAATTTTTTGTTTTGTGTTCTATAGCTAATTCTGAATAAATTACCATTCACTTAAAGCATGTACTAAACAGTATTAAATCAAATTCAGTTTTAATGCCATAATAAGTATCAGAGACAAGTTGGGAAAGAAACAGCTAACAAATAATTCCTTGCTAATTTATTTACAGCTCCTTAGAAAACTCTGTCATGGGTTTGATTCTCCATTAATTAACCTTTATAAAGTCAATGCAGATGGTTAAAAGAGAAGAATGTGTGATATAAGCTCTTAGGATGTTGACATATAAGAGAAGAGTATTTTGTTTGAATAACTATCTCTGAAAAACTGTTGATACTTACATTACAGCAACATGTGGGGCTCATTCATTACTTGTATGTATTTTAATTAACTTGGTTTTTTCCCCCTCCAGAAATGTCTTTAGAAATTATAGCAACAAGGTTTCCATTTTAAGTTAATATAGGAGTTACAACTTCTTTCAACGTGATTGCTTTAAGCAACCCTTTTCCACAGAAGCAGTATCACAGTCAGATGTCACCATATTTGCAAACACTCTCTTTGGCCTTTGTTCATCTGATACACAGATGTACGCCGAGCAATCTGGCCATCCCGGCCACAAGCTAAGTCACTAGCACTTCTGTTCATTAGTCTTAAACCAGTCATGAACCATGTCCTGTAATCCTATCATTTTAATCCCTTGCTCCTTTCATTTAAAATTGGGATTCAGTCAGGCCATAACTGTCTCATTAAAAAGCTATGATTTATACTTAAATATCAAGTATGTGGCCCCTAAAACGTTTTAAAATATGTGCAGTCCTTATTAGTTTTCACTGAATAAACAAGATCTTGTACTGTTCCAGAATCCCTGACTTAAAATGCTCAGATTTATAATTAAGACTTCCCTGATGGTGCTAAATTGACTTTCCTTAACAGAACACTCTGAGCATGGATTCTATCAGGAAAATCAACCTAACTTTGGAGTATGTGATTGTTACAGTCAAAAAACAGTGTACATGCAGTTATTGGAACGATTTTTTAAAAATAATTTACATACTGTGGGCAATTAGTTTCTCAACCCTGCTGGGAGTGTTCTCAAAATCCAGCTGTGTTCACCAAACCTCAAAAGTGCTGACTGCAGAGTGGCTATAATAGATTTTAAAGATGAATTAACATATTAACCACGTACCTTCAACGAATTACTACCCTGAGAAGTATTTATATTTTAATTACACAGATGATAAAGATGGCAAGGTAATTTTGCTACTAATAGAGTAATGGCCTTTAAAAATGACATTTGTTCAGTATCATTAAAATAAAAAGCATGAGGTTTTGTATCTGAAAATAAATCTGTATGTAATGATGCTTTTCTTTACTCATTCTCGGAAGTTGCTATCCGGCCACCTGTTCTCCTGCTGAGATGTTAATGTCAGTTCATAAACCTCATAGCAACATGGTAATTAACACCTTCCTCCTCCTGGTGCCCAGTCAAAGGCATACTGATTTAGGGGTGCATGTTAAAACTTTACTCAGCAAGCAAAACTTTAAAAGTGTATATTATGTGTGTTTCTTTCAACTCTGTTTTTGACATGCAATGATAATGCATTACCTAGCTTACAAAAATTTTTTTTGCTGATGATGGAAAGAGAATCCAGACTAAACACCTAAACCAGAGTAAATGTGTACAAAGTCATGGTAGAGCATAAGTCACATATTCCAGAACCCAATGGAGAGTGTCTGAGCAAGAACGGATTGATAACCAATGGCCATGTGATTGTTTGAAATGCAAGAATCTCTTATTCCAATCTAGGATATCTGGACTTGATCCTGTTCATTCTAATCCCAGAGGTATTAACTTGGGGTCCATGGATCCAGGGGGCGTAGATGGGTTTCAGGCAGTCCATGAACTTCCTGAAATTATATGCAGAATGTTGTGCATCTGTGTACTAGGGGAAGGGTACTCTTTCATCAGATTTTCAAAGAAATGCAAGGCCCCTCAGAAGTTGAGTTTGGGCAGTGTAGTTGGATGTGCTTGGAAGTCATCAGAAATACAGGCAGGAATTCAGAAGACAGGTTATAATTAGATACAGGTTTGGGATTCATAAGCAATCAAAGAGTCAGCTGAAACACAGTCATGAGTGAGATTTAAAAGACAGCAAGACAGAAGGTGGGAAAGCAAGTTTGATACTGAAATGGTAGGCAGAGAAGAGGAAGACAGAGGTTGGTCTGATGATTAGGATAATAATCAGGGGAGAGGGGTGTTATGGAAATCAAGGGATAAAAGAGTTTTCAGAGGAAGGGGCAATCAATCACGTGGAGTGCCGCAGAGAAATCAAGACTGAAAATGCGTCTATAAAACTTAGTTGCTGGGAGGTCACTGTCAAAGTCTACAAGGACCATTTTGGCAGAAGGTGGAAGCAGAAATCACATGCAGTAGGTCAGGAGATGGAGATTAGATGCATAGGTGGGAAGCTGATTGAGAAGAAAAGAAGAAAAAGAGGGCCCTCCCTTGGGCAGGGGCAAGAGAGGAAGAAACAAATTTCTATAAACTATTCTTGGTCAGTCAAGAATTATGGGCTCCTCAGAATGTTCCAAACCTATATCAGCTCCTCCTACATACCAGGAGGAAGTAGCATGTTTGTGTTGTAAGACCATATTAGAGGAATGCTGCCTTGTCATCCAAAACTGGGCTTAAGGATGCCATTGCCACCTTAACTGGTGGGGAGGACGGGGCAGGGCACCCTATAAGCCTTGTCTGTTTATTATTACCAGGCCTAGGCAGAACACTCCTGGTGAATAAAACATTAAAAACCAAAATTATGAAAGAGTGCATCATAGGTATGGAAGAAAGAGAGCAAAAATGGCCCATGCTTTGTATTGTCCCATAGGTCCCCTACACTGCTCTCATTGGTTTTCATTCGTTTTTCTGTCTGCTGGTCTGACTGGGTGATTTCCATTATTCTGTCTTCTAGATCACTTATTTGTTCTTCTGCATTATTTAGTCTGCTGTTTGACTGCCTTTACCTTGGCTTTTATCTCAGCCATTGAGTTTTCTGATTTTAATTGGCTCCTCTTTACAGTTTCTATTTCCTTTTCATTGTATTCTGCATTTCTATTCATAGTCTCTCTTATTCCCTTCAGTGCTTTTGTCACCTTTTCGAACTCAAAATCTAGCAGACTGTCAAGGTCTGTTTTATTGTTTGTCTTTCAGGGGACTTCTCTTGTTCTTTTAATTGGGAGTGGTTCCTCTGCTTCTTCATTTTACTAATTTTTTTCTCTGACCCTGTGAATTTAGGAGTCACAGTTACTTACTGTGGTCCTGAAGGGTGATTTTTTTTTTTTTTTATGTAGTAGTGTCCCCATATAGATTGTGTGCAGCTAATATTTTCATCATGAGGGCTGTTTCAGTCCAGATGGTTGCCATGTCTTTCCTCCATGTGTGCTGGTTGCTCTCCCCTTGATTAGGGGTGTAGTCGGTGTTGTGACCAGAGCCTGCCCTGGTTGCTGAGTGGGGCCTCCTCTTTGCTCTGCGGTTGTCACAGTGCTGACAGGGGCCAAGCCTGCTTCCTGTTGTTGGGATGGAGGCTTCCAGACTCATCTGTGAGTTGCAGTGTGTGGAAGGTGGGATTGAGGCACTTCTGTTGGAAAAGGAATTGCTGGGAAGTGCCCTCTGTGGCATCTGTCACTTGTTACGCAGGTTTACAAAGCACACTCTGTTGACACTGCCCTTGTCCCTGCCTCAGCCATGGGAATGTTGGCCAACCCACCCTGGTGTGCCCCAGGTTCTGTACCCGCGGAGCCACCCGTGCAGATCTGCTGGAGTCTGGCACTAGACCCGACGTAGCGCATGTGCAGTCACACACCCAGAGCCACCGTGAGCCACAGACCCCAGCCCTGCGTCCCTGTACACTGGCTGCTGTTAACACTAGAGCCGCCCCCACCGTGTGCCAGAACTCTGCTCAGGACTCTCAGAGGCACACGTCCAGAAAGGCCCTGGCGGCACAAATCTGCCACTGCCACTTGGGGACCAAATTAAATCTCAGTTCCACCTAAAGTGGCAGGCCCTTTGGGAACGGATTCAGGCTTCTACCCTGCCTCTGTGGGGGGAGCCGTGCACTAGCTGTTGTGCCCTGTGGAGCAAGGCGGAAAGACAGCTGTGCCTGAACGTTGCCCCTCTGCCCGTGAGAACGCACCAACAATGGTGCCAGGAGAGCCCTCTGGGCCTGTGGCAACCGTGCCTACGGCGTGGCTATGTGACACCCCTGTCCCAAGTACGCACCAGCAGCGGTGCTTCTCATGGGGGCCCCAGCCTGTTGTGTTCTGCATGCAGTCCCAGCCTGAGCCCACACCACACTCCAGCCCCTTGTTGCTGTCTCTACACAGTCAGCCCCAGTCCCCTTCCCAGGCTCCAGCAGCCAGTCCCAACCCGCTCCCCCTCGGCTGGCATCTTGGGCAAGGGAGTGCAGGGACCCCCTGTGCCGGTGTCGCTCAGGTCTGTCTGCCAAGCAGCTGCTGCTTTCTGCTCCGAGCCTCTGAAGCCCCCTTTCTGTCCCCTTTGACCTCCCTGCTGGGGAGGGGGCTTCCCAGAGTGAGGGCGCTTTTCCTCCTTTGCTGCTCCCTCCCCGCAGGGACAGGTCATACGCTGATCTCCTTTTTCTTTTTCTTTTTCTTTTTCTTTTTTCCTACTTGGTTTTGTGATGATTTCCTTGTATTTCCAACGTAAGAGATATTCTACCAAACTTCAGTAGGTGTTCTGTGTGATTGGTTCTCTACGTAGATGTATTTTCGCCGTATTCGTAGGAGAGGGTGAGCTAGTGGTCCTTCTACTCTGCCATCTTGGCCCATCTCTAAAGATGCTCTTTCTTTAAAAAATGAAAAATTAATGTTTCCTCCCTTCTCGAGTCACTTGAGTGGCACTCTGTTGCCACGAAAATAAAGTCCAAAGCCCTTAACTTGGTTTGTGATGCCCATTAGCATTTGGTACCTCATTGCTTCTCCAGCCTTAACTCTCAGTTTTCTGCTGTAGTCTATTCACTGGCCGTTCTGAACTTCCCGCTTTCTGGAACTTCCCATGTTCTGTCCCTCTCTGGCCTCTACACATTGCTCCTTCTCCTTGGAGCACGGCTGAGCCTCCCCATCCCAGCAGGACCTTCTGTGCCCAGCCAGTTCCCATCACCTACTCTAAGTCCTTGTCTGTAAATCACCTATTCTGGGAAGCTTGTCTGATCTGCGTCTGCAGCAGGTGGCCCTCCTGTTCTCCTGCCATCAGGCACCTTTAACACTGCACTGTGATTGTCTATTTACTTGCCTGCCCTGGGTTTGTTGACCCAAAGGGAGGGGGCTGAGTAAATCATTAATAAACAAATTAATAAACAGATCCAGAGAGGCTGTTTTTCGCTTACAGTCACATCCCTAGGTCACTGCAGGGCCAGCAGCGAAACCAGCAGTAGAACTAGAATACAGGGATGTGCCCCCCCACCCCAGCACTCTTTTCACCTCTCTGTCACAGGATGGGCAATAAACCTGAGAAACTCATTATCCCAAGAGGGGCTGCAAACCAAAGAGAAGTTAAGATACGTAAAAATTTTAGGTTTGACATTGCCCGTGTCTTCCCATTGGCCTCTCTTTTGGCCTCTTACCATACCTGGGACAGATAGAAAAGAGAACTGACCAGGTTTGAAAATACTGAATCAGGCAGCTTTTGCTTGATTAAACCCCTTCATTTTACAGCCTGTCTTGATACTTGGCCTTTATGATCTAACTGAGGAAGCCCCTTTCTACTAACTTTGTCCTGGATGGTGAAGTTCGGCATCCTGCATTAAAACTTTGCCTTGAAGAAATCCACTCCAGGTTGAAAAGAAAATGTTTCTTGTAATAGACACACAAACATATATACAGATGTGAGTATATATGTTTAGAATATAAATCACTTAAACTAGTCAAAGCTGTCATCATTTATAAGAGGAGTTATGTGGAAGGGGGAAAATAAAATCACATATTTTGTTAAAGAAAATACTCCAAATATACATAAATTAAACTATAATTTCATCTTTCGTGCTTATGATGTAATTAATCTCTCATATTTTACAGATTTATGTCAACACAGCTTGCCAGTGAAATGAAAATTGTATTCTGTACATAGTATGAACATATTATTTTTCCCAGCTATACAATGTGGCTCAGCTAGACTCCAGCTGCAACTTGAAATTACTGTATAGATATTATTCAAAATGTGGATTTATGGGAACAACATTTCCAGGATCACAAACAATGCATACATTCTGTAAAATTTCAAAATCAGGAGAAATAAGTCTTAAAATTTAACTTAGGAATGAATTGGGGTTTTTTTTTAAGGGCTTATAATTAAATCATATTGAGTTTATTATGTCCTTGACAAAGCAGTCTCTACTTTTACTTATTGGCATTGAGATGAATTTTGGCCTTAAGTAGTAAGTGTAGCACTATTTTCAAATGACCGTTTAAATGTAGACAAATACTCTAGCGTTTGCTGGTACTAATCAAAGTCAAGAACACAAGAGGAAACAGGTGTGATAAAATGAGACCTACGGTCACAGGCGGCTTTAGTAACTGCTTTTGCTGCATTCTTCTGAATATCAGGATTCGTAGAGTTTTCTGCAAATGATAGGAGCTTTTTAAGAACTGTCTCCTGAATCAGCACCATCGTCTCCTTATCTTCGAGGCAATTGGCCATCACTGAAAGCGCTTCCATATGAAGGTCATTCAATTCCTGATAGTAAAAGCAAACACAACTTTAGAAAACTATAATAAAAGAAAGTCACACTTTCCAAATTTTACTACAAGAGGGATTAAGGTCACTCAGAACATAATGTAATGAATTTTGTTGTGACAGAGGCCCAACGAGACAGTTCTGTTCAATGTAGCATCACTCTCCCTAACCATTTGCCCCATCTCTTCTCATTTCCCCTACTCCAAGACATTTTATAGATAAAAAATAATTCCTGGAAACTTCCAGGAATGGTATCCAAGTGAAGCTGCTCCAACAGACTTCTACCAATAACAATTTCAAAATGTAAAGAAAGGAATTTTTTGAAAAAGCAGACAGGAGCTAAAGGAAAAGTATATTTCTTAAAATCTCTAAAGGGGAGTATTGTGAGTGTGTGGCTTTCTTGCGTGAGGAATCTCCAGAATCCCCAAGGCGGTGGGAAACTGCAGCCTTGCCTGAACAGTTAGAAACTTAAGGTGGAAATCCTTAAAGTGAGAGAGACACGGCAAGGATGCCGCACCGCCGCCGTGGCATTCCACACAGCACTGCTTCTGCTCAAGGAACTCACAGCAGGGGAAGCACGGCAGTGGGAACGTGGTCACAGAAGTCACTGGACTTGCCATGGTCTCCACCATCCTGAAGCAGCTGGTTTGACAGAATGGCCTCTGGAAGACTTCAGTCACAGCTGTAGCCAAGCACAGGGATCGTGGGTGCACTGACACAGCATCCAATATATGGTGGTCTTGCTCCCATAGCCCGGGTCTGTGGGTCCAGGAGTCAAGGAGTGGATGTGGGAGGGGCCCCACTCATTACCCAGAGTGATTCAGGAGCAACATTTTTGTTACCTGTACCCATAACTTATACACTTCTGATCTAGAAGTCTCAGTTCCACAGGAAGGGGATGCTCACACCAGGAGACACAACAGTTAGTCCCCTGAACTAAAAGCTAAGACTGCCACCCAGACTGTAATTATTACGAGTTATTTCTTTTTTTATTCTGTTATGGATGTGTATGTGTGGGTGTATGAAATATCTTTGTTTTCTTCTCTCTTTTACCCTTCAGGTGACATGAGACGTACTGACTTTATAGAATAGCATTTAAGTATTGTTAACTTCACATCTCAGTATTTAAAAGTTGTGGGATGTGAAGAAGCGTAAATGTCATCCAAGGACTTTGCATCCTCCTCTGGGGAGGGGGCCGCTGTGTTTTTGGTTCTACACAAGACATTCGTATTGTGTTAAGTGGAAGTATGATGTTCTCATTGTCTTTACATGAAGATTAATGATTTAAGGAGCTGTGTTTGGGTGCCATATTGACTAATGATAGACTTGTGATATTTTAACTTGGCCAGGCCACAGTATCCAGATAGTTAGTCAAACATTATTCTAGAAGTTTCTGTGAAGGTATTCTTTTTTCAATGAAATTTTAAAATCAGTAGACTGAGTAAAGCAGATGCCCCCCAGAATGGGGGTTAAATGACTCTTCTTGCTTTTTACCCTAGAGAAAAATCTGGCAGACAAAGGTTAAAAGATTAATTTTAGGTGCTTCAAGAAATCATAAGATCATAAACAAGAATTTTAAAATCTTAAATCTTTTAAACCAGAAGATTTAAAAAACTTGTTTTGGAATGGCCTCTATCATTAGTCTGATGTAATCATGCTGATAAACTATGTAGCAATAAGCATTATACTTAGTACCAAGCTTACATATAATAAAATTTCAGTTTAAAAAAAATTCAGTAATTTGTTTCTTATAACAACACTAAGGAGAGATACATCTCTTAGGTGAACGAATGTTACAGGTACCTTAGTTTCTAGGATCTTAATAAGGTGGTCCAGTGCTTGGCTGTCTCTGAGCATTGCCCGAAACTCCTTTTCGTTTGTAACAACATCTAAGGTTTTGAGAGCCAACAACTGAATAATTGGGTATTCTGATTCCAAGAGATCTAATATCGGAGGGATTGCATTTAGTTCTTGAAGTGTAGCTCGGCACTGAACATCCTGCCATGAAATACAAATGATCAAATAAGTGATTTTTAAAGCAAAATATGATCTCAAGAATGGAGAAATTCTATTTTCTAAAAAGGAAAATTGTAAGTTACAATGTTCCCATAACTTATTCCAGATTCACTTCCAAAATAACTCACAAACAAAAATAAACAAACATTCAGCTGACAACACCGAAATAATCCCTTTAACTACACATTGCCAATAGTGGGAAATAGACATAATCTATGACTTTTCAGTATCTACTATTTAGTATACAGCAAATTCCTATAACTATAAACGGCATTACAGTAAAATCTATGCATAATGAAATTCTTTTCATGCTCTAAACTCTGTTTCAAATAGTATTTGATAAAATGAAATGATGGCATCAAATTCTTTAGTATCTTCATTCGAACAGATTGTTTATAAAATGCTTATCTGCCCGCAGTGCTGGCAGCAGGCCCTGTGCATGCAAATTTACATCAGGTTTAGTTCTGACACATGACCTTTATTTAAGACATTTACAAGATTAAGGGGTCATTAGAGGCCAGACAAGTCGTCCTGCATAGTGTGTCTGTAATCTTCTGTGTGTGTATGGTAGAGGGAGGGGTTGTTAGGGAGCGTGATAGAGAAAACAAAGCAAAAAAGCCATGAAAAGCCCCCAAACTCTAACTGCTAAATCGTGACATTTTAAATCAAAATAGGATCAACTTAAAATAGTATTAAAGGCAGAAAAGACCCCTCTTCCAGCTTCGCTTTCTTCTACCCCTCCTTTAACTGACCTCTAATATGCAGCTCCCTTTGGACGTGAAAAACGTAGGGTACTGTTAGCTATGGGTTGAACTGTATCCCCCCAAAATAGATATTGAAGTTCTAACCCTCAGTACTTCAAGATGTGACCTCATTTGGAAATAGGGTCATTGCAGATATAATTAGTTAAGATAAGGTCATGGTGGAGTAGGGTGGATGTTTAACAGTGTCCTTGTAAGATTGGTGTCTTTGTAAGAGGAGGAGGAGAGACAGCTGACAGAGGGAGGGACCCCAGCTGTGCAGCTGAAACCGGGGCTGCCGGGGACACACAGCCACCCCCAGAAGCTAGGGAGAGGCAAGGAAGGGTTCCACCCAGGGTCCCAGAGGGAGCATGGCCCTGCTGCCACCAGATTTCAGAAGTCCAGCCTCCAGAACAGAGAGGGAGCAGACTCCTGCCATTTTAAGCCATGCTTTAAGTTTGTGAGACTTGGTTACCGCAGCCCTAGGAACCGAGGACACTGCTATTAACTAGAACTTGTTCTGAAGGCCAGTGGAGGTGAGTCCTCTCATTTCCACATGATAAAAAGTATAGAGAAACAGAGCTCACAAGGAGTCTTGGGATGAAACATGCAAATCCAGATTTGCAGGATTACTGAGGACTCTAGGATGAAGTCAAGTCACCAGAGAAGGAAGACAGCGGCATTGACTCTGCAGGAAGAGCGCAGGTAGCCCCAGTGAGTGCCCGGCTGCGGGGCAAGGATGCACCATGGCCAGGAATGCAAGCTTTGGGTGCCTCCTGGCATGAACCCATTTGTCCTCTTTTTCTGTATATTTTGTCTAGAGACTTTGCCTCTCAGTGAACTCTCCTTCATCTTTGCTTCCATATCTCTTCTTTTACATTCTATTCATGGCTATTTAAAACAGTGTCTTGTACTTCCCATTGATTGAAAGTGTCTCAAATGTGAGTAGGAACTGTTCAGGAGCCTGAGCAGGAAAAGAAGCAGAGGAGGCTGTCCAGAGCGGCAGGGAACTGACCTGCTTTGGGTGCGAGGACGCCCTGCCGGGCTGGGGGATGGAGGGCTGTGGGGGAGGGGCCAGAGGACAGGACAGGTGGAGGAGGGGGAGGGAGGCAGTTTCTTCCATCACAGAGGAAAACAGCAGCGTGAAGTAGCATCTTGCAAATGCAAACGAAGAGTTCTGTTTGGCAAAACTCAACTCACTAGATTTTTCACCAACAAACAAGCCTAATCCAAATTCTTGGTACATGGCACAGGGTGCATGGCACATCCGAGAGGATCACCAAGATTAGGTCAATAGGTAACTGCCCAGGTCAACATCAGTTCAACATTAGTAACGGATGTCCTGTTTTGGAAAAAATATATTTTATCTAGTATAACTGCGCCTTAATTTGCAAGCCATTCTATTCTTTTAAAATTGGAATACATTTCTAAAATGCCCCTCCATGGGGGACAATTACTTATAAAATGTGAAAACTAAAAAGTATGGACACTAAACTTCCATTTTTTTCCCCCTCTGAATGATAACTACTAAATAAATAGTACCAAGAGGAACTGATCAATTTAAATCGGAATTTTTTAAAAGTTTTTTTTTTCCTTTTTTTAAAGTGGGGAAATATAGTCTATAACATAACATATAACACATTTTTAGAAATTAATCTCACCTGGACCATGTTGTAAATGCACTCAATAGAATTCTTCTTCACATCCGGGTCTGGGCTGGTTAGCAGTCTGATGAGAGGCTCTAATCCACCTTGTTCAAATATTTGCACTTTACCCATATACTCCACAGACATGTTTGCTAGGCAAAGACTAGCAAACTCATGGGTAACTACTTCTTCTGTGTATCAAAAATAAATAACACAAGTATGTAAAGGCTTGTTCAACCACTGCTTTAAAGCATGCTTTGAAACCCAAAGTTCCACAAATCTCATCTTGGTTGGAGCCCATCTTGGTCTGAGAGATTTTAAGGACAATTCACAATTGGTGTTTCATAAATTATTTTCAATGGGCTGTTTGATCAGATGTGAAAAATAAACCATCCCCCATTTGTGAAATAGATAGAAGATGTAGAGTTACCTTCTGGAGCCAGCTGAGCAATCACTGAACTCATGACATCTAACTCCCTTAACAACTTTTTAATGTCACCTACAAGAAGGAACAGAATAGTAATGTTTATTATTAATAATAATGGCAGTGTCTGTGGAATAGTTCCTTATGAGATAGGATCTATTACCTAATTTTACAGAGAAGGAACTGGAGGCTCAAAATCACTCAAAGTAAGTGGTGGGGACAGGTTTCAAGCCCAGGTCTGTCTGACCTCAGACAGACTCTAGCCTGTGTTCCTTGACTGCTCAACTGCACTACCTTCCAAAACACTAGAAAAGAGAACCATGGATGTGCAAAAGGTGCCCAGAACACTCATCAGTAGAGTTGAGTTACTGTGCCCTACATTTACTTCTTATGTAATAGTAATTCTTTTTTTCTTTTGTTGGAAGGATATTTTTAAATTTAGATTTTTAATAAAATGACTACAAAATGCAAATAAGTATTATCCTCAGCCTTTTCCAATAAATACATCATGTTTACATTCCATTTGGTTATCAGACATGCCAAAAACGCTTAAAGACAAGTATATTGATTTTTTAAAGTTCATTTTTGTATTATATACAGGGGTCTATTTAAAGCTAACAGTTATGCCCCTACTTCTTTCTTGCCATCCTTAACCCCTTTTTCTGAAAAATAAGGCATAGCTGCTACTTTAGTTTTGCAATTTCTCTTCTTGGTCAATTATCCTCTCTGTAAGCCAAAACTAGCATTATGGAAGTTTGGAAAAGTTCACTTTGTAGCAGTTGAAGCAGGTGGTCTCTGGATGAATTCTTCCTCGTTAACCGCTGGATATATTTGCCTTGTATTATACACCTTTCCTGGTGGGATTCAGGTGTATGGCTGTTCCTCAACCTGTTACAACTTCTTCATCTTTGTTCTTTTCAAAGGGGCTCAGAGGGCTAGCAGACCTACAGCTGGCTATCTGCACATGAACAGGCTTTCGGCACAAAAGAACAATTGAGTTCTGGGGAAGTACAGAACTTCATTTTACAGTTGAAACTTGTCTGAAAAACACATTTTACCTCCACAGGTTAAGAAATAATAGCCTTGGCCTGATACTCGGGTCCTTGTAAGTCTCACTGTCTCCTCTGGAAAAGTGTGTTGTCATTGCCTCCTGACTCTTATGAGTCCAGTCCGTGTTGTTTGGAATGATTTTTTGAAGATCATACCAAAGTCTGTTTTTACATGCTGGCAGAAAAATCACTTCTGGGCTTCTAGATCTCCAGGTACATTCTCTGTTTAGTGTACAAAATAATCTTCCACATACTCCAGAGTTTCTGCTGCAACGCTGAACACGAGGTCAGGAAGGTCCGGGCTCTGGGCACTCTCTGCTGCTCGTGTTTCTCTGCAGGAAGGATCTGCTTCCATAGGAAGGGGCCCCTGGCTGCATCTGTGTGTGCCACCACCCCTTGGTCTGCTCTGGGCCATGAAAGTCCCTTCCAGATATGAATTTAGTGCAAATCTGTTCAAGGACAGATCTGGTAAGTTAACCCACTGCGCCACTTTCTTAAGGCTCAATGGATGGTTCAGATTCACGGACAGATTGTGTAAACTGGTGGCACAGTTGTTTAATTTGTTATTCTGCTTTTTGATACCAGATTGTTCAAACAGTCCTTCTTTTCTGGAAGTTAAATCAGCAAAAATAATGGACAAGGTACTACTTCTGTCACTTTGAACATAATGTTGACCTCTGCCCCCTTTTTTCCTCACCAGAGAACACTCTCAGACACGGTAACTTGGGCTTGTGGTTAGACCATGTGAACATGCTCTAGCCAAACACTGTGATACCTGCAATTCTACCTTGTTTCAGAACCACCAGCATCTTTCTTCCTGGCGCACCTTCATGCTGTATGTTTTCATTGCATTCTTATTCACAATATTTTGGCTGCATAATATTGACCATCTAATTTATTCTTGATCTTGTAGACTCTTTTACATCAACCTTCTCCTAAGATGGCAAGCTCTTCAAAGTGATGTCAAGTCCGGGCTTCCAAGGCTGCTTCTCCTCACAAGGGTCCTTAGCTGACTTTGTTAAGTGAGTC
The DNA here is from genome assembly GCF_048773025.1 of Camelus bactrianus. Classification (NCBI taxonomy): domain Eukaryota; kingdom Metazoa; phylum Chordata; class Mammalia; order Artiodactyla; family Camelidae; genus Camelus; species Camelus bactrianus. Next base: position 20,737,866 of record NC_133573.1, read on the forward strand.
TCTGTTATATGGCCCCACTGAACTAAATACCAGCTGGGCAGGTGAAAGAAGACAGCAGCTTCCATTTGGTTAAAGGGTTAACAAAGTAATTTAAATGCCTATCTTTGATGACCCAGATGTGGCACAGGCACGTAGCTCAATCATTGTACCAAAAAACAAAACAAAACAAAACAAAACAAAAAAACTACTTATTTGCAACAGCAAATGGGAAAGATGGTTCTCACAGCAATCCTTTAGCAACTGGAATGTTGGAACATTCTGACTTTCTGCTGGTTAATCCACTACGAACACAGTGATTTCACCGTGTGCATGGAAACCATACGAAGATACAAATTTCTGAAGAAGCATCAGTTATTTTAAGTCTTCCCAAAGAGGATGATTTAACCATGTGGCTTCAGAGATGTATTTATTTACATACTGGTCTGGAAACGTGACTTTTCATTTCTATCAAATGACTGGGTGCTCGTGTTTCATTCCACGTTTCCTTGGGCATGTATGGAAAGTGAAGCAATAGCTATTAGTGTGTTGGCTCTTCTAACAAAAAAAAAAAAAAAAAAAAGAACTTCACAAGCAGCTGAGGATGCCGTGTGTTTTATTCATGTCTTCAGAGGGTTCAAACAGAAAATCAGATAAGTTAACCCCAATAATGGTTTGATTTTTTTTTCACCCAGTTTAGAACAAGAACCTGACTTAACATGTACACCAAAGTTAAGGATCATAAAGGATTTAGTGAATAGGAAGTCTACTGAAGTATGAGTCAGAGAGTAAAACTGTAATCCTAGTTCTCATCTCAGTTCTGCTGCTGGCCACCTGCATGACTTTGGGCAAGGAACCCAAAGATTCCTTCGAGGAATATTTCTTATTTTTAAAATGAGGAGTTGCACAAGAGATATTACAAAGCACCTTTGGTTCTCAAATTCTATGGTGTGTACACAGAATAGAACATAAGGAAATTAAAGATTTTCCCTTTTTTGGTTATAAATACATTCACTGTGACACATTCAACAGGGCAGAACCAGTCTATAAGACAGCCCCTGAGATAGATTTATGAAGGCCCCACTATACAGATGAGTTCCACCGTAACTTCTCTGTGCCTCAGTTGCACGTGAAAAGGAAATAATACCTCCAACCTCATTAGATGATTTGATTAATGAGCACCGTGCAGGATGGTGCCTGGCACACCGTAAGCACTGGATAAGCATTCTGACCAGTGTCGTTATAATCTAGGTTGGTGGAACATTCATTCCCCCATGACTGTCCTCAGCCTGCTGCCATTCCCGGAAATACTCCCAGAGACCCCCCCACCTTTCAGCACAGCCATCGTTAGAGCTCCTGAAGTTGCCCCCAGGACTCCTTCCACCAACAACCCCTATGAAGTACCCTCGCCCCAGCACTGCAGGTGCTGATCATGGAGCCTCTGCAGCCGAGGCTGTAATGGCAAGGAAGCCAGACAAAGCTCTCCTTCCCCTCCCTCCCCCTCCTCCACTCATAACTGTCTCTAAAGACACCAAGGCCACAGTCCCTGCTGGACCTCGTGGAATGAGCAGCCCCTACTGTCTCACACAGGGTCCCTGGTAAGTGAGCTGGGGCAGCGCAGGAAGTTAGGAGGAGGAATTTGTGCTTGTGTTTTTGCTGAGATTATGGTAAAAGGGACAAAGTAGGATGATTGTAGCCACGTACCATGGTAGAGAGAGACGGGTTTATTCCTATCAGCCTGAGTTGCATGGTAGAATTAAGTCTCCACCAAGAAAGTCATTATTATAAATAACAAGGCTTTTGTTGGCTAACTCAAAAATCCACCATTATAACATGACAATGACTTACAAATGGAAAACATATCCTGTTCATTAGTCAGGGACTGCGTTAATTGCAGGATTTTGATCAAACTGATATTCTAATAGACATGACAGTATATTTTAACTATCATTCCACCATATTAAAATCTATGAAAATATTCAAGCAAGTGATAAGTCTGATTTAAGGGGTAAATACATGTCTAAATTTATTGTTGGCAAAATATAGCTTGCAGCTTCAAAAAAATAAATGTACCAAAACTTTTTGCTCTGGGCTTCATTTACAATGACATATACATGAAATATAACTGACAAATTACATTATCCTAACTCAAGAAAAAACTATTTTAATTTTAAGAGACAATGATTGCTCTCCTAACTTGTAAGACCAGAACATACTACATCACTAACCCTGAGAGTTTTTGCATGGATAAATGTGCACATATTTTTATATTTAAAAATATCCCTTAAAATATGAAATCATACATTATATGTATTTAACTTTTTTGTGAACATTAAGGTCAGTTTAAATAAAATTAAAACAGACCCCTTAGAGTTAAATTTGAAAGAAAGATAATGCGTTACATGAGATTATTTGATTAGTTTTAAAAGAGGATGCTTACTATTAGAAGTCAGGATTCCAAATATCATAGTGGCGTTTCTTCTCACAATTTTGTCTTCATGAGTAAGCAGCTTAGTTAAAGGTTCCACACCTCCAAGTTCAAGGAGGGTTGCTTTGTTTTCCTCACCTGAAATAAAATCATACATGGATAGCAGTACCATCAAAATTCTTCTCTGTGTCATTCCAATTTCTGATTTGCCATTTGCCTTTCACATTCCTCTGCTTCCAAGTGTGTTTCTCTTAGAATAAACTTTAGAGCACAGGTATCCTGAACATTTGCTGCTCTTCCATCTCCAAATGATTACAAAGCTGGCTCCCTCTTGTCATTTGGTTCTGAGACCACATTGCACCTTCTGAGAGGTCTCCTCTGACCACCCTACCTAACGTCATCACTACATCCCAGGCTTTCTGATCTCTCTTTATCCTGCTTTATTTTCTTCATACCACTTAACGACTTCTGTGCATTACTTGCTTACTCCCCTGTAATTTAACCTTCCATGAACACAGATACCCTGTCTGTTCTATTCTCTCATAACCTCAGTGCCTAGCACAGTGGCGGGCATGTAATAATGGGCACTCAATCATACTTACTTGCATAATTAATTACAAAAATTAACACACATAGTCCCCACTTCAAGTTAAAGCATGTGTGATGGAGTTTAGAGGGCTCATTTTTCTCCTGATGGGTTTGCCTGCAGCCAGCAGGGAGGTGCATGCACAGAGGAGAGCCATCCGGGTCACTGGAGACTCCTTAGTTCTGGCAAAAAAAGCCCCAGAACCAGATTATTGAGGCTGAAGTTGAGCCTAACTGTAGAAGCAGTTTATCCATATCCTGATAAGTGAGGTGTCATTCTGCAAAGTATGGAATAATGTTTAGGTCCTGATTAATTTCAGCTTTTCAATTTCACTGGCTATGAAAATACAGATTTCACTTCAAAATTAATTTAGGAGTATAATAAAGTCTTTTAAACTTTTTCGCCTCAGTTTTCTCATAAAATTAAAATATTTTGTACTTAAAGTTATAGGTTCATTCTGATAACACAGTTCTCAAAACACAGACTGTTACCTTCCCATGGAATTGCCCTGTATCTAAGTGGTTAAATCTGTCACTTGATAAGAATATGCTGATATATGCATTGCTGACTATTACAGACGTCCTTCTCAGATCTTCCATATTATTTGCATTTTATTGGAGTTCTAAAAGTTAATTTCTTGGATGAAAATATTTTGTAAAATAAACTTTAAGGATAAATTTTAGGATACTTAAATAAATGGTGGCTTCATAGAATAGAGAAATATTCCTTCTTTTTCAATTTTCTAAAACAGTTTGTGTATAACTGGTATTATTTCTTCCGTAAGTGTTTGGTATAATTCAGCAGTGAGAACATCTGGACCTGAAGGATTTTTTTTGAGGTTTTTAACTACAGATTTCCATTTCTGTAATAGATAAGGGGTTTTTTTTAGGCTATCTGTTTTTTCTTTGTGAGCTTTGAGAGTTTGTGCCTTAAAATGAATTTGCTCAATTCATCTAAGTTGTAGAATTTATTGGCATCAAATTGTTCATAATATTCATATTATCCTTTTAGTATCTGTAGATCTGTAATGATGTGCCCTCTCTCATTCTCCATCTCAATAACTTGTCTTCTCTCTTTTTATTTATCAGTCTGGCTAGAGGTTTTATTATTCTTATCGATCTCAAAAATCCAGCTTTCCATTTCATTGCTTTTGTCCATTCTTTTTCCATTCTCTGTTTCATTGATTTCTATCCTTATTACCAATGACTGGGTTTAATTTGTTCTTCTCTTTCTATTTTCTTAAAGTGGAAGCTGAGGTCATTGATTTGAGAGATGTTTTCTAACAGGCATTTAGTGCAATATATAAATTTCTCTCTAAATACTCTTTTAGTAGCATCCTACACATCTTTATATGCTGTGTTTTCATTTTCAATGTAGATTTTCCTTTTGACTTTCATGCATAGGTTACTTGAAGTGTGTTATCTAATTTCTAGTGATTGTCCAGAGTTCTTCATGTTATTGACTTTTACCTTAATTCTAATGTGGCATAGTGTATATTTTGTATGACTAGAATTCTTTTAAACTTATTAAGTCTTGTTTTATGGCCCTTTTTCCAAGTCTTGTACGTACTTGAAAAGAATGTATATACTCTGTTGCTCTTGGAGTGTTCTATAAATATAAATTAGGTTAAATGCACTTATATTGCTATTCAAATCTATTATATCCTTACAGATTTACTGTCTAGTGGTTCTTTCATTTATTGAGAGAAGAGTGTCAAAATCCTCAGCTATACTTGTGGGTGTCGATTTCTCTTTGCATTTCCAGCTTCATGGATTTTGAAGGTCTGACATTAAGTACATAACTGTTTAGGACTTTTCATAGCATCTTAATTAACTGACCCCTTTATTATTATCATAACATGGCCATCTTTACCTCTGATACTGCTCTTTTCTCTATTTGTGTGATACTAATACAGCCCCTCCAGCTTTCTTTTGATGAACACTGGCTAGCATAGGGTATCCTTTTTTCACCCTTTTATTTTCAAGTTATTTGTGTCATTATATTCTAAGTGCGTTTTTTGAAGTGTAGCTTGGTGAGCACCAGGCATCTTTTCATCTAATCCTGTTGGGTGCTTTGTCTGACTCTGACTAGTCCCCACATACGGACATGTGAATCAAGCTGAACACTTGAGTGGAACCCTTTACAGATCTCCTGAGTTCTCTCTGTGTGCAACTCTTTCCTCTCTGTTACTCTGTCCTGAAAACTCTTGCAGCCTTTGTCTCTTGCTGCCTGGATTTTCAGATCTATCGTCTCAACTCAGAGGGTCCACCACAGGTTGCGCCTTCCCATGCTGTGCTGTGGCCTGGAAACTCTCTGAAATCAGCAAACTGGGGATAATCAGGGGACATGTTTCCTTTCTCTCCTGTCTCTCAACAGTTGCGCTCCTTCATTGCCTGGTATTCAGCATTTTGCTAACTTGTATTTCACATGTTTTCTGTTTTCTTAGTTTTTCTGGGCAGGAGTGTAAATTTGGCCCCTTACTCCATCTTGGCCAGAAGGCAAATCCCCATCATTTAAGAGAATATTTCAGAAAATACTGCTGATAGAGAACACCAGACTTATAATTATTTGTTTTGATTTCAGTAGTTTCTAATTTCAGTTGATTTCATGTAATGTACATGCTTACCTATTTCTTTAAATCCTGTCACATAAAAAGATGTGACTTTACTGATGACTCTGTAAAGCTGAGCGGGACTCATGCTGCTATACAGATGCATGATCCAATGTCTCCCTGAAATTTGACCCTGTAGTCTACACAATCTGCTGGTGAGTCAGACCTTCCAGCAGCACCCTGGTTTTTTTCAGAATTCTTAGTGATGACTAAAGAGGTGATGGTGGTAATTAGCCAGGTGAGCATTTTACCATTTGCTAATTGAATGATTTGTTGTTCTCTCATAGAAGTCACTAAAGCAATGTTTCAAGTATCATTTCTTTAAAATCAAATTGCTCCCATCTTAGCTTAAAAAGATCTTGTTAGAAATACCAAGTTATGCTGAACTCTTCAAATATTTCCACTTACATTGTTACATAGTATAGTAAAGGTCTACTTTTATCACCACTCAGAATGAACTAAACCTTTCAATAGAATCTAATATGTAATATTTACAATGTTTTAGTAAACTTTATATTTTACAACGATTTTAATTTTACAGAAAAATTTCAGAGATAATACAGATATTTCCCACACCCAGTGACCCCTGTCATTAACACTTTACATTAGAAGGGGCATTTGATGCAATTAATGAACCAATATTGATATATTCTTATTAATGAAATTCCATAGTTTATTCAGATTTCCTTACTTCTAGCCTAATGTTCTTTCTCTGCTCCAGGACCCTATCTGGGACCCTACATGACATTTTATCATTGTGTGTCCTCAGCTCCTCTTGGCTGTGACAGTTTCTCAGATGTTTCTGTTTTTGATAGCTGTGACAGTTTTGAGGACTACCATTTAGGTCATTGTAGAATGTCTCTGAGTTGGAATTTGTTTGATTTATTAAAAAATCATATTTGGACTGGGGTTATAGCTTTAGGGGGAAAATAACACAGAAGTAAAGTGTCATTTTCATTGTCAATGTCATGTCAAGGGCACCTATTATTAAATGACGTATCCCTGTGGCTGTTGATTTTGATCAACCGGTCAGGCTTCTATGCTAGAAACTTACTTTCTTCCCGCTGTGCCCGTGTTGCACTCTTTGGGAAGATGTCACTACACACAGCCCCTAAAAAGTGGGAAGTTACATCCTACCTCCTTGAAGGACTAGTATCTACCTAAATTGGCTTCCTTCTGCCTTGGAGATTTGTCTTTTCTCTCCCATTTGTTTACTTACTCAATCATTTATCCATGTAGATTCACAGATGTTTATTTTCTTCTTTGGGTTATAATCTAATTCTTCCCTTCCCTTCCCTCTTTCCTTTCCTTTCCCTTCCTTCCTTCCTTCCTTTCTTTTCTCAAATTGTTCCAGCTTTGATCCTTGGGAGTTCTTTCAGCTCCTGTGTCATTTACAATTTTTTAAACTGCAGTGAAACCTTCAAAATGATTGTTCTATCCAGTGACTACATTACAGGTGGGGAGATATAGTACTTCCAGGTAATGCATTAAATGGTAGTCTGGTTGTTTGAAAGAATTCATCTGACAGAAAGTTAAAGGCTAGGGAGAAAAGGGTCCCTAATGTGGTAAATATTTTAAGAAGTTAATGAAATAGAAAGGTAAACTGAAAAAATCCAAACCTTTTAAAGCAAATCTATAAATGGCTTCACACACATCAGCCAAAACTTCTTCTTCTGGGGAATTAAGCAATAACATCACCGTGGCTGCATTTTTGCTTTCAATTGTTAATGGATCAAACTGAAATGCAGAGAGAAAAACATCAGAGTCACACATGAGCTTTAAAATGCACGTAAAACATGAATGATGTCTGGAAACTTAAAGAGAATATAATCTTATAAAAAAAGAATGTGGTCATTGCCCACAAAGTGCACTATGGAGTTTTTATTTAAAAAACATTACTGATAGACAGTTGTCGACATTGGTGGCACTGGAATTCCTGAGGTATGGAGGGAGAAGCAAAGCATTCTAGAATCTGGCAGGTGCAGTTTCTCAGTTTAGTCAGGCAGAATCAAACAAGTTACTTAAGCTGCTAGAATTTCAGTTTCCTTCTTTGAATAACAGGTATAATAATACCTATCGCAAAGGGTTAAGGAGAGGATTAGGGATCATCATATACGTAAAGCACTTAGCACATTGTCTGGCACATGCTAGCTGCTCATTAAATAACATGTATTAGTGTAATTCTTAGTCAATACACAAGAATCCTTATGAACCTGTATATACTCAATGCCCTGAGAGTCTCAGGGAAGAGTACCTGCTTTCCAACCACTACACCCTTTCTGGGAAAGCAGGAATTACATGTGTGAAACAACTAGAAAGCAAAAGGAAACAGCGTATGAAAGCATGCAAAACAGGTAAAATCTAGAACAGGGGAAAAGGCAATGCAGTATAAAGAAAAACTAGAGGACTCTATGAAGACGTGTATCCTGCTGTGAGGTCTTGAGCATTCATGTGTAGCTGAAATGAACAATAACAAACTCATGGCCCCTCTGGGCTTTTTTGGGTCAAAGAGAAAACAAATTATTACACTATTTTTCTTCCATTTCCAGAGACTGTAAAAGAGGAATTTCTGCTTATACTAAAGGAAAAAAATTGAATTTCAGAGCATTAGCTGGTTCTTTGTGTTGACTCTTCTAAATGGACACCGTAATGTGTTTTGGAATATAACAGAAAGTTGATGTCCAGTTTTAGATGGAGAATTAGATTACTCTGAGTAAGGAGACATAATTGTGTGAGGCTAGAAGAGTGAAGACAGAGAGGATGGCAGTAAGCAGTGACCTGAAAGGACACGGCTGGGATGGAAATACCCCTTAAAGGGAAGATGGCTGTTGGGTTTTAGGACAGAATGATCAAACACCCAAACTGAAGCCGTTGTTTGTGCTTCTGTATTAGCAGCTGTAAGAGTTGCAAAAGTCTCCAGCCTTTTATGCTGGAGAGGCTGTGGAGAAAAGGGAACCCTCCTACACTGCTGGTGGGAAGGCAGTTTGGTGCAGCCACTGCGGAAAACACTATGGAGATTCCTCAAAAGACTAGGAATAGACTCACCATATGACCCAGGAATCCCACTCCTGGGCATATATCCAGAAGGAACTGTACTTCAAAAAGACACCTGCACCCCAATGTTCATAGCAGCACTATTTACAATAGCCCAGACATGGAAACAGCCTAAATGTCCAACAACAGATGACTGGATAAAGAAGAGGTGGTATATTTATACAATGGAATACTACTCAGCCATAAAAACCAACAACATAAAGCCATTTGCAGCAACATGGATGCTCCTGGAGAATGTCATTCTAAATGAAGTAAGCCAGAAAGAGAAAGAAAAATACCATATGAGATCACTCGTATGTGAAATCTAAAAAAAATAAAATAAATACAAAACAGAAACAGACTCATAGACATAGAATACAAACTTGCGGTTGCCAAGGTGGCGGGGGTGGGAAAGGATAGACTGGGATTTCAAAATGCAGAATAGATAAACAGGATTATACTGTATAGCACAGGGAAATATATACAAGATCTTGTGGTAGCTCACGGTGAAAAAAAAAGGTGACAATGAATAGATGTATGTTCATGTACAACTGAAAAATTGTGCTCTACACTGGAATTTGACACAACATTGTAAAATGACTATTACTCAATAAAAAAAAAAAAGTTTAAAAAAAAGTCTCAAGCCTTTTAGACTCTTTTCTGGGGAGCCAGATCTTCAGTAAAAGTCTTCCATGCCCCAAGCTTGTGACACTTATGGGTTCCAGTGATAGGAACCGCTGAGAAAAAGTGGCCTCTGGGAAAGCCCAGAGCAATGGCTGGGATGGTGTCTCCAACACTGAACAGGAGAGCAAAAGGACCTGGAAATCCACAGAAATTTTCAGGAAGAACTTCTAAAAGTATTCAGGGATGGAGGCTTGAGAATCACCTAAGCTAGGTATTAAAGGGTAACCCCAGAATGCCAGAGGACGTGGAGTCATCTGGGTGACACATATGACTCAGTAACCACATCTTTTTTAATCTGAAAAATTAGGGAGTTGGATTATATATCTCTTAGATCTCTTCTGGGTATAAAATTCTAGGATTCCATGAAGTACAAGAACATATATGGCAGAGATAATAAATGTTGTGCTGGGGGAGGGGAGATTCATTTGAACTGGGGTAAATGGAGAAAGGGCCGTGGAGGTGGTAGAATTTTAGATGTGATTTGAAGAATGGATACAACGGGATGGGTTGAGATAAAGAAGAAAGATATTCAAATGGGGGGAACCACATCAGGAAGGTTTAAAATGGGAATGAATGTTGTGTTTATGGTGAATAAAATAGGAGCTTGACTAAGTAGAAGATACGTGATAGGAAGCAAAAGTATTATTGAAAAATAAGGAAAGGTCAGGCCTCAGCAAATGACCTAGATCCTCCCTTCACCAACCCTCTATTGAGGAAAATCAACAAAGTTGAAAGGGAAAGAATTGTGATCCAAGAAATTTACACCTTACTAAGTCATCATTCATATGTGAAAACGACATGTTCAGGCATTCACATGCTCAACAAGTGTATCAACTGTGCACTCAAACAAATTCCTGGGAAAATACTACAGCCAAGATTGGGGAGGACAAAATATAAAAACAATAGTGGGGAATCAATAAATGTGGTAAAATTGATAGTTAAACTGAATGATAATGATGGTCTGAATCACAGCATAATTCTTAAGAAAGGATTTCCTAAGTTATGACACATGGTATGGAAAAAAAAGTTAATAATGACTTAGAATTGAAATTCTAGATTATTTCAACAAAACCCAGGGAAATTTTCATTGATTTTATCACTCCCTAAATTATATTGTTGTTAGCTGGCTGTTTCCCCCACTAGAATGAAAGCTGCCTCGAGGCCTGATCTGTATGCCCCAGATGCAGAAGAACACTTGCATGTGGTATGCACTCAGCATCTATCCAATAAATGGACGGCTTTCTTCAGGCAAAGGACTATGTTATGTGTCGTCGATCTCCATTACCTGGAATAACACCCGGGATGTGGAAATACTCAAAATGTCTATAAGGGACTGTATGAAAGTGCCTCTGGAAACTTCTTTTTTATGTGGCCTTGAAGTGCCTTCACTGTCCTACTATCTATTAATGCCAGAGAAGATTCTGAATCTCAGGTTCACGAAGCCATCAGTGGGCTCCAGGGACACACTGCCTCTCTGAAATTGCATGCAGAACGTTTGGTGTGCATTCTGTGGTGAGAGAGTCTGCAGTCACCACCCTACCCTCATAAGGCCCGGTGACCCCCCTGACCAAACCCTTGAGAATCCCAGTCTTCGATCACCTTTTCCACTTAAGACAATTTCCCTAGCATTCTGGCTGGTTACCGTCCCTTCCATTTTAGAACTTTCACTTGAAAGACTTCTGATATTTCAAGATTTTTAAAGCTGATTTTACAAGCATGGGAATAAATATACTCTGTTGAAGCATATAGATTTGTCGTGATCTCCACAGAATGGCTACACTTCTCAAAGGAGCACGGTACGTGAAAATACACTTGAACAAAAACTATGGTAAGGATCTTTGCATCCTCTGTCAGTGGTTTAGAAGACATTTCAGAATGTTGCCAGATCTTCTGGTCATCCTTAAGAAAAAGGTGATGGGGGTACAAGAAGCTTAAAGGGAAGAGGAAAACCGTGTGAGAGTTATAATCCTAAGAGCTGTCCCAGGAGGAGAAATACCAGTGCTTGGCAGACAGTGGAGACATTGGCATGACATCTGTTTTCCCCACAGAGCCTGCAGCATTATAGTAATTTTTTATTAAAAAAAGGCGCCGAGAATAAAATGATAGCTGTAACAGAATGCCACATGACTAAATAAATAATACTGGGCTGTAATTACATATCCCATCTGCTTTCCCGTGAGGAATTCACAGTCAGCCACCAACAGGCTGGTTGTGAAATTATAATTTCGTGCTCCGTGCAGAATAAATAATGAACCAAAATTATTGAGAAAGAGAATGAAAGAAAGGAAAGGCGTTTTGGCTGAGCTTTGAATTTTAAGCTCTATCAATTAGAGGAGCCAGAGACTTGTAGGGATACTTTCCTACCTCTGTTAAGGAAATAAGACTGTCTGGAATAAAGTTGCCCAGCAGAACTTCAGTGATGGAAGTGTTTCGATTCTGTGTGTCTGAAAGGGCACACACAATCCCCATGTGGTTCATGGGCGCTTGAAGTGTAACTAATGCGACTGAGGAACTGAATTTTTCAATTTATTTTTTATTGTTGATTTTAACTGATATAATTTTAGTTATTTTTAATGTAAATCACCACATGTGTCTAGTGGCTACTGTATTAGACAGCACAGGTCTAAAAGAATGTAAAATTACAGAGCTGAACTCAGCAGAAACAGGTGAATCATGACAGTTGGAGTGATTTTTATGCTGCTGGTAAGTGCAAATAAAAGGCTCTTCTGATTTCTGTTGGAATGTGTTTACCAAGTCACTGTTCTCTGATCACAGGGAGCCAACTGAACAGGAAAAGAGACAGATAAACAGAAGGAAGTAGACTGCACCACTCTAGTATGAATCTTTGGTACAGACTCTCTAGACAGCCGTTAAAATCTGCAAAAGGGTAAAAGTTAAAATGGAAACAGCTAAAATGAACTCTAGTTTGCTTTACAGCCTTAACAGGAACCGCAGATTTTTTTCTGAGCAAGTTCAGTAAGCTGACATTTATTTATACAGCTTTGTATATGTGTTATTTATGAATTTATACTATATTTTATTAATTCATGTTGTATCATTATCTGTGATGAGGGAGAAAGATGGGGGAAAGTCCCTGTGACATTTCATTGCTAGAAAAAAAGTCTATGACAGAGTTCAAGGTTGAGTTCTAAGGCTGCTGAAAGGGGTCAGGAAGAAACAAGCCCCGGGAGACATCCAACTCAGGGTCTGGTTGCCCACGTGAGGGAGCAGTTACGCTATTGCCTGTTCCTCTGATTTACCGCTCACCGTGCTTGGCTCCCGTATGCACTTAACAAGGAAGAAAAGGTACTGAACTATTAACATAAATTTTCAGTTAACCTGATACAGAATCACTAAGATTCCAGAGCCAAATCGTAGCCTCTTGTGAGTTTAGATACTGTGGATTTATCCACTGAAGTTCATTTGCCTCTGAGATATAAGGGAATAAAATTTCCATACTCTTAAACTCGAAGACCTGACCATGAATCATGATGGACGTGCTCTATGTCTCTGGGAATTTAGCCACTAAAGTCAAGACCATCAGCTGGTCTTTGACAGCTGGTATCCCTGCCTCCTTTGACAGTTCTCATTCAAACATCTATAGTTTTGGAGAATGATGAACAGCACCCTTAACTACAACATTAATAATAACATTTTCAAAGTTCTTATCTAATGCCAGGCACTGTTCTAAGCATCTTTCATTAACTGAATCTTGCCTCACTGCTGTGAGTGGGTGTGACATGGACAGCCTATGAAGTGGACATCATTACACCCTCCCTGGGGAATACAGAGGTGAGGAGATTCACCCCAGATCATAGACGGTGGGTGATGAAGTAAGGGTTCAGACTCAGACAGCATAAATCTGAAGCCCATACGCTTAGTCACCATATCTTGCTTTACACTAAACATTACCTATTAAGGTCATTTTTGTTTATAATTCTTTCATGCAGTCAATCCACAGAAAGTCTGCCTTTTATCAAAGCATCACAAAGCACCTTTCAGCCAGACTTGGAAATGATCTGGGAGAGCAGAATATAGTTGAATTGGTTGTTCAAGCCATATCTTTCCCACATCTAGGCATCTTTGTAGCTAATACTCACTTTTACAAGATGAAATGGGGAGCAAGAAACCATAAATGCCCATATTAATGTATGTTTTGACAATGAAAATACTAAGAAAAGCAAAGGGAGCTTTTTGTTTCACTCTTACCACCAAACACTCTGTTTTTCCATCCCCATTGCCCATTTTAACCAGTAGATCAAAGACTAATAAAACTAAAAACCATTGGAAGCAATGTTTTAGGAAATCATCAAGAAGCAAATTGCCATGAGTCGACATGGAAAAAGTTTATTTTCTCAAGCAATTATATATATCCCTCTTTTAAATCTGGTTTTCATTTATAATTTGTACAACAAACCCTCACAGACTTTGAAGAGGTATACTTTGGGATAGATTCCAAGTTCAGATACTTTAAATTGTGCTATACTGTTTTGAAATATTAGAACGTATAAGATAGAAAAGCAGCTAGATATTTCAATACTACTCTATCAGCTTTATTAACGTAAAATCAGAGTAGGGGAAGGATGGAAGGACCCTGGGGAAAGGTGATAGTCGGGGACCATTGGTAACTGTCACACCTGCCTTTGGCTGCCCTCAAGGTTGCTGCTGTGACCTTAAGAAGCAAGAGCTAGATTTTTGTTAACTTGAATTGTTTCTTAAGTCCTTGGTGTGCCCCTCTGGTATTGTACAGAGGACAATACCAGCGAGACATTATAAAATTATGGAAAGTGTATTAGATAAGTCTATCTATTGTTTAATAGTCCCTTAATTCTAATTTTGATCAGAAAGTGTTTGTCACCAAGTACTGTGTTCATGATGCCACTTGCTGGTAATAAGGTGTCAATAATGCTATTTTGCAGCAAAAAGAGGGGTAATGCAAACCAGGTGCAGTGAAGAAATAAAAGAATTTAGAACATTTTAGGAGTATGTCCAAAGGAGAGCAGCCAGATTGATGAAATCTATCAAGAGACTATCTCTGCAAAGCTTTCCGAGACCTGGGCAGACAGGTCTTCTGCAGCCTTTGTCTCCAGCTGTATTGAAGGATCATACATAAGTTATACAGGGGTGTGCGTGTGTGTAGCAGCAACTAAAGGATTCCCAAGATAGCAGATCTTACTTACTGAGTGTTTACTATGTGCCAGGCATTGTGAAACTTCATGTGCTCTATTTCATTGTAATTCATAGAATAACCGAAACAAGCTGGACATTACAATTCTCATTTAAGAGATTTTTTTTAAGGTGAAATATCTTGGCCAAATTTGGCCACGTAGCATTGGTGGTATAGCGGTTAGCATAGCTGCCTTCCAAATTTGGCCACGTCACCAAAATAACAGTGTTTACAAGGGGCAGACCTGGGACGGAGCTCACATTTGTAGCCACTGTGTTCTAGTTGCTGTCAGGAAGATTCCTGCACTAAGCTCAGGTTCCTTCAAACTGTAAAATCCTGTGAGTATGCTGACTGTACACGTTTTTTTTTTCCTACTCCCATCTTACTTAAAGAAAAACTACATCAAATGTCTGTTTCAAAATGTTTCTAAATTGAAAACTGTCTAAGGACATTTCCATTTTTAACACTACCTTTCAGTAGTTCATAAACTTTAAGGACAGAAGATAGAATACTGCTTTCATTTTTTGATAGCTTTTTAATTCAGATATTGTGATTGTATTCCCATGCTATCAAACATTCAGTGATCTTTTATTTTATCAAAATAGAATAATTTATTTAACTAAGTTTTTTATTATAAAACATTTTTGTTATTTCTAATTTTTTACTTCTATAATCACTACTGCTATGGAAATAATTTTTTGTATGATCCATGCTTATTTACCATGATGATTTTAAATTATCTTGCATCTTCTAAAACCACCTTGTCCCAAATAGCCAACCTACTGAACATTAAGTTTGTGTTGTGGGGAATGCATTATTCAAGCATTTGAAAGAGAAAAAGGTGATGAACACAGACTTTTCTCTCCATAGAATTGGAAAATACAGGACTCGTGATGTCCAAATGGTCATCTTCAGACAACTCTACAGACATATCCAATAGCTACAGCATAACTTCAAGTCATTTTAAAAACTTCAGTTGGATAATGAACATTAGTGAGAGACTGGCAAGTGTAAATTTAAAGTATTTGAAAGAACAAACCAAAACTATTTGTTCATTAACTAGGCTTATAAACATGCCATCCACATAACTGGAAAAGCTAATAATTACTCTCTAATTGCACTAATTATGTAATGACAACGTTGTAAATGTTTGTTTATATTATGTTAGATTTCTCTGACTAATCTTATCATTAGTCAGACTTTGGACTTCTGCCACTGTGCACTCATGTATACACTGGAACATGCCAAACTGTTTGAACAATTTATTTTAAAACTGGTTGTTAATGTCCTGCTAGTATTCAAATCAGAAACTTACCACGTCCTTGGGAGGGGGCTCTGCTTCCTTCTTTGTCTTTTTACCCATTCTGGAAAAAGATGCCACAAATGATTAAAATGTCATTTGTACATTGTATATGCACAAATCTCTCAGTTACCTATGTCCCTGGGAGGAAATGTACTTCCCCCTCTAAATTTCACCCTAAGAAGAGGCCATGCAATACATATAGAAATTATTCCACATGTACAAATATGTTACCTACATCCCAAACGTCACAATTTTAAAGGAACTTATTGATAAGATTGTTGGGCATTAGTCCTGCCTTGCAGTTTGGAAAGGAGACTAGATTAATGATGTAAATTTTACCGACATGACAGGTAATGGTTTATCATTCTTATAGCCCACTTAAGTAGGGCTTGGGAGACTAAATCCAAACCACTTTTGAGATTTTCAGGAACGTTCTGCCACCAAGGGAGGGATTCTTATCTGCTTTCTGGCACTCATCTATTCCAAACACCTAGGACAGTGTCTGGACATAGTAGACATTTGATATTTTTAAAAATCATTAACTCTGTTTTTCTTGGCAGTAATTACTTTCTGAATGGTATCCAAGATCTACCAAGTCCAAATGAACATTTGTGTCATTTTCTCAAATAGCAAAAACTCTTCTCTAATATATTCCACTTTTCAATTAAAAAAAGTAATTGAGAATCTGAAAGACGTATTCTAGGGAAATTGGGGTTACTTCTTGTAAAGACCCTTTCCCGTTTGCCCTTATATGTCCATGCTTAAGAAGATAAAAGCCAACAGAATAGTATAGAGTTGCTATACCACGAGGAGTAACTCCACCTGGGTAGAGAGAAGGTGTTCCAAGATGTTGGTGACTGTTAGAATAACACTAGAAGTTTTTTGAGTTTTCTCCAATTAAGAGTTTGTAGGGTTATGTTTGGCATTATGGTAACCTCAAATGGTATATTCTAGTCCCAAGGAAATCCCTATGGTCTCAAGAGAAATTCTGAAAAGGAGAAAATCTTTGGAGAGAATCTACAATGTCAATGTTAGTTCAAATGGGTTCTCAAGGGACAAAAGCAACCCCAAGCGTTAGAGACACTGAACAGAAAAAAAAACACACATTCAAAGAAACTCAGTGTCTTCTGAAAGATACCTATTCCAGGTAACTAACTTCAGGTCACATAAATTTCAAGATCTTTGAGGGCCTGGGTAAGCTTACTGTGTGATGTACTACTATCTCACACTACAATATGTTAAAACATTAAAATGCATCCACATCTCCCGTTAAATATAATTTTCATAATAAAAAGTTTGGAAGCTTTGCACTTGAAATGACTTAGTTTGTACACCTGGAAATTCTTGCAAAATGAGAAAAAATTTTCAAATGTAACTTTAACATTAATAAAAACATTTAACATTAATTCTCAGATTTGCTTTTCATATTTTAGAGCCAATCTGATTTTTCAGATCTCAAATATCTTTCACAGAAATGTGAAAAGCACACAGATCCTAGACTTTGTGCTTGTAACATTTCAGGCAGACACACAGACTATTACGGACAGATGAAAATCTTTCCTACGATTTTTCTAGGAAAAAGAGATTTTATAGCTCTTTATAACCAATTCCAAGATATAGCAGCCTTTGATTTACAAAAGATTCCTTATGAATAACATTCTCGAAGCAATTAAGTTACACCTGTAGAAAGTTACTTGAGGTCATCTGATTTTCACTCAGGAATTTATTTTTCCCATTTCAGGACAGTGGTTTTGAGTGATTGCATATTGAAAAATACAGAGGCTGGAATAGATGAATCATACAGGATTACAGAGATGGAACTGGTCCTTGGCAACATTGTGGAGTGGGAAGCGTTTTGTTTGTTTTTCTCACCATATTGGGAATAACAGTTAATGGGGGAGAAAATATACAGCCAACATAGATCAGGGGCAGAGAGCCCCAGAGATTACCCTAAGGGTTTTTTTTTTAACTTTGTAAATTAAACATTTCACTTAAAATCAACATGATACAATTAAATTACCTTATTTTATTCTTTAAAGATTTGCTTTCCTTTAAAGCTATAGAGATGTCAAGGGAAGAAAGTGAATCCCTTTGACTTTTTGAAGCAAATAAAGTCTGTTTTCTTTGACTATTTTACCACTTGCCCATTGGTGTTTTTTTATTTTGCTAAAAATTACATCACATAAAATTTACCATTTTAAATCATTTTAAGTGTACAATTCTACGTCTACTGTACACTTAACAAAGGTATTACATTTCATTACAGAGAATTTGGAAAACAAGGAAGGGCACATGGAATTTTTTTAAAAAAATCACTCAGAAATAAGCTCAAGGAGATCATCACTATTTCTATGTAGTTCCATTTTTGTGTGTTTTCTATGCTGATTTTTACCTTCCTACCTGGATTTCTATCCCTTATTCTCAACTTCCCTTCATGGGACCATTTTCTTACTAAATTCTTAAATTAATGGACAAGTTCATGAAATCCCAGTCTCCATTTGTTGCTTCAGTCATCATCAATGGATCAATATGTCATTTAAAATATTTTAAAATCCACTATAGCCAGTCCCCTATTGTTGAGCATTGGTTTCCAGTTTTCTAGAATTGTGGACAGGCTGCAAACGAACATCCCTAGACATAAAATTTCCATCTACCTCTGCAGCATCTGTCTCTAGCAGTAAAATAACTGGTTGAAAAGGTATGAACTTCATGGCACTACACATGAAAGCAAATCTGCTTTGAATGTGCACCGTCTTGATTCTTGGAAAGGAATCTTTTCACAAGTTTACTGACCTTCCTCCTGAACGTCCAGCCTATGTGATCTTAAACGTTTTCTAATGAGATTTATTTTGAGGATAAAGGATAGAGCAATTGGGGACCCACTTTTTGAGCTGCTCACTGTGAAGTAACAGAATCTTAGACCCTAAGATCCCCACTCCAGACCTCAGTTTTGTCACCTGTTTAAATAGGAGACGGTTGGGACACTTATATAAGAAATCCATCAGAACCCCCCTTCTAACACTGCAGGTGTTGGGCAGGGACCCACAGGCCCTCACAATGTGTCCTCCCAGTCGCCCCAGATGTCCCTACCCAGACGGGGAGGGGGCACCTTCTCCTTCCCGAAGTTTTCCTGGGGCCTCTCCAAACCGCGGGGACAGCGGCGCAGCCGCCCGCCTGCTTTACCTGCCGGGAAATGCCGCCCCACAGTCTCTGCTCAGACCTGACGAACCGCAACCGCCGCCCCGGCGCGCGCCTCCTGGTCCACTGTTGTGCCCGGTTGCTAGGCGACAGCGGGCCGCGCCTGCGCGCGCCTCCGCCAGGGAAGCGCGCGCTCCGCGGTCCGCAGTGTCCATTGTCCTGTCAGGGAGACACAGGTACCCGCAGATCCGTGTGCATCCCTGTTTCTAAGTCCTGGGCTTTAGGGCAGGATAGACACTGGGAATCCTCCCCTTCTGGTCGTTGAGGGCCCGCCCTAGTGACAACTGTAAATCAGCAGGCAGTGCAGCCTCAGCGTTCGCCTCAGCAAACTCAGTGCAGGTGACTCCCAAGTCATCACTTTCTGCCCGTTCTCCGCTGAGGTGCCGGCCGGCATCGCCACCTTTCCATGCACAAAGGTGTCCAGTCTGTTCCCACAGAACTTACCATGTCCCTTCAAAACCTATTCCTCTTACACCTTTCTTTCCTGTTTCTGCCCTTCTTCCCAAAAGCATGGAACATCTGTTTACCTTCCTCCTCCTCCACCCTCAACTCCAGTCAGCATTTAGTCATTGGCCCTCCACTTTTTGTCCCCTGTTTCTTCCCTCTCTTAAATTTTTACTGTCACCCTGCTCCAGGTCGTCATCTTTGGCCTTCTCAGTGATGACTTCTGTTTCTCCCTCCTTCCATTTCTTCCTTTTACCGCAGATCCACCTTCCAGAAATTACTGCTCTAGACAGGTCATTCCCATACACAAACTTCAGTGGCTTCCTAAAATGAAGTCTAAAGCCATTCGCCCTGCGCCTGTTCTATCTGTGCCAGCCCGCCGCTCCCCCACAACACAAGCCCCAGCCAAATTACTCTTCCCCTAGATTTTCCCCTGCTTTTCTCTAGATTCTCGCTCACTCTGTTCCTTTAGCATTTCGTCTATCCCACAAATATTTTTTAAGCATCTACCATTTGCCAGGTCATGTACAACTTGTACAGCTCCTGGAATATTCTTTCATTTCTGCTTATGGAAGCCCTGCTCAAATGCCATCTTCACAAAATGCTCTTTAACTTTAACAAAAAATCTCTCCCTTTCCTGATTTCCTCTCACACTTTCTGAACTCCGTCTCGTCTCTGTTCCTGTGCGTTCCCCAGTCCTAAGAGTGTTGGGTGCTTCTTATATACAATTGCTTCTTTCATATCCTTGTATGTCCTCTTCTCACCTTTTAAATTACCTGATAAACAGCTTTATACATTGTTAACAATTCCTTAAATAAAATTGTCTGTGGTTAAATGACGTGTGATTTCTGTCTCCTGATTGGACCTTGAATAATACACGCCAGTATCTTTAGCCAGTCTCTCTCTTCCTTTCAGTATGCAAATACAATGAAGTCTCTTGTTTGCCTCATAAAAAACAAAAACAAAAACAAACTCCTTTGAATCTGTATCTCCTTCTGGCTATCATTCTATTTTTCCCTTTCTCTTCTTGACCATGAATTTCCCCCAAAGTAGCCTGCATTTGATACTTCCACATTATTAACCTACACTTACTCTTCAAACCATAGTTTGATCCTCCCGCTAAAACTGCCCAAATCCATCGTCTACTACTTAGTGTTCATCTTTCTTGACATCACTGCTGCCAGTAACTCTCTTGATGATACCTCATTCTTGACACACCTTCCTTGCTTTGCTTGGTACCACTTACTTTTGATACTCCTACTTTCCTGACCATTATTTAAGGTCTTTTCTGTACAGTCTTAAATGTTGATATTTCCCAGTGATCTGTCCCTGGTTCTCTTGCTGTATTTGTATGCTTTTCCAGGGTGATCTTACTTATTTTTGTGACTTCAAATGCCATATATATATATATATATATGTATATATGTATATGTATATGTGTGTGTGTGTATATATATATCTTCCCACCAGACTCCAATACTGAGCTGTAGACTCATATATCATTTTTATGGAAAGCTCCACCTGAAGGTCCACGTTACCCACCTAAATTCATCATCTTCCCAATATAAACATGTTTGTCTATTTATCAAGGGCTACCACCACTCACCTAGATACCCAAGCATGAAGTCTGACAGTCATCGTAGACCTGCTGTCCTTCATATGCAGTTATCTGGATTCCCTTAAAAGTCTCCTGAATTTATTCTCACTTTTCCATTCCCATAGCCCAGGTGCAGAATATCACCATCCTTGGCTTGATTTCATTGAACAAGTGTTCTGACAGGCCTCCCATCCTCTAGCTTTCTCCTGCTTCAGTCCGTCTTCTCCAAGATGACCCAAGTAATCTTTGTCATTTTTCTCTCTCTCTGCTGGTTGCCAGTTACTCCACCACATACATGATGAAATGCAAAAAGAGTCTTAAATTTGCATTCAAGACCTTGTTCCAGGTGACTCCTCTCTACTGCGATAACTTCTCTAATCACTTTTTTAAAAATTAGCAAACTTCTCATAGTTCTCCAGGGACACCATGATGTTTTATGCCCTTCACTCTCCTAATCAGCCTGAAAACTTATCTATTTGTCTTTCAAAATTTATTTTAATCATGATTTCCTCCAGAAAGTCTTAATTGGCTTTTCCAAACATAGTGAACATTTCTCATTTTGTGCCATCAGTGTACCTTATACCTGCTCTGTTTCTGCTTTCCTCACATGATATTGTAATTTACTTATGTGTGCATCTCTGCACCTAAATATCCTTCAAATAACTATTATTTGTTGAGTGCTTATTATGAGCCAGGCACTTGTGAACTTATTGAAATGTATCATTAACCCCCCACTGTAACCCTATAAGGTACACATGAAAAAACTGGCATAAGTAATTGGCAGTAAATGGCAGAGCCAGGACTTGAACTGTGGTCAGCTTGATTGTCATAGCCATGTTCTGATCCAACACATCATACAAGCACATTCTGAAAATACAGTGTCATAACAAATTGTAAAGAATTTTCATGAAATAATTAAAATGGCTCTTTTTATTCTTTTTTTTCCCCTGCAGACTTAGTCTTTACTGCACATGTCTAGTTTTGAGGTCCTATTTATACAGTTGGATGAGTTTTGACAAATGTTGACAGCTGTGTGACCACTACCACAATTAAGATATAGAACATTTCCATCATCCCAAATTCCCCTCATGGCCCCTTTGAAGTTGGATCTCTCCTTCCATCCCACTTCCCTGGGCACAACTGACCTATTTTCTCTCCCTTTAATTTTGCATTTTTGTGAATATCTTATCTATGGAACCACACAATACACAACCTTTTCTGTCTGGCTTCTTCAGCTTAGCATAAAGCTTTTGAGACTTGTTCATGGCATTGCGTGTATCAATAGTTTGTTTCTCTCTATTGCTGAGTAGGATTGCACTGCACGGATGTACAACATCCATTCGCTGGTTGATGGACATTTGGGTTCTTTCCAGCTTTGGACTGTTATAAATAAATCTGCTCTGAACAGTTATACACAGGTTTTTGTGTGAACATATGTTTCTCCTTCCTTGGGAAGATACCCAAGAGTGTGATTTCTGGGTCTTATGCCATGTGTATGTTTGATGTTATGAGAACTTGCCAAACTGTTTTCCAAAGGAATTATACTATTTTTGCATTCCTGTCAGCAGTGAGTCAGAGATTCAATCCCTCTATATATCCTACAACACTTGATATTGTCAGGCCTTCTAGTTTTAGTCACTCTATTGGGTGCATAGTGGTATCTCCTTCTGGTTTTAATTTGCATTTCCTCCGTGACTTATGGTGATGAGCTGATTCTCTGTACTTGTTAACCATTTCTCTACCTTCTTTTGTGAAATATCTATTCAAATATTTTTTCTACTTTTAACTGGGCTGTTTGTCTTATTTTTGAGTTGTAAGAATTTGCTATATATTCTGGATACAGGTCATTTGTCATATATATAATTTGAATTTTTTTTCCTGCTCTAGTTCATTATAATGGAAAATGAAATTTAGAGACCATAATCTAAACACTAAGGTTGCTTATTGCTACTAGGTTGGTCATTCCTTCTAGGTCTCTCAGAAGCCTGGTGAAGCTCTGAATTCAACACACATTATAAATCAGAAATCTACAGATCCAGACTGCGGTTATAAGAGATATCACTGTGTGGCAGTCATAGGCAACCTCTGGTTCTCTAGCTGTGGCTTCTACTGGGACTTAAAATCCTCCTTTTCTGTCTCAGAACTACTAAATATAATTCGAATTAATTCACCCCTCTACATCCCTTGAAGTCCACCATACTGTACTATGGCAATCAGTCTGTCAAAACTGTCTCCAATAGGTAATTCTTTCTAGGACACCACAGGTGACTCCTCATAAGACATCCTCTCAAAGTAAGGAAATCTTCACTGTTTTCAAATTCAGTCAGATCAAACAACCAGTCCAAAGTTTACATCTTTGAGCCTCTGAGATCAGTAACCACTGCTGGTTTCAATTACTGTGTCACTTGAAGTTCCACTGCAGACAACAAAATCTGTTCTGGTTAGCAGGGAATTAGAGATTTATAACATTGCTGCAAACACTGGAGAAACAGGTTCTGGGCTAAACTTTTGGAGATGGCTTTCAAAACAATACTGCAGAGCATAATTCACAATAGCATGACATGAAAACAACGTTAAGTGTCCATTGACAGATGACTGGATAAAGAAAATGTGTATCTATATACAAATGGAAGATTATTCAGCCATAAAAAAGAAGGGACTCCTGCCATTTATGACAGTGATGATGGGCCTGAGGGCATGATGTTAAGTAAAATAAGTCAGACAGAGAAAGACAAATACGGTATGATCTCACTTATATGTGGAATCTAAAAGCATCAAACTCATAGAAACAGAGTAGAATGATGGTTGCCAGGGGCTGAAGGGTCAGGGGAAATGGGAAGATGTTGGTCAGAAGGTATACATTTTTAGTTATAAGATGAGTAAGTTCCAGGGATGTAATGTACAGTATGGTGATTATAGTTAACACTGCTGTATTGTACACTTACAAGTTATTACAAGAGTTGAGCTTTAGTCTTCTCACCAGAACAGTGATCACAATGACAGATGCTGGTTATGTGGGGTGAAGGGTATACCAGATACCAACCTTATTGTGGTAATCATTTTTCAATACATATATATCAAATCATCACTGTGTACACCTTAAACTTATACAATGTTATATGTAAATTTTATGTCAATACAGCTGGGGGAAAAATACTGCAGAAATGGCCAAACAAGCCAAGGAGTCAGGAGGCTTAAGTCACTTTTGTGCAGAATAATGAGGATTATCTCAAATTAGCATTTATAGTCTCCATTTGTTCTTTTCCTCCTCAACGGTTTTTTTTTTTTTTTGGTCATGGAAAAGTTATGAAGTGAAGCAGAAGTAGCTAACAAATCAGGCCAGCTCCACTCCACACAATGTATGCCTTAAAGAGAAAAAGATTTGTACTTCTTAGACCAACTGCAAGTTCAAAATAAAAATTGAAGTTCTCTTATGAAATTAGTTACACCTGTATGAAATTAAGCTCAGTTTCATAGCTAAAGCCAAGAAACACACACACACACACACACTCATACACATACACACACTCACACGGTTGCAAAATCATTCAGTTTGACAGCTTCTGTGGAAATTGTCTATGTTTGGGACCAGCAAGGAAAAGATGTCATTTTTGAATAGCACCATAAGTAGATGCATTTCTGGCATGTGCAGTGCCTTCAAGATAACACTAATTTAGAAGATAGTTAAATCAAAAAATGATTGATGAATTTACAGAGATTATAAAACATGTCCAGTGAATAGATCTGGTCACACAACCTAAAGATAAATGTTTCAAAAAAAAATTGTTTATTCAGCAAAGAGGTACCAAAACAAAGACCTTAGGATAAGATATCTAAAGTGCTGAATGAATATGTGGAAATAAATAAGATATATTAGGAACAATGCTTAAATGTGTCTTTTGATGCTTTAATTGCAGGTGAAAGAGTTTACATCAGTAGTTTGTTCCCAAAATCCTATCAGTGAAAAACTCAGTGTTTTTATTACAGAAAAATGTTGGTGTAAACGGTTCTCCACAGATCTATATTGCACAGTAAATGATAGTCTTAACATGGTGAATCCAAGACACAGTAGTCATCCCTGTTTACAGCTTTATGCAAAAATTAAGACCCAAAAAACACTCTGCCAATTGGTACCAAAGAGGATGACCAGCGAAAATTTTCTCAAGAGTTTCTGAGGTTAAAAGAATTGAAATTTTGAGTGCAAGTGTGGGTATAAATAATTCTTTGCAAATTTGAAGTTTGGCTTGTTGGCTTAAAAAAAATGTGTTAACTAATATTCTGAGCATCTTAATGAACGTGGTCCAAAATTGGAAGGCCCACAGGAATTATAATAATGTGTACTGCTAACATTAATGAATTCAAAGAAAAAAATCACCACTGATGTTTAGCAGGTGTTAAAATTAGAATACTAAAAAATTAGTAAGACCAGCAGAGCAATATGTTTATGCTAGAATAAAAACTTGGTTAAAAACTGGAAGTACTTAATTTGAAAACATTTTAAAAAATTCAGTATCTATTCATTATCACAAAATATTTCAGTGCTGCACTTGGCAAAGTTAAGAGAGTTTTTATGCCTAAAAATTATAAACCTATGAAGTAAAAATTTGCAAAATTAAAGATCAAATTATCTGATAAAGGGTAAGAAAGTAGTTCTCATTCATTAAAGGAAAAGTGACAGTCTGTTATTTGCCACCTCTACTTGTGTAAATGTGGTTGCTGATCAAGGTAACTGTGAAGAGCATGAAAGATTCTGATCAGGAATTACATCCAGCAGTTTCAACCTGCAAATCAGGTGTGGGGGTATGTGTGCGTGTGTGTAAAATATTTACAAAAACAAATTCAACTTTTCTTTCTTTTTTTCACATTTAACCTAATTTTATTCATTCTTGCCTTGGGATGGGGAATAGATCATTCAGTAAAAACCTACAGTACAAACAAAATATGTCTTATCATTTACAACTTCAGACTACAATAACAATGTACCTTAATTACTTCCATGCACACAAGTCTAACATTACAGGTTTGCTTTTTTTTTTTAAATAAACACAATTAAGTCTTCTAGGAGCATTTTATAAGAAAGTAATTCCTAATTTTTCTTTGTAGATAGATCAAGCATCTCCAAAATATAAATTCCTATACACAGTGAGAGCTTTACTTAAAATGAATATTTAAGTAAATTAAGTATGTGGACAGCCTTAGGACAAGCTGCATTACATATTCAGCTAAGTAGGAAACAAACCATAGGGCCAAGTGGAAAAAATGTATTTCCAAAAAGTTTCAAAAACTAAGTTAACATTTTATAATTAAATACAGAAAATATACTGATTTGATAAAATAAATAAGGTGTAATGTAGTAATACTTCACTATAAAGAATGCATACCAGGACATTTATAAACTGTGAGTGACTCTTATTAAGAATAGGCTACTATATTAAACGATGGTGAAATAGAAGTGCCTATTGTGAAGCACTATGGCTAGTTCAACTTTTCATTTAAACATGTGAGGCTAGTTTATTTGTAAATGTTTTATGAATAGTATTTAATATATTTCTACTAATTTTTATTTTCCTTATCTTAAATGTGCAATATAAAGAAAAGTTAGTATTTTTTTTTTCACCTAGCCCCATGTTGACTTTTTAAGTCCCTCCCAGTTCATCTCAGTGTGACTTGTACATATTATCATTTTCTGAATGTGCCATGTGGTGGAGAAGTTTGAGAACCACTGATCTAAAGTCTTTTGCTGACCAGCCACTTGTTGGATCTACAGGACTTTGTCCCCAGTGGTTCGAGTCCAGTAACTTGATATTATCCATACATACATGGAGAGATCATCAAACATGTCTGTTAAACAACATATAATGAGCACTAATCCCAGCTCCGCTGAATCAGTGTACTTTCTTTCCTGGTGTTAAGGTATTTGAGCAGCAAATTAACTATTGGGACATTGTGAGTGAATAGAAACTAGGGCTAGGGGAGGGGAGAGATCTCAATGGATTTTCTTGCCTTACCACAGGCAACAATTCTTTTTTGCCTGTACTAACCTTCAGACTCAGCGTCTTTCTCTTCTGGACCCTGTTGCAGTCTGTGTGGCTATTTCTATGGCTACAAGATGTTTCGTTGCCTCATATTATATATGTTTAAAAGTCAGTGTCCTTAGGTAATCTCACCATCACGCTCCACCCAAGTACTGTGGTTTTTGAAAACTAATTAAACCTCCTAACACTAACTCTCCCATGTGAACAGCTGCAGAGTCTCAGCACAACAAGCTTCATTTGATTCAATAGATGTGGTCCAGAAAATATGTTTTTGAAAAGAATTTTTGAAATCTAATTATACTTGAAGAACACTGAGAGTTCACTATTTAGAGGAATCTGAGGATGAATCACTTTATACAGAAAAAGAAAAGAGCCCTTCAGTAAAAGAAAGCAATTATCTATTATTTATCCACTTTATAAATCTAAATTTGCTTAAAATGAGGGGGTGCATCTGTATAATATTAGGTAATTTATCATAATAGGTTCCTTATAATGTATTCTTTGAATTCATTTCCATTCAGATTGAATTAGTCAGATGGTTGATTGTTGTAAATCAACTGAACTTGGCTGAAGATAAATAATAAAAATGTAAGACTTCTGTTTGTAATATTCACTTCAAGTGTTAGCGATGTGAGGAAAGCCAGAAATAGCGTGGTGACCTTTCACCTTTTCTAGAACATAAACACAGATAGTTTGCCAACATGTACTGTAAATAGTTGCTATTTTTCTCCACAGTCGACTGCCACAAGGCAGTTTCTTCCACCACATTGTGTTATTTAAAAGTTATCTGCTTTTTTGGCTGCTATTCAAGGGAGTTCTTTGCCTGTAAATCCTCTTTATCTCACGCTAGGGTGGAAGCAAAATCTTGGCACAATTTCAGTGCATTTGTCTTGTTGTACCAGGGGAGAAAAAAAAATAAGGGGCCCCAGAGATTGATGCTGTTCTGCAAATGGTCATGAAACAGTGGGGAGCCCTGCTGGCTTTTCAAAAGGGTAATACTGCTAAGCACCCACTGTGAAACATAAGACCCCCTCACACGAAAGGCAGCCACACTATTAAAAAGATCATTGAAAAGCCTGAAAGATAGAGTTTCAAAGTAAACATTGCTCATTGTGTACTTGACTCCAGGCCTTTAAAATCAGCTTAACTCAGTGGACAGGGTCCATATGTAGCATGTTTACTGCTTACTCATTTAGCGCTTAGTCTGGTTTTTACATTCTTTGGACTCCAAACTCAGTTTCTGTAATTTGCACGGTGGAGGTACCTGCTTGTTTGCTAGAGGTTGGAGGCTTAAGAGGAAAGATAGGGTGCACCCCACTTAGCAAAAACCTGAGACAACTTATCCTTTTGAAATAACATCTCATCCTTTGAAGGGTGCCCCAGAATGGCTTCTGCCGCTGGCCAGCCCTCATGGAATGTGTAACCAATGCTTGTGGATAAAGAGTGAGAACTGCTGTCAGAGCAACCCTTGGACATGAGATATCACCTCACACCTGTTGGGATGTCTGTTATCAATAAAATAAGAGATAACAAATGCTGATGAGGATGTGGGGAAATGGGAACCCTTGTACACTGTTGGTGGGAATGTAAACTGGTACAGATACTGTGGAAAACAGTATGGAAGTTCCTCAAAAAGTTTAAAATAGAACTACCGTATAATCCAGCAGTCCCACTCCTGGATATGTATTCCAAGGAAATGAAATCATTATCTGTAGAGCTATCTGCACTCCTGTGATCACTGTAGCATTATTCACAGTAGCCAGCATACGGACACAACCTCAGGGTCCATCGACACATAAATGGATAAAGATGTGGTATCTGTACAATGGAATATTATTCAGGATAATAAAAAAAAGAAGGATAACTCCATTTGCCACCTGGAGGCATGAATGAATGAACCTGGAGGGCATGAAGCTAAGTGAAATGAAATAGGCTACACAGAGAAAGACAAATACTGCATGGTATCACTAATATGTGGAATAATTTTTTAAAAGATAAAATCATATAAAGAGAGTAGAAAAGTGGTTGCCAGAGACTGGGAGGGTGGGGGAAATAGGGAGAGGTTGGTAAACAGGTACAGACTTTCAGCTGTAAGATGAATAAGTCTGAAGATCTAATGTGTAACATGGCAACTATAGTTGGTAACACTGTATTGTATAATTGAAATTTGCTAAGAGAGTAGAATTTAAGCATTCTCACCAAGAAAAAAAGAAATGGTAAATATGAGAAGTGATGAATGTGTTCATCAGCTTGGTGGGAATCCTTTCATAATGTGTACATTTATCAAATCATCACAGTGTACACTTTTAATATATTACAGTTTTATTTGTCAGTTATACCTCAGTAAAACTGAAAGAAAGAATATCCATTCTAGCATGATTTTCAATTGCAAAGAAATAAAATTCATTTAGTAATAGGATAATATGCAGTTGTTAAAAAAAGAATGATGTATATGTATTGATTTGAAATAATCTCAAAAAGATACTAAGTTAAAAAGCAGGGTGCATAATAGCATGAATATTATGCTACAATTTGAGGAGAAAAACTAGAAGACACACAAGCAGGTGATAATAGTTGTCAAATCGAGGGGAAACAACTGGATGGTTTGAGCGCAGGGGCTGGAAGGAGACTTATTCTTTACGGGATAACACTGGATCCCTTTTGTGTAATGTGATTACATTAGCTATTTAAAGATAAGATAATTTATAAGTGGGAAATTAAAGCAAAAAGGAAAGAATAACAGGGAACGTGTCTGGGCAGCCCATACCCAGAATGTCCTGTCTGGCTTGACAAAATGGGTGGATCTGGAGTTTCTGGCCCCCTCCCAAAGGGACAGTCTGAGTTGACAGGATGCACAGCAAGCCCATTCCCTTCCTCTGAGGCCACCAATGCCAGTGTTCTCCTGCTCCAACCAGTGGAGGAAGAAGCTAGCTCCTTAGAAGCTTAGGCATTTCAGGTTTCCTGTGGGACGCGGTGGTGGCAGTTGGGTCGGAGGAGTGAGCAAATTTTGACTCATTTTTTCTGCTTGTTTTATCCTCCTTTTTTTTTTTTTTTTTCAGTAGAGGGCAGTTATGGGACACAAGAAGAAGCAGCAGCTGAAGCCGTAGTGCTGGTATAGAGATTGTAATAGAGATTTTGATGATGAGAATATCCTTATACAGCACCAAAAAGCAAAGCATTTTAAATGCTATATATGTCATAAGAAAGTGTATATAAGACCTGGCTTAGCTATTCATTGCATGCAGGTGCATAAAGAGACAATAGATGCTGTGCCAAATGTAATACCTGGGAGAACAGACATAGAACTGGAAATATATGATATGGAAGGTATTCCAGGAAAAGACATGGATGAAAGAAGAAGACTTCTTGAGCAAAAAACACAAGCAGAGAGCCAAAAAATGAACCAACAGGATGATTCTGATGAATATGATGATGATGACTCTGCAGCTTCAACTTCATTTCAACCACAGCCAGTTCAACCTCCGCAAGGTTATATCCCCACAGTGGCACAACCAGGACCACCACCAGTTCTGGGAGCACCAGGAATGCCCCCAGGCATACCTCCATTAATGCCAGGTGTTCCTCCTCTGATGCCAGGCACGCCACCAGTTATGCCAGGCATGCCACCTGGATTGCATCATCAGAGAAAATACACCCAGTCATTCTGGGGTGAAAACATAATGATGCCGATGGGTGGAATAATGTCACCTGGACCAGGAACACCACCTCTGATGCCGGATATGCCACCTCCTATTCCACGTCCTGGGATTTCTCCATTGACTCAAGCTCAGGCTCCACTGAACTCAAGTTCAGCACCAGGGATTCTTAACAGACCACCTGCGCCAACACCAACAGTTCCTGCTCCATAGCCTCCAGTTACTAAGCCTCTTTTCCCCAGTGCGGGACAGGCTCAGGCAGCTGTCCAAGGACCTGTCGGTACAGATTTCAAGCCCTTAAATAGTACCCCTGCAACAACTACAGAACCCCCATAGCCTACATTCCCTGCATGTACACAGTCTACAGCTTTGACCACTAGTACAACCAATAGCACTGCAGCTAAACCAGCAGCTTCAGTAACAAGTAAGCCTGCTACACTTATGACAACCAGTGCAACCAGTAAGTTGATCCATCCAGATGAGGATATATCACTGGAAAAGAGAGAGCAGTTACCTAAATATCAACGTAATCTTCCTTGACTAGGACAGGCTCCCACTGGTAATCCACTTGTTGGACCAACTAGAGGTACGATGCCACCACAGCCAGGCATCCCACAGCAGCAAGGAATGAGACCCCCAATGCCACTTCATGGTCAGTATGGTGGTCATCATCAAGGCATGCCAGGTTACCTTCCTGGTGCAATGCCTCTGTATGGGCAGGGACCATCAATGGTGCCCCCTTACCAAGGTGGGCCTCCTCGACCTCCGATGGGAATGAGACCTCCCGTAATGTCGCAAGGTGGCCATTACTAATCTCATTTCATCCAGTCTAACAGGTTTGGAGAGTAAACCTTTTCTCAACTTGTGCTGTTTAGATAGCCAAGCTTCGTCAATAAGGCTTCACTGTGACTTTAACACATATTATCTTCCCACATACCAGGAACAATCGGACATTTATTTCACATGGGAAAAATTATTTGGAATAATAAAGCAAGAACTTTTCCTGAAGTTGCAATTTATACCGTATGTCTTCTTTTTCATGTTTCATCTAGGTTTTTAGAAGTGAAGTATAGTAAATTTGGTTCATTATATTGTGAAGGTGCTGGGATTACATGAACATACCACCTTAATGAAGGCAAGTTCTGTAAGTTTACATTGCTATTTGTAAAGTTATACCTTCACAGCATTTCATATGCTGTTGGACTTCATGTCCCCAAACTAGCTTGGTGAGGGCTGTAACTGTCTCCAAGTACCTGTACATTGGAAGTGTGAATGTGTAACAATATTTAATGTATTTAGAGTTCCTCGTGTTGCAGGGTTTAAGAAATCTGACCCACCAAGGTCATGTGACTTTTCTTTACTGATAACTTCATTGAAATAAAATGAGAGAGAGAGAGAAAAAAAAAGAAGCTTAGGCATTTCAGAAACAACTCTATCCACGTATCTTCTTACCATTTAAAACAGTAAGGAACTCTAATGAGGGAATTCCTACATTATCAAAGATTATTCTTGTTTGTCCCCCTCTGTCTCAGGAGATGGGAGGAGATAAAAACTTATGAGCATTTTACTCATTCTCCATCACTGGAACTAGCATTAGTTCTTAATTAGACTAACAGTTTCAATACCATGCTGTTGTGATTACTGTAGCTCTGTGAGATTGTATGAAGTCTGGGAGGGTTATTCCTCCAGCTTCATTCTATTTTTCTTCAATATTGCTTTGGCAATTCTGGGTCTAGACTAATAGTTTCAAAAGCAAAATGTTGACACTGCCAAGAAGAGTCTTTTTTTTTTTTTTTTTTTTTTTTTTGCAGAGGGTAGGTAATTAGTTTTATTTATTTAGTTAGTTTTTCAATGGAGATACTGGGGATTGAACCCAGAACCTCATGCATGCTAAACATGTGCTCTACCACTGAGCTATACCCTCCCCCCAACCAAAAAGAGTCTATTGAAAAACTACATGTGATCACTTAAATTTATACCTCACCCCTCTGTTGAGGTTTTGGCCCATCATATAT
Organism: Camelus bactrianus; assembly: GCF_048773025.1. NCBI lineage: Eukaryota > Metazoa > Chordata > Mammalia > Artiodactyla > Camelidae > Camelus > Camelus bactrianus. The sequence goes on from NC_133573.1 coordinate 20,770,599, forward strand.
TTTATGAACTAACGCTAAGGCCCCCCTTTTCAGGAGTATATACTAAAGAACGTATCAATTAGGATATTTATACTGTGCTTTAGTTAAGTAAGGTATTTTATTTAAAAATTTGTTTCACAAATGTTTTCCATTTCAGTTCATCTGGATGATATGAACTGGTTTAGAAATAGATGTATTTACAAGAAGAGTTCACTGGTGGCCACAAAAATATTAGTTTGTTTTTTTTTAATGTAAACTCCATCAATAACTCACAGTTCTCAGTCTCAATAAACAGATATAAAAAGGATCAGAGGAGTGCAATAGGACAGGACAGCCCTGGGTTGAAGAGAGAAGGAAGAAGGTGTGGGCAGGCTCCAGGGAGCAGGCAATCCAAGCTGAATTTCCTGAAATGATTCATTTTAGCCTGATAGACAAAGAGCGGACCTCATTTCAGATAGAGGATATAATAGGAACAAAATACCTTTTGCAGACTGCAAGAAAGTTATCGTGACATGAGCTGACAGAGCCTGTAAGGAGGGGCAGGGACCTTATGCCCAAGAAGTTTATACAAAGCATATTCAGCTTTATCCATTACACTTTGGGAAACCACTTTATAAAATAAACCAACTATGGAGGCTCATAAAATTAAAATAGACCCATTTGCACCCAGGAAATTCTACACCCAGACAGATCATCATATCACCAGTAGGGTGGGGACACTTCCTTATTCCACCGGGATGTCCCTGGCAACCCTCTATGGAGAGGGATCACTAACAGAAATCAAGGTTGTCTCCGACAGTGACCTACTAGGTGATTAGGAACAGAAACTGCCCCTTCCTAAACATTGCCTGCCTCACTTCCCAGATTAAACCACCCTAAACTGAGATGGAGGTAAAAGCAGCCTGTACAAAATTTTAAAATAAAAAGGTTGTCACTGAGTGTTCCTGGAAGCATCCTTGTGCAGCACAGCACAGCACTGCTACACGGCTGGTCGGCTGGTCGGGATTTTGCCGCCTAAGATCTCTTTGCATCACCCGTTTGGGGGGAAGCTTGGTAATCCTGCAAGATAAGGAGGTGTCAGATCCTGCTGCTTTTGAAGGGCTTGTGAACTCTGCTAACCCAGACCTCACTGTGGATGGGTTTCCCTCTGCCTTAGCTCTGGCCTGGCTCTGAAAGAAAGGAAAGGGGCTCTGGCTCCTGGCTGCCGGGCGGGACCACTTGGCCTCTCTTCCCAGTGATAGATTGCAGCTGGTTTCCACTGACTTAACCAGGAATTAGTATTCTTCTGAGGCAGCCTCTTCCTCCTATTACCAAGACTTAGGCTCTGTATCTTACACAGTAACACCTCTTATTATGCTAGAAAAGAAGTTGCCTTCTAGCTGGGTCTGTTTGCGTTAAAACGTGCTCTCAGTGTAGCAGGAAGTATCTCGTTATGAGCCAAACAGGGAAGGTTACTTTTCTCGATGGGTTTTACTTTGATTTCCCAGTTCCTCCCTTGATGGTGGGGTGGAGGGCTAAGAGGAGGATCCCGGGTTGGGTTCTCCAAGAGGCAGTTGTGGTGATGGAGTCAGGAGTGTCAATGTTTTGTCATGACGTAGAAGTTACCAAGGAGAGGGGGAGGAAGCAGGATTGGGCAGAGGGGCTGTCAGACCACAGGGCAGGCAGGGCAGGGTCTCTGGCTCAGAAAGACAGAACTCTGGAGCAAAGATTGCCCTTCAAAGGGGTACCGCATTGGGCAGAAATGACTAGGTGCCTGATATATTGACGTGCTCATCACCAGCTAGGGGCCACCCCGAGAATGGTGCGATGTTGGCTGGAAAGCCGAGGCTGATCCTGTGAAGCCATCACCTGGATGACAGGTGCCCTGGAGGCTCTTCCAAAATGCAGTAAGCTCTGTGTGCATGAGAAATCTTTGTCATTTTTAGCCCCTGAGTTTTGAGAATCTTGGATATGTGGGTTCAAGGTTTTCCTTGATTTTGGAAAAATTTTGGCCGTTATTTCTTGAAATATTTTTCTGCTTCCCCTTCCCGTCTTTCTTCTCCTGACTGACACCTTGGTTCAGTGTCTAGTAATTTGTCCTTCAGCTCACATCTAATAGACGTATTAGCGGGTGGTGAGAGTCCGGAATTAGGAAGCCCACCAACGTGTGGGCCCAGCTGTGAAAAATTCAGAACTGAGGCAGAGGGACAAACGGAAAAGCTGCTTTTCTGCTCCAGGGGAGGGATGGGGGAGCCATATGCCAGGAAGCTTGACATAAGAACTCCCTCTATTGGGTCCTTTTGTTCATCTTCTTGGTGGCTTCTTGTCATCTTCGCACTGGCTGCTCTTTTCACATTCATTCTCCAGGCTGCTCTGCTCTGCAGAGAAAGCACTTTGCAAAAGCAAGCCGGACCCTCAAAGCATGTGGTCGTGTAGGTTGGGTCAAGCCAGTGCTCTTTGCTCCCTCAAGGTAACTTCTTCTAGCACTCAAGCAAAAGTATTTCCTGAAGTTGGATATAGGTTAATTTTAAACTTTTTAAAGAAGTCCCTGAACAATGGGCCCTGGTTTTCCCTCGCTCCCTGCCTCTCTCGGATGCATCGCAGCACATGAGTTCCAGAGAAGCTTCGTTCCTTCCTCTGTGCTGCTTCTTTGCCATGTGTTTCCACCACTGTGTGTATAAAACTGAATTTGTCTCCTTGAGCCACCATAACAAAGTACCACAAACTAGGTAGCTTAAAACAAGAGAAATGTATTCTTTCACAGTTCTGGAAGCTAGAAGTCCAAAGTCAAGGTGGTAGCAGGGCCGTGCTCTCCCTGAAGACTCTGGAGAATTCTTCCTTTGCCTTCTCTTAGCTTCTAGTGGTTGCTGGCAAACTTTAGAATCCCTTAGCCTGTCAATGCATTACTCTCCTCTCTGCCTCTGTCTTCATGTGGCCTTCTGCCCTGGTATCTGCATTTCTGTTTTCACTTGGCACCCTCCTCTCTGTGTCTGTATCCAAATTTCCTCCTTTGTATAAAGATAAGCAGTCATTGGATTAAGGCTTACACTAATTCAATATGACCGTCTCTTAACCTGATTACCACTGCAAAGACCGTTTTTCCAAATTCTTAAATTTTACACTCACAGGTATCAGAGGTTAGGACTTCCGCATAACATTTTAGGGGACACAATTCTATCCACAATAAGCAGTATTGCCCTTAATCGCTCATGTGTTAGCTTCCCTTAGGAGACGGTTAGCTTCTTGAGAGCAGTAACTTTATCTTTATAATCTTGGTGTCTAGCATATCACAGAATTACATTTAGGTCAATGTATGTAGATACTTTTCAGTAAATGTGTATAGAAGGAAAATGAACTGAATTAGAATAGTGCTTGCATTGCTAAAGATCAATTTGGGAAAAAATACAGGAGAAATAAGAAAATAGCAAATCAATATTTCAATTCTTGGCTCTGAATCCAAGTCTTTATAGAGTATATCACTTGGGATACAGATTTTGGTTGTAGGCAACGGAAAAATCCAGCTCATTCTGTCTTAAAATAAAAATGAAATTCATTGGCTCATGTATCTAAAAAGTCCAGAAGTAGGTCATTTTTCATGGGAGTCATTGGTTCAATGATACAACCAAGAGAAAATGTAAGATTTCTTCTTTCAGCCATGACAGAATACCTGGTACTGAACTAGCCATAAACAATCAGCAAATTGGACAAAATCTCTGAAACAACAGACATTCAGAAGTTGGAAACCAGTCAGGGCTGTAACACTTCTTAAAAATGAAACAAGGTGAAACTGATGATCACCATTTGTTTCTTCCCAGAGGTACTTTCCATGTTGGATCATAGTAAGAGGGCAGCAGGCAGATGACAGCGGTCTCTCCAAACTGAAAAGACAGGGACTGGAGTTTGAGAATGCCAAGGTGAATGGAACTTACAAGGCAAATATTGGGAGAAAGGGGGTTGTGCAGAGTCTGAGCTCCAAAAACCTGCAAATCTGTTCAAAGGCCTGTTGAGGTTTGGGCTGAATACTAAGCTACATGAATGCTGTGCAGAACTCCATGAGGCTTTGCAAAGCAGCTGTAGGCTGGAAATTTCCCAGAGCTCATGTGGGGCTGGGAGGTGTTTTATTTTCTAACTCGATACAATAGTGAAACTACATTGAAAAGCTGGACTGTTCAGCAGAGACCTTAGAAGGGTTGAAACTTTGTAACAGAGCTAAAGCAGCCTAGAGTAAAGCCCACTGCTGCCCCCCCCAAGCAAACCTAATAAACATCAAAAAGATTAAACTGATCCACAAATAATTTGTGTACCAGTCATAGCAAAATTCAGTACTCTTTAAAGAAAGTTTTTTTTTTTTTTAAATTCAGACACTCAACAACATAATATTCCAAACATCCAGCATCCAAAAACATTACTAGATGTGCGAAAAAGCAGAATATGTGACTCATATTCAGGAGGAGAAAAAATTCAGTTAAAAAAAGTAGAACTACAATGACAGTGATAATGAGAAAATTCTAAAATCAGCCAGAAAAAAAAGGCACATTATATACAAAGGAACAAATGTAAAGAAGAGAACGTCTTTTTGTCTGAAACTATGCAAGCCAGAAAAACAGTATTAATATAGCCATGCCAATTTTCTTTTGTTATGGTTTATATTTGTCTGTTTCTATCCATTAACATTCAACATTTTGGTATCTTTCTATTTAATATGTAACTCTTTTAAGAAATGCATAATTGACATTTATATTTTATCCTGCTTGGCAGGTTTTTTCATTTTTTTTTATTGAAGTGTAGTTGATTTACAATATTGTGTTAGTTTCAGGTGTACAGCATAGTGATTCGGTATTTTTGCAGAATATATTCCATTATAGGTTATTACAAGATGAGTATAATTCCCTGTGCTAGAGAGTAAATCTTTATTGCTTATCTATTTTATGTATAACAATTTGTGTCTATTAATCCCATACTCCTAATTTGTCCCTCCTCCATCCCTCTCCCCTTTGGTAACCACAAGTTTGTTTTTAGGTCTGTAAATCTGTTTCTGTTTTGTATATCATTCATTTGTATTATTTTTTACAATCTACTTGTAAGTGAGATCATATAGTATTTGCCTTCCTCTGATTTATTTCACTAAGGCTTTGTCTTTTAACTGGAGTGTCTAGACCACTTAAATTTAATTTAAATTCTGATATAGTTGGATTTAAGTCTGTCATCTTGCTCTTTGCTGTTCATTTGTCCCATATGTTCTTTTTCCTCCCCTCCCCTTTTTCTTCCTTCTTTTTAATTAAGTATTTTTTTTAGTATTCCCCTGTATCTTCTCTACTGGTTTTTCATTACAGCTGTATCTGTTTGAATTGCTTGTTGTTTGGTTTATTTGTTTGTTTTTGAAGGTACTGAGGGTTGTTCTGGAGTTTGCAGTATTCATCTTTATCATCACATTCTATCATCAAATAATATTGTATCATTGCATATACAATATAATAACCTTACAACAGTATACACTTAGGACTTACTCTAATAATTTCTGTATATAGCATATAACAGTGTTAATTATATTTATCATGTTGCACATTACATCCTTGATACTTACTTATCTTATAACTGGAAGTTTGTACATTTTGACCACCTTCATCCAATTCCCCCTCTTGCCACCCCTGGTCTCTGGTAACCACAAATCTGATCTCTTTTTCAATGAGCTTGTTTGTCTGTTTATTTTTGAAGTATAATGAACTCCAACACTGTGTCAGTTCCTGTTACACAACATAGTGATTGGATATTTCTCTGTGTTTCAAAATAATCACCGTGATATGTCTAGTTACCATCCCTCACTATACAAAGATCTTACATAATTATTGCCTATATTGCCCACTCTGTACATTTTCTACCAGTAACTGGAAGTTTGAACCTCTGTGTACCCCTCGCCTATTTATCTCATTCTCCCACCACCTCCTCCCTCTCTGGCAACCACCTGTTTGTTCTCTGTATTGCAACTTCATTTCTGCTTTGTTACCTTTGTTCATGTGTTTTGGTTCTTAGATTCTATGTATACGTGAAATCATACAGTATTTGTCTTTCTTGGGCACGTTTAGATTTAATAAGCTGTTTCACTGATTATTTTTCCCTTGCATTCCACATCTTCCTCTTGAATATATAGCTTTGTAATGTGGTAACCTTGGCTAGTAGGCTGACCTACATTTCCCAGAATTCCCTTTCTTGTATGTTTCTGGTCTGGGTGTGCACATGTTGTTACTGATCTGCTGATGCGGTTGCAGCTAGGCCTGCAATTAGCCTGCCTACCCCTGGACCCACTTCTCTGACCCTCAGCCAGGTTTGCAGGTTTAGCTCTATAACACAGTGGCACTAATAACACCAAGGTCAAGAGTGACAAGAATGGGCACAGGTTTCAGTCTCTCCTTATGAAGTTCCAGTTTGCATTTGTGGGTTCTGTTCTGCTCATGATCTTTCCACACTCACTGCCCGCCCTGTGGACTTAAATCTCCAGCCTCAAATGTGGAGACAAAGCTTCATAGAGATTGCTTAACTAGCTTCCACATTTGGACAAGTGGGTAAGCCAATTCCCTGCAACAAATCTCTTTGTCCACAGGGATGTAGATACCTCCACTACTGGTCCTGCTTCTCTGCTTCCCTGACTGATACACTGGAATATATCCATCCGTCCATCAGCAGTTCTTTCATTTCCAGCTCTGGTTTTAAAATTTTGGACCTGTCTGCTTTCCATACTTTAGAAGAACCTCATAGTTTTGTTCCTCAATTGCTGTCCTTAATTTCTAGAGCAGTTTCAGATTTACCAGATGATTATATTTATTTTATCTTGTTTCCAGGGTTTGGGAGTCATAGAATAAGGCTTCAATGTGAGTGCAATCTGTTATCATGACCAGATCCTCTAGTTAGTGATTTGTTTCTAAATAATCTGGAATCATCCTTTAAATGGTTTAGAAAAATATCATCATTATAGCTAAGCCTTTGTGAAAAGCTTAAATATAGAAATTTTGAAGGAAAGGGGTGGGGGGCATAACTTTCTGCATCTGAAAATTACCGATCGGTAGATTGATATAATACCAGAAGTAAAGAACTTTCACACATTCTCAAAAAGAGACACGAATTTCTCCCTATTTAGGGGCAAAGAGGAAAATATTCTGCTTAAATGGCAAATAACTTCCTTCCAAAGAATTTCTTCATCTGTTTTATCTTAATTTTTTCATGTCACACTAACCTAAGGTTGATTTTATAGTTTAAAACCCTCAAAAAAGTTATCACCTATCAAATTCTGAACTTTCAAATAACAAAATATCTTGAACTTTATTGGCAAAGGATTGCCACATAGCAGAGTTCTTAGGGGAGAATAAATTAGCATATCAATTGTTATGTAAATGATGCTTCTGCTGTGCTAGAAAAATGAATTCTAGCACAACTCAATTCTTGAATTAAGTTGATAATCTTTTTGCTCTGCTAATTGTCACTCAATTTTTGAATTAATTTTTATACTCTTTTTACACTAGGGCTAACAATCCAAGGATAAAGTATATGAGGCACTTTCTAAACTATAAATCACCAGCAAGAGGTAAGTAAAATTACTGTAACTTTTGGTTTAACTAAGCCTTACTCTAGCAGCCATTGTTTGTGGATGTATCTGGTAATATTACATCCTTCTTGTCCATTCCATGAAGTTTTAGCAGCTGAAGACAAAATAAAGTGTGCTGATGGCATTTGTGTATTAAAATCTCCCTACAATTTTATTTTCTGGTGTATAGCATAGTGATTCAGTTATACATATATATATATTTTTTTTTTTACATTCTTTTTCATTATAGGTTATTACAAGCTATTGAATATATTTTCCTGTGCTGTACAGTAGGATCTTGTAGTTTATCTATTTTATATATAGTAGTTAGTATCTGCAAATCTGAAACTCCTAATTTATCCCTCCCCCTCCCTTTGCTCTTTGGTAGCAATAAGTTGTTTTCTGTCTGTGAGTCTGTTTCTGCTGTTTCTGTTTTGTAAATAAGCTCACTTATGTCATTTTTTTGTTTAGATTCCACGTATAAGTGATATATGGTATTTGTCTTTCTCTGTCTGACTTACTTCACTTAGTATAATAATCTCTAGGTCCATCTGTGTTGCTACAAATGGCAATATTTCATTCTTTTTTTATGGCTGAGTATTATTCCAGTGTGAGTGAGTGTGTGTGTGTGTGTTTCACAACTTCTGTATCCAATCATCTGTCAGTGGACATTTAGGTTGCTTCTATATCTTGGCTATTGTAAATAGTGCTGCTATAAATACTGAGGTGCATGTATCTTTTCAAATTAGAGTTTCTCTGGATATATGCCTAGGACTGGATCATATAGTAGCTTTGTTTTTACTTTTTTAAGGAACCTCCATACTATTTTCTGTGGTGGCTGCACTAATTTACATTCTCAGCAAAAGTGCAGGAGGATTCCCTTTTCTTCACACCCTTTCCAGCATTTACTGTTTGTAGACTTTTTAATGATGGCCATTCTGACCCGTGTGGGGTGCTACCTCATTGTAGTTTTGATTTGCATTTTCCACTTCTTTTTAAAGCTCAAAAATTTAAAAATTAAAACGAGTTACCAATTCTTATTTGTTAATTGTGAATTTCAAATTTGTGTTTTCCTCGCAGTTTTATTTCCTAGAACTTTATGTAAATTTTTGCTATTTATCATAGTGTTAATAAAACTTTTTTTGCATCCCACAAGTTGTCCAGAACTCTAATATATGGTCTCAGTGACTCCATTCAATATGAATTAAGGCCAACGAAGAGTGATTATCCTACAAGACTGTTCTCATCATTTTTCTTTGAGGCTATAATTAGAATCAGTGTCATAGAAGCAATTAATTCTCTTTCTTCTATAAATCAGTGTAGTATATACTGACTGGCAACATCAGCTTGTAGCCCTGTGACTCTTCTCTATTCATCTAGAAGGCTGGTTGGAGGCTGTCTGTTATGTTACTTTATTTTGAAAGTCTAATTCCGTAGGTGTGTATGACAACAGTCCTACACTAAACAAGCATACTGCTGGTTACACTTTCAGCTAAAAACACATACACATGAGCACAGACAGACTGGAAAATTGATCTTGAATTATTTTTCACTTAGATTATAAAGCAGCTCTTAGGTAGTTTAAATCCGAGACAGAAATACAAAGTATAATTTGAATTTGATCCTGGGATTTCCATGTGGAAATCTTATTCCCTTTAGCTTATATCCAGAAAATTAAGTAAGAGTGTAGTGCTCTTGCTACTTAGGAACAAAATTTACTGCTATACAATGTATGATTATCTTTCTAGTGTGAGCAAAGTTTAGTCCATGCCCTTGTACATTTCTCTTTGGATAGTTCCATCAGTATTTTGGCCAATTCACATACCTTTTTTAAACTTGCTTTTCTATTCATGAGAAATTCGATGTAAAAAACAATCCATTCATTCTTCCATTCACCCATTTTTAAAAATTTTTTTCTCATTTTTAAATTTATTTAAACAACAATAGACTTCTTAAAGCAAAAAAATAGTAACAATGTATTGTGGTGTTTATAACATGTGCAGAAGTAAGGTGTATGACAGCAACAGCACAGAGAACAGAATGCAAAAAGTGGAAACATTCTATGGTGAGGTTCGTATATAACATGGAATGTGGTACAATATTCATTAAAGGTAGACTAAATTAAGGTAAAAATACATACTGTAAATGCTTAAGCAAGCACTAAAAAAATAAAGCAAATTCATGAATGCAGGATGTCTTCGTTTATCTGTGTCTTGTTAATTTCTTTCAGCAATTGTAGTTTTTAATATACAAGTCTTTCACCTTTTTTTGTTAAGTTTATTCCTAAGTATTTTATTCTTTTTGATGCTAATGTAAGTGAGATTTGTTCTCAATTTCCTTTTCTTTTTTTATACATTTTTATTGATTTATAATCATTTTACAATGTTGTGTCATAAATTTCCTTTTCAAATAGTCCATTGTTAGTGTATAGAAATGCAGCTGACTTTTATAAGTTGATTTTGTATCCTGAAACTTTGCTGAATTTGTTTAGTTCTACCGTTTTGGTGGAATCTTTAGAGTTTGCTTGTAAAAGATCATGCCAACTGCAAACAGGGACACTTTACTTCCCTTTTTCAGATCTGGATGCCTCTTCTTTCTTTTTCTTACTAATTGCTCTGGTTAGTACTTCCTGTACCAAATGGAACAGAAGTGGTGAGAGTGAGCATCCTTTGCTTGTTCCTGATTTAAAGAAAAATCCTTCAGCTTTTCACCAGTTAACATGATGTTAGCTATGGGTTTGTCATATACGACTTTTATTATGTTGAGGTAAGGTGGGAAGCCCCATAAAAAGACCAGTAGGACCCCCAGGCAGGGCCAATACTCTCCTGCCAGCACCACCTGGTTCCCTGGCCCAGAGGCTCTATCTCATTTTTTGCCTCTGAAATGGCTTACTTACCCCTAAAATTCTATTTGTTCCCTGAGCTCACTTTTTTTTTTTTAACATTTTTTATTGATTTATAATCATTTTACAATGTTGTGTCAAATTCCAGTGTAGAGCACAATTTTTCAGTTATACATGAACATATATATATTCATTGTTACATTTTTTTCTCTGTGAGCTACCATAAGATCTTGTATATATTTCCCTGTGCTATATACAGTATAATCTTGTATATCTATTCTACAATTTTGAAATCCCGTCTAAGCACATACATTTTTTTTCTGCTGGCTCAGGTATAATTTTTTCTTTCTAAGGTACACCTGTGAATGTGAGATTGCTTTAATTTCTCTTATCAGTAGCTTTAAAGATATCTAACCTGATGAACACTTAAACAAAGATAGCAAGTTGAAAGATGAATAGCTATTTTGATAAGTATGTAGGTATATGAGATAATAAGAAATACTTGTTTGCATTTATTTTGATACTATGTATATTTTGTTTCATGTGACTATGTATTTAATTAAGGAGATAGTTTAGGGTAATGAAAAAAGCATTGGTTTTGAAGTCATACAAATCTAACAGCCATCTTCAGCTCTGCCAATTAGTTGTATGGCCTTGAGGAATTATCTAAAATAATCACACCTTAGATCCCTCAGCAAGAAGGAGAATAAAAAACTTATGGGAGCTGTTTCTATATTCAAAGGAGTAAATAAGACAGTCTGCAGAACCTACCATAAGTTCTAGCATGTAAGTAGTAGCATTAATAATGATTATATCTTATTATATATAAGATATATATTATTATATAAGATATTATTATTATATAAGATCTTATCTTTACTATATACACACATATGTACACAAACTACACACACACACTTAAAATAATGTTTTGAGAACAAGGGTATTAAAATCAATGAAAACATAAACCTGAGAATATCTGCTTATTAGCTGATTCCAAAAGAACATGCAATATTTATAAATTTAGACCTCAAAAAAATTCTAAAATCCGGTCTATAGCTTTTGTTTAAAATTAAAATGGAAGCACCTTACCTCTAAACTTGTATCTGCTGAAGATGTGCACAAGAGATGGGTAGGATTTGAACAAGCTGAGTGGAAGTTGGTGAACACTTGGCTGAAAGGAGAGAACAGTGAAAAGGCTGGAAGCAGGGGTACCGTGGACTGTTTAAGTGGTGAGATGTAGCAACAGCCCAAAGAGTGGGTCTTAATAGGTGATAAATAAATGTTCACAGAAGACAGAACCCAGCTGGCCCAGTGCTCTAAGTGGCAGGCAGAAATGGTTATTCAACCCTTACTGGATGCCTGCTGCAGCAAAATCACAGCAAAAGCCCTGCCTTTGTGGGACTCAATGTAAACTGGTGTATTAATTTTTGATTGCTGTAACAAATAACCACAAATTTAGTGGCTTAAAACAACAGACATTTATTATCTAACAGTGTCCACGGGCTAGGAGGTCAGGCACAATTTCTCTCTATCCTCTGCTCTCTGTGAGGGGTCTCAAAAGGCTGCATTTCAGGTGTCAGCTAGATTGTGTTCTCATTGGAGGCTTAACTATGGAAAAATCCACTTCCAAACTCACTTAGGTCATTGACAGAATTCACTTCCTTGCTGCTGTATGACTTAGGGCCCCACTTTCTGCTGGCTTTGGACTAGGGGCTTCCCCCAGGTCCTAGAGGCCGCCTGCAGGTCCCTGGCACTTGGGCTTCCTCCACATGGCCGCCTACTTCATCCAACCACAAGAACAAACACTTGCTTCTGTGAGGCTCAGTCCCTCTTTTAAGGGCTCTCACCTGATGTAGCCAGGCTCATCCAGGATACTTTCATGGAGTGAAAATCAGCTGACCCTGCCTTAGTGCTCTGACCATGTTTCTATTACTTTCCTTCTTGCTTGCTCAGTTCTGGGCATGTGCAGTGTTCTAGGAGCATGTTCAGTGTACCCTGCCTCGGGAGCTTTGTTCTTGATTTTCCCTTTGCCTGTTCTTTCCCATGAATCCACCTGAATTTTGCCCTCACATCAGGTCTTAACTAATATGCTGCCAACCTTCCCTGGGTCCCATTTTTTTTTTTAATTGAAATATAGTCGGTTTACAATGTTGTCTCAATTTCTGATGTACAGCATCCCTGGGTACCATTTTTATTGTTGTTGTTTTCTAATTTTGCCTTCTCCACCCCTGATTTATTATTCACCTTAGTACATCCCAGTAGCTAATGAACACATACGAATATAAATATATATGTGTATAAGGATTTGTCTGAGTTATTTTCTGCACCCTCTCCAGCTGTGGCAGATAGAAACTAGAGTGGCCCAGTGATCGTTGTCCCTGCTGTTTATGACCTGTCAGTCCACAGAATCCCCTTCCTTAGAGTGTGGGCGAGACCTGTGACTTGCTTCTAGCCAGCAGAATATGGTAAAGATGCTTCAACATTTATTTATTTATTCAGTAAATTTTGAATATGCACTGGCGTCACCTGCTCTGTAATTGTTCCTCACCAACGTGGAGGAGAGCAAGTTGCTGGAATTTAAACTTACATAGACTGCTGAATTAAATATTGACTTCTAATAACCTGCATATTCAGATGTCCTTTGTTATCTAAATAATTGGTAAAAGTGCTTGTCTCAGAAAGTAAAGTTCTTACCAGCTTCATATTTTCATGGATTCTTCCTTTGTTCTTTCTTTTTTTCAAGTAAAATTCAGCCTTTTTTAATTTATTTTTTATTTTTTTTAACATTTTTTATTGATTTATAATCATTTTACTTTCTTTTTTTTGGTGTTTAAGTTCTCTATCTCTACACAACAAACCAACCCAAAACTTAATGGCTTGAAACAATGAAATTTTATTTCTCACTATTCTGTGTTCCCTCCACTATTGGTCTCACCTGGCCTCACTCATCAGGCTTTTTTAAGTGTGGGGATCAGCTGGGCTTGAATATGCACGAGGGTCACTTGAGGGCTGTTGGCAGGAATACCCTTAATTTCCCTCCACGTGACTTCTCACGTGCCAGTGGAGCAGACTTGGTCTTTATCTGGCAATTTCAGGATCATGACAATTGAATCTGCCACATTTCTTGAAGCTTTGGCTCTGGAACTCAAAAAGCATCATTTTTGTCACATTCCATTGGAATGTGTTTTGTCACATTCCATTTGTCACATTCCATCATAATTAATACACATTCCAAGAACATCACTAGGCCAGCCACTGTTCAGGGAGTGGAAAAATGGACTCCATCTCTTGATTAGAAGAGCAGTCAATTAAAAAAGGATATGCCCAAATTTATGGCCATTATCCAAGCCACCACACTTGGGTTTTATATCACTTAGGTTTATGTCACAGTGATAATCAGCATATCACAAAATGTAGACATAGTTGTCTAAAGCCATCTTAGACGGTTCATTTCAGCTGTACACCTGGCCATGTTATGAATGTGAAGACTAAATTGCACCCAAGTTTTTTTTTTATGAAATATATGTTAATCTGCCACAAATATAATTATGGATTTAAGGGGGAAAATAGCGTGCACACACACACACATACACACATATACGCACTGATTTGTGAATATTCATAATATCCAGCAATTTTAACTAACCTATTTCAATATTTTTCAAGTCTCAAATATTACTATCAACTGTACAAAGTTTGCATTTGTGAGTAATAGCTATGTATGTTTTAAACAATACTTTCTTCATATCAACTTACAATTTTCCATTATATAATATTTATTATCTATTAAATTATATAAAATGGTTTTTAAAAGATAATAAAATGAAATCCGCATACCTTAAGACTAAATATTACAATACCAGTGAAGTATTATTAACACTATGATCTGCTGTCCATGTGACCCTCCTCTACTTCATACTCTGACAGATACTACCATGAAATTGTAATTTGTGTTTATCATAGCCATGCTTTTTCTGAACACATTCTATTTTTTCATATATTCTTAAGTTTATCATTAAGCAATATTTGATTTATCAAAAAAATCTTCAGTATAATAAAATGGTATCATACTACATGTATATAGTTTCCTACAATTTCCTTTAATTTACTAAGTGTATTGTTTCTAAAGTGTATCCTTTTTCTTACATGTAGTTGTTGTTTATGTACCTTGTATGACCATGTCCAAGATCTATTCTCTAGTGTGTGTTTCTAGCTTTGACTTTATGATGCTGCCACGAGAATTCATGCACATATCTTCTAGTGCGCATGACATATATGTAATTTCTGTGGGATCATACAGCTAGATGCGGAATTGCTGGGTTGTAGGAAATGTGGCCTGATTACATTCTTAAGAGAACGCTAATTTGTCTTCCAAAGGAGTTGTAAAATTTATCACTGTAAGAGTATAAATCATAATTGTTAGATTTCTTAACTTTTGCTCATCTGGGGGTCTAAATGATATCTCATTGTATTCCTAATTACCATTTTCTTGTTTATGAGTGAAGCAGATCACTTTTTCATCTTAATTGGCCATTTATGTTTCTTTTCTAGCAATACGCTTTTGCATGTCACTTATGCATTTTTTTCTATTTGGTTGTTATTTAGTTCTGCTTTTTAGAAATTCTATGTATGATAACAGTCATTTGTCAGTTATATTTGTCAAAAATATCTTTCCTCAACTTGTAGCTTATCTCATTGCCCCTTGATTGAACTCAAATGCATTTTATTTCCATAAAGCAATGCCATATAAATAGTATTCTATTTCTATACATGAAGATGGTACTACTAAACCATCCATCATTACTAATTCAGAAAAACATATACTTTTCCTATATATGTACTGCTAGGTGTATCCAGTTACGGTTCTTCCTATAACCACCAATACATCTATATGAATCTTAGACAGTGTTATGAATCTAGTCTATAATTATGTAAAAATATAAAGCTAACATACGAAGATTAATTCCACAGGCATGGCTTCTTTAGCAAAGTTTATTAATTATTTGAATTTTAAATGTACAGATCAGAATTTCCCCTATCCTTTTGCAGGGAAGAGTATTCAAACAAAATTAATCCAAAATCTTTACATAATATCAAAAGTACTAAAATGTATTGGAATTCACTTATGTGCAGAGAATATATGAGGCTTCTATTAAATAAACCAAATATTAGCTATTTCTTTCTGTTAATGAGCTATTTACCAATAGATTCATGAATATAAGCCACTTCACGAGGCAGATCACATCCCAGAACGTAATCCCTTCTTACTCTATTAATTAAGAAATTTGAAAATAACTTGCAGGTGACACATAAGAGAATATATTTTATAGGATGTAGGAGATTTTTATTTTTAGCCTCATATGCAGCATTCGTGGAATGGCATAAAATACACAACCATTGAGGTTATTAGAAAATTCCCTTTAGATTTTTTTGCATATTCATACCATAAAGTTTTTCATTCTTCTGTCTTTACCTCTAATTCAGTTTATCACCGGCACTTTCTTTTAAAATATTTTTATTGTTCATGTAGCACAGGGAATTATATTCAATATCTTGCAGTAACCTACAATGAAAAAGAATAGGAAAACAAATATATGTATGCATATATATGACTGAGACATGATGCTGTACACCAGAAACTGACACAACATTGTAAGCTGACTATACTACAATAAAAAATAAAATAAAATAAAATATTTTACTCTTTCACAGTCCTTTATAATTCTTGCATTTTTAGAATCTAAAGATATACATTTTTCAAGGTTTATTATCACATACAAATAACACAAATATAAAATACATTTATTCTGCTCTAGCTCGTGTGCAGAAAGCTTTATGTGTAAACTCACTCATAACGCACATATATGTCTCATGTCCATTCATGTACTGTTGTATAAGCGTGGATACAAAGTAACTAATGTATTGAATGTGTAGCAGGCTAAATAGCAGGTGAAAATAAACTAATTGGAATGATTTATATGAGGCCTATTTTTCCAAAAATCCTCTCCACTTCTTCTGTTTTTCTAGAAATAATTACTTTTTCTTTCTATGAGCAACAAAACACCTGGTAAACAAAATAAAGCAATGTTAGAATATATGCTTTTCTGTTTCATGATAGGAGAGAAAGGCTACATTTGACACAGTAGATTGTAGATGATCACATTAAAATTCCTGAATTGTATTGGCCCTTGTGTGAGATTTTTAAATAAATTTGAATCTACATATGAGAAAATGTTAACCCATAATAATTTTCTAAGTATCATGGTTTCCTATTAAGATGGTTAAAAATTAAGAGATACAAATATATCACATATTCTTACCCACCCGCCCCTTCTACTTTATTTTCTTTTTAATTTTACAAAATGTATTTAAAATTTCATAAATATTAAATGCAAATGGGTTTAAATACACAACAGAGAGTGGCTTTGTAGAAAGGACTTAAAAGACTGCTTCATAGGAAGCAATGTATATTCAAAAGTATAAAAATTTTAAATAACTATCAAAAAATTCGTAGTAGTATGGCCATTTGAACAATAGTGAGTCTAACAATCCAAGAACACGGTGCATCTTTCCATCTGTCTGTGTTGTCCTCAGTTTCTTTTAATCAGCATCTTTTAGTTTTCAGAACATAGTTGCTTTTGCCTCCTTGAGTAGGTTTATTCTTAGGTATTTTATTCGCTGGGATGCAATGGTAAATGGCATTGTTTCTTTAATTTCTTTTTCTGATATTTCATTGTTACTATTTAGAAATACAACAGATTTCTGTATGTTAATATTGTATCCTACAACTTTACCGAATTCATTGACGAGTTCTAGTAGTTTTCTGGTAGTGTCTTTAGTAGTTTCTGTGTATATAGTATCATGCCATCCCTTCTAATTTAGGCTCTTATTTGAAAAGTACCAGTGTGGGCAACTACCAAGTACAGATGCTTTTGCAAACACTAGCTTCAAGGAAATCTTCACTATCAAGCAATTTTCCCCCACATTTTAATACTACATATATTATGAGGAGCACTGATTTTACATATTTCTGTTAACTTATGCTGAAATCATCAAAGCGAAGATGTTTTAAGGAGACTTGTACATCAAAATATATATTGAGTTTTCTGAGTGTTTTTTAAAAAAACATTTTAAATGCATGTCTTTTTGTTTAGTTTTTGTATGTTTCCTTTAGTTGGTCTTGCTTTTTCACTTGTTTTACTTCTCTTGTTTGAAAACAAGAAGTGCTTACTTGCCAAGAGTAGATTAACTGGACGAAGAAACATCTTGAATTTATTCCACTATCACAAATTTTGGAATTTTGAGTGAGTTCTCAAATGGATACTGTCTCTATTAATTATATTGCTTAGATTAAAATGGAAATTTGGGAATGTTAGGAGTCTAGATTTCTGCATCTCCCCTTCCTGACCACTGAACCAGTGTCCATCCTGTTGATTTACGTCACTCTACATTTTTCATGGCTGTCCTTTCATGGGGGTAATCTACCAATGTCAGCAGAGTGAATTACAAGCAGCAGCTTAGGGTAAACATCATTTACTCATAAGAAATGATTTCCACATCACCTTGGTTTTCTGCTTGGCATTAAAAAAAAATCCTGCCCCTTTTTATAATCACCTGTCCTACATTTGAAATAACAAAGAGCCTCGAATTCTGTCTTCTCTAGTCAGAGTGTGCCACGTGCTGTGCTGTGACTTATGACCTGAGCATCCGACACTCTCCATGCACTAACAAGATGGCCCACTGTGTTTGAAATATATCCCCTGAATGAAAGCAAACACAGCCTTGTGATATAAAGCCTTGTCAGCATGCAAGGAATTAAACACAGACAAGTTCTAATTTTTAGACTTTCTTTTTGCGTTGCCTTTGATAATGGCTGAAATAACTTAAGATCCATGGGTAGGCAGGATTTCATATACTAGATGAGGGCTCTAAGGGGAAGCCTGACCCTGAGAAAAAGGTGCAGGGATATTTGGCAGAACATCAATGTGGGTTCCACTAGTACATGACAGGGACTCGTTATGGGCTTGCTGTTGCCTGTAAGCTGGTTTCACTACCATCAACTACAAGGCCAGGATGCCTGGTTCCAGACACTCTTCGCCAATTGACCGTAAAGTTGCTATGCATTTCTGGCCCAGCCCGAGATTTTAAAAGCCCCCCTCCTCAACACCCTAACCCCCTAGTTCCCTCTAAAAAGCTGCTCATTATTCTTCCTTTGCCCCCTGATCTCAGCAAAAGAAATACTTCTGGAATCAATTAGAAATGTCTGCCCTTGATGAGGTTTGCACGTGAGTTTGGAGTTGGGTGGCTTTGATAGTGGCAGCCAACAGCGGCAGTTTCAGGTGGTAAAATCGAAGAAGGAATTTTCCAGGGTTTATTTACCATCATAAAAATTTTAAAAATTGGCAAGACACGTTAGGAGACAGTCTCATATGCCTTTGAAAGGGAAGTTAAATTTGGGTTACATATTTATTTTATCCACAGTGAGCAAACTGGAGGTCTCTGAGTGGGGGAATGTTTCCATTGCTTTAATAGATTGTGTCAGATGGTTATGAATACTGGGAAAGGGGCACTCCTTTCTGAAGGTTAATGGGAAAAGTACATCTGTTATTTTGTCTGTCATATTAATTGCTTGACAAGTAAAGATATTCAAGGTTAATGGAAATCAGAACCCATCTTCTGAAAATAATGTGAATTAATACTGTGTAATATGTTTGCCTACTCTCTAGCTATATGTGTATATGAGATATTTAATCTAAAATTACAATAAGACTTTTTTTCTTTTTTAAACATATCTTTTATTAATGCTTAATTGAGAAGATGCTATAAGACTCTTTTTTATATTTATGTGTCCAATTAAAATACAGTAGCTATTATAACAGGAAAATGACATGATTTTCCTAAAGCCAAGTTAAAGAGCATAGTAACATGGATATCCAAATTATCACCTGGTACACACGTGCCTTTCTTTCCTTGATTATATGACATGCTTCCTGGAAGTCTGCTTTTGTTCCTCCTGTTGGCTGAAAAATAGATAAAATTACAAGTGTACCTTTTAGCACTAATGTCTTCATTGTGTCATCAAGAAATGCTATCAAACTTTTGTTCCTCCCAGCAAATCACTGTTAAGTACAGAATTTTAGTTCCCAGAACTACTTATTACTTCTCTAATCAAATGGAACTTTAAGCTTCTCTACATGTGCAGACATCTGCCTATTAATCAGTCTGGTCTCTAGACTGAAGTATATTAATTAGTAAAACTAAGTGAATAAATAACTATTATTGAGTGTACCTTAAATATCATACACTAGTATTATATTCATGGAATAACTTTAAGTAGGCTGAAAAATGTTCTGCATGTTATTGGTGAACCAAACTTCCTTTCATTGAGTAAAACAAACAAAAAGCTGTCTGCAACCTTAAACAACATTCTAAAAGTTACTTCCTTGTGATCAAATTGTTACAGCAAGGAAAACCTGCACCTGGGACTCCTAAGCTTGTTGTTTAAGTGGTATTATCTCTTCTATATGCATACATGATAGACCTGGGGAATCAGATGATACACATTAAAAGCTAATAAAGATTTTTCTACACAGCTTATGTTATCTTTCATATGATTCCAACCAAAATTCAATACTTGTAAGGGATATGATCTAGCATGCAGCACAAGAAGGTACTATCTCTTTTAAACTATATTTTTTTTATGGCAATGTCTGAAACTGGCTTAGCCTAGCTTTGTACAAGTGCTTAAATTTCTGCGATGAGACAGAGAAAAAATTGGCATCAGATTCCAAATGCATGACTGTTATGAATTAACAACTTGAAGAAGTTCTCAGTTTTGCCATCTTAAAGTCAAGGGAATGAAGTCAGTTTCTAAAGTTACTTCAGTGTTTAAGTTTTCATACTGGCTATGTGATTTAAAAAAGCAGATTAAATAGATGCTCTTGGTTTACGTTAATATAGTTAATTCGCTAAGAAGAGTGGAATTCAGAGGAATCTTTGGTAAATGAAGAGTTGAGTCTCTGAGATTTTTCAGTACATGGTATGTGAGAACATGGAAGACAGGACTTGGACAATAATAATCCTAGTTGTGCTTTGCAAGAATTTAATTGCACCTGCATATAATTACCACCATGACCTTGTCAAACTACAAAGTCACTACAAATGAATGAATAATTAAGCTAGATTTTTTTAAAGTTTGCTTTCTATAAATGCACCTTCCAGACAAGCTCTTTTACTGGTGAGAATGGAGCTTAGAAGGGTTCCAGGCCAGTAGAAATGGAGTCAGATCACTGGAGTGGAGCTTGGAATAAATTTGTGATTGGGAGAATATTAGTTATTGAAATACTAAAGCCAGTATCTTTGATATAAATGATAGTAAGTTTTAACAAGGCTCTCTGAGAATCTTTATGCCAAAATCTGATAGTAGCTGTGCAGAATGTTATCAACATTCAGCAAAACTAAGTTATTGTCAATGTGCTTAGTGTAAAGCAACCATAGGAATATATTCCTTCCACTTTGTTCTCATAAAGTGTTAATTATAAATCACAGAGCTGTCACTCACAGAAGGAAGTCTCTCTGTGAGACACATGAATAGTTTATAATAAGCATGAGAAAGTGTTTAATCAAAATACATTAGGCAGAAAATTTAGGAAAACATTGTTTGCTCTTATATTTTTTTGTCAGGGATACTATGTGGAAATCACAGTACAAAAAATATTTCCCTCAGCTTGCCAAATACTCTTCAGATGATTGCTGAAGGCTATGGATAATTTTGCATTAGATTTCTATTAACTTTGAATCCAAGAACTAAAATGGTAGACTAACTCTATATCTTAAGGAACTAGAAAAAGGGGAACAAACTGAGCCCAAAGTCAGCAGAAGAAAGGAAATAATAAAAATTTGAACAGAAATAAATGAAATAGAGAACTGAAAAAACAATAGAAAAGATTAACTAAAATAAGAGGTGATTCATTAAAAAGCTAAACAAAGCTGATAAACCCTTAGCTAGATTCACCCAGGAAAAAAACAGAAGGGACCCAAATCAACAAAATTATAAATGTAAAGGGATACATTACAACTGATACCACAGAAATTCAAGGGATCGTAATAAGCCACTATGAACAGTTATCTGCCAATAAACTATCAATCTAGAAAAAAATGGGATTTTTTTTAGAAACATGCAACTTACCAAGACCTTATCAGAAAGAAAAAGAAAATGTGACTAGACCAATTGCTATTAAGGGGATTCGATCAGTAACCAAAAATCTCTCAAAGAAAAGCTCAGAACCAGATGGCTTCATTAGTCAATTTTACCAAACATTTTGGAAAATTAACCTGAATCCTTATCAAACTCTTTCAAAAATAGAAGAGGAGGAAACACTTGCAAACTTATTTTACAAGGCCAGAATTATTCTGATACCAAAACCAGAAAAGGACATTACTTGATAAGAAAACTACAGGCCGATATCCCTGCTGGGTACAGGTGCAAAAACTCTCAATCCATTTCTAGCAAACCAGATTCAGCAGCGTATTTAAAAGATCATTTACTATGATCAAGTGAGATCTACCCTTAGGATGCAAGGATGGTACAACATACACTAATCAATCAATACAATATATCACATTAATAGAATCAGAGAAAGAAGCATATGATCATTTTAATAGAGAGAAAGCATTTAACAAAATTCAACATCCATTTATTATAAAATCTCTTAACAAATTAGGCATAGAAAGAACATAGATTAACATTTTAAAAGCAAATTATGACAGGTCTACAGCTAACATACTCAGTGGTGGGAAGTTGAGAGCTTTTTCTCTAAGATCAAGACAAGGGGTCCCACTCTCATCACTCCTATTCAACATAGTATGGAGGTCCTAGCTAGAATAAATAGACAAGAAAAAGAACTAAAAGTTATCAGAATTGGAAAGGAAGAAGTAAAATTGTCTCTATTTGCATATGACATAATTTTATGTATAAAAAATTCTAAAGACTCAAAAAATCTGTTAGACCTAATCAATGAATTCAGAAAAGTTGCAGGATACAAAATTAACATACAAAAATCAATAGCATTTCTATATGCTAAGAACAAAATATTTGTAAAAGAAGTAAACAAATTGATCTTATTTACAAAATCATCAAAAACAGCAAAATAATTAGAATAAATTTAACTAAGGAGTGCAAGATCTCTATACTGAAAACTAAAAACGAGTGATGAAACAAATGACAAATGCTGGAGAGGCTGTGGAGAAAAGGGGAACCCTCCTCCACTGCTGGTGGGAATGCAGTTTGGTGCAGCCACTGTGGAAAACACTATGGAGATTCCTCAAAAGACTAGGAATAGACTTACCATATGACCCAGGAATCCCGCTCCTGGGCTTATATCCAGAAGGAACCCTACTTCAGGATGACACCTACACCCTGATGTTCATAGCAGCATTATTTACAATAGCCCAGACATGGAAACAGCCTAAATGTCCATCAACAGATGACTGGATAAAGAAGTGGTATATTTATACAATGGAATACTACTCAGCCATAAAAATGACAACATAATGCCATTTGCAGCAACATGGATGCTCCTGGAGAATGTCATTCTAAGTGAAGTAAGCCAGAAAGAGAAAGAAAAATACCATATGAGATCACTCATATGTGGAATCTAAAACAAACAAACAAACAAAGCATAAATACAAAACAGAAATAGACTCACAGGCATAGAATATAAACTTGTGGTTGCCAAGGGGGCGAGGGGTAGGAAGAGATAGACTGGGATTTCAAAATTGTAGAATAGATAAACAAGATTATACTGTATACCACAGGGAAATATATACAAGATTTTATGGTAGCTCACAGAGAAATAAATGTGACAATGAATATATACATGTTCATGTATAACTGAAAAATTTGCTCTACACTGGAATTTGACACAACATTGTAAAATGATTATAAATCAGTAAAAAATGTTAAAAAAAAGTGATGAAAGAAATTAAAGAAAATGTAAATAAATGGAAATGTATCCTGTGTTCCATTTATTGGATTGGAAGAATGAATATTGGTAACATGTTCAATACTACCAAAGCCATTTATAGATTCAGTGCAATCTTTATGAAGATTCCAATGGCATTTTTTGCAGAAGTAGGAAAAATAGTCCTAAAATATATATCTAACCACAAAAGACCCCGAATAGCCAGAGAAATCTGAAGCAACAAGAACAAAGCAGGAGGTATCACATTTTCTGATATCCAGCTATATTGTAAAGCTACAGTCATCAAAACTGTATGGTATTGGCAAATAGCCCAATTGAACAGAATTGAGAGTGCAGAAATAAATGTAGGCGTATATGATAAACTAATATTTGACGAGAGAGACAAGGATACTCAGTGGGGAAAGCACAGTCTCTTCAATGAATGGTGCTGGGATAACTGGATATTCACATATAAAAGAATGAAACTGGACCCATATCTTATATCACTCACAAAAATTAACTCAAAATGGGTTAAAGCTTAAATGTAAGACCTGAAACCATGAAACTCCTAGAAGAAGACAGGAAACAGGAATAAAACTCCATGACATGGGTCTTGGTAATGACTTTTTTGGATATTACATGAACAACAAAATCAAAATTAAATAAGTGGGACTATACCAAACTAAAAAGCTTCTGCACAGAAAAGGAAACCATCTGCAAGGTGAAAAGATAACCTATGGAATGGGAAAAATATTTGCAATTTGTATATCTGATAAGGGGTTAAGAGCCAAAATATATAAAGAACTCATATAACTTAATAACAAAACCCCCAAATATCCCTATTAAAATGTGCAAAAGACCTAAATAAGTATTTCTCCAAAGAAAATGTAGGAAGGACCAACAGGTACATGAAAAGATACTCAATATTGCTAGTCACTAGGAAAATGCAAATTAAAACTATGGGGTATGATTTCATACCTATTATAATGGCCATCATCAAAAAGATAGATAAATGCTGGCTTGAATGTGGAGTGAAGGAACACTTTTATACTGTTGGTGGATTGTAAATTGATACAACCACTATGGAAAACAGTATGGAGGATCCTCCAAAAATTAAAACTAGAATTACCAAATGATCCAGCAATTACTCTTCTGGGACTATACTGAAAGGAAATGAAAATATTAATTTGTAAAGCTATCTGCACCACTATGTTCATAGCAGCATTAATTACAATAGCCGAGACATGGGAACAACCTAAATGTCCATCAACAGATGAATAAAGATAAAGAAGATGTGGTGTATATGTATAAACTGAACTGAAAAAATAATTAAAAGCTTACCAACATTTTTAAATCAAGAGACTTTTAAAAACCTGGGTTAAAGGTTTCTCTTGAAAAATTTAAAGATCTGGCAATTGTGAACCTGCATTTCCTCAGGACATCAATGAGTTGAAGACAAGGAATAGTTTTGAGTCCATGAATAGTCCGCAAGGCAGAGTTCTGATTCTTTCAGCTCATAGACGTCAAGAAGGGGAGGCAAACAGAAGTTACAGACGGCATGTGAGTTCCTGTTCTTCATGCCATGTAAGAAAATGATGAAATTGCCTATTGTAGATTAAAGAAGGACGTTCCAACTTCAAGATGAAAATAAATGGAGGGATAAACTGCTGTGGTCAGCTTTCATCATCTGAGCTATTTTAGAATTGAAAGAAACCTAATCATCCTTTTTGGCACTTTGCAGATGTGCCCTGTAACTAAGAGTTTAAATGACTTCTCCAGAGTTCCATGGTTAGTGTAGAGCCAGGACGTGGATCTAAGTCTTCTGGTGTTTGTGTATTTATGGTTGTATGTGCATAACATTTGTCAGGAGTTTCTCTCTTTCATATACAGTAACATGGGTATTCTCTGAGGAGAGGCATGGAAGGAGGACGGATGTGGGAGTGGACTTTTCACAGAATCTTCTAGAGTTTGATACATGTGAGTGTACTACTTATTTTTAATGACCTGTATTGACTCTCCAAAGAGTCATTTTCCCATGAATTATAAGAAATAAATATAATACAATAAATCATGTAAATTTAGTTATATAAAATGGTTACTTGAAAATGCACTTGTAATTCAAACAAATGGATCTAATTAAAAAGAAACAAGGGGCAGTTCAATTCAGACAACTCTACTTTTTGCTTGTAATCAACACTAAAACTATTTTTCAAAGCCATATGTTGCTTTTTCTCTACCTCTTATATATATAGTTAGGGAAAGAACTCAGCCTGTCTGTCCTAGGCACCAACCTGCCAGTTCTAAGATGCAGTATAGTGATGAGTTAACTTTACTCAGAGAGAAGTCTGGCCTTTGTCCCTGCTCCTGGGAGTTAACCTTTATACCCTTGGAATGTCCCAAGTAATAGGAATGTGTTTTTATTCACAGTGACCCATCAAACCATACCTAACAGTTTATGCTAATAAATGACTCATGGTGGGCATTCTGATAGGTTATGGGAAGGGATGACTCAGCAGAGGGGTTCTTCCTACACCAAAAGTCTTAATGCAAGGACTGGCCACACCAGAGACCAACCCTATGATTAAAGGGTTGGGACTTTGAGCCACGTGATTCCAGTCTGACTGCCAAGAAGAGGAGCTGGCTGGAGATTGAGTTTAGCTGTGTGGCTAAGGCTCCATCAACACGCCCACTTAATAGAGCCCCAGTGAAATCTCTGAACACCAGCGCTCAGGTGTGCTGCTTAGCTGGGCCCACTCCACATGTGTATGCCTGCACATGGACACGGGGATAGCAGTGAACCCTTCTCTCTTCCACGTGGACATGGAAGCTTGAGTTTGCAGCCCTCTCAGTCCCAAATTCCGCCCCATGCATCTTTTCCTTTGTCTGGTTCTGATTTTTACTCTTTACTGTAATAAAAAGTACTTTCTTGAGTTTTGTGAGTCATTCTACCAAATTATAGAACCTGAGGGAGTCTGTGGGGACCCCTGTATCTGTAGCCAGCTAGACTGAAGTGAGGGTAGCTCTGGGAACCGCCCTCTCCAACTTCTGGCTGGTGTCAGAAGTCTTGGGCAGACTTGACAGTCTGAAGGACTGTGTGCCTCACCTTGAGCTCAAGTGGATGGACTTAAGGTTTGCAGGAGCTGGAATCAAAAGGATTTGGTGATTGATTGGAAGTTGGTGTACTGATGTGAGAGGTGTCATGAATGACTACCAGATGTTAGACTTGGGTAACTAGGGACATGGTGGTGCCATTCACTGAGTCAGAGAACACTGGACGAGAACAGGTTTGTCAGGGAGACACCCCAAGCTCAACTGGACATGCTGAGTTTGCCATACGTATAAACCATGCATTCAGAGGTGTCTACCATGAAGCTCTCTTTATGTGTCTGAAGCTCAGAGGAAAGGTCTGTGCCAGGTGTGTCTAGATCTGGGAGTTGTTGGTATACAGAAGATGTCTGAATTTATGAAAATGACACACTTACCTAGGTGTGCACAAAGAGAAGTTCTAGTACAACTGCTGCTATGTAGTCTGCTCAGATGCATCAACCCTTGAGAGCTTTATCAGGGAGCAAAGGCTAGGTTGGGACAGAGGTAGGTGGGAAAGCCAGAGAAAGTTGAACTTCACGGTTTCTTTTACACGTGGCTGCCATCCTTCTCTCCTTTTCCTCCTCCATCCTTAAGCTGGACATTAAGGAGGTTGTAATGGAGATGGGTGGGTTTAGGCATTGTCTGGGGGTTATCACATGATCAAACTCCTGCTGCCATTGAAAACTACCTTCACAGAGCTGGACCTCCACTCCTTTTGCTAAATACAAGCAGTAACTATGTGGCTATCACTGACTTTTTTGTGAGGTGATGAGTGTGTTAATTAATTGGAAGGGGGAGATGCTTTCACAATGTAGACATCTCTCAAGTCACCCTGATGGACACTTCAGATATCTTAAAATTTTATATGTCAGTTAAACCTCTACAAAGCTGAAATCTTTTCAGAAAGTAAATTTAGAACCCCCATTGTTTTGTCTTGTGGTTTTCTTTTCTGGGAGGTGAAGAGATCTATTTTGCACGTAAGTATTAAGATTATGTTAATTTATTTTATTCTTAAATGTTCTAATGCCCTTGTTCAGCTGCGCAAAGAGTTTCTCAGAGGTACTCAATCCAACAACGACGTTTCCAAAGGTCTTGTGGGGAATTAGAAGGGTTTAATTCCCTGGCTGATCTAGTGTTGCCAGCCCATTTCCTGGCCAAGCCCCAAGACCCCATGGTGATACGGATTTCTGTCACGTTCAGATACATCAGGTGTTAAATCATACTCTGAGACAGAGCAAATGATGTAACAGGGAATCCTCAGCCTCCTTCCCTTGATGCCAATATTATAAAATGATTTCATTCTCTTCAGAACAGGTTATGACAAAATGGTCACTAAGCTATGGAAAGGCTGGGTTTTCGCCAATACCACTGTCTATCTCTAACCGCTTAAATTGCTGTGTGGTTGACGGGTTCTCATTATCATCTTCATTTGTCAGGTGCTTGAAAATAGCCTAGACACTGTCCCCCACAAAGAAAGGCACCCTACTGGGCAGGACGTGCCCGAAAGAAAGAGGAGGACCTCAGGCTGAGAGCAGGAAGCAGGGGTTCTATCTCCTGGGAGAGCCTTTAAGGTTTGCGCGGTGGATGGAGACTGCTCTCTGCTCGGGCAGGGCCGTCCAGCTGAGCAGCGCTCCCGGCCCAGGCGGAGGGCAGGGGCGTGTGGTTGATTCCCTGGCTCGGCTCTGTTTGCCTCCTGCTTTCATGCTGATCCCCACTCTGACCCTTTCTGTGCCTCACCCCCCAGCCTGACTCTAGAAAGACTTTACATCTGTAAATCTCAGAGATAGCCTTCCAGTTTTTGGTTTTTGTGTTGTTGTTGTTGTTGTTGTTGTTGTTGTTGTTTGTTTGTTTTTTCAGAAAAATACATAAAATGCTTGGAGGCTTGCTCTGGCCTCTCATGCTTCTAGTTACACCAAGTATTTCCAGAGCATATGTTGTCTACCCAGTTCTTCGTATGCCAAGAGACAATTTTGCCTGATCAAAACTGTTCATGGTCTTCACAGAGTCCCATCAAAGTGGCTATAACTGAGAATAATTTTCTCCTCATTACTCTCCTCATATTTAATGGCCATGTGAAGAAAGAAAGCAGATTAAAAGCTGTTTGAATCTAAATCACCCACTATTTGAAACTAAATGAGAGCCTGGGCAAGTACAGCCATAGCTCTTTTCTTTCTTTCTTTCTTTCTTTTTTTTTTTAACGTACTCAGGGATGTCCTGCTTTCCCAAGCCTGCTTTCCTGGCATGATGCCATGAGGATTTCTTCATATGTGTGAGGGTTCTTAATCCAAGTTCATGGCCATAAATGAAAATGCCCTTAGCACCCAAGGATTGACTTTCAGCAGATCGGCAATACCCTCGTCCCAGTTATGTAAGTAGATCCACTTCAGGGAGAGGGGACAGTGTCTTCATATTTGTGACAGTAAGAAAATCCAAGGGAACTATGAGGGAGCTTCTGCAGTTCTCCTTGTGTTCCATCTCATGATCTGGATTCTGGTTACACAGCTATGTCCTCCATGAACACTCATCCAGATGCACTTAGGATTTGTGAACTTTTCTGTATACTTTGGACCTCAGTAAGAGGTTTATCTTTAAAAACCTATTACTTTAATTTGTCTCCCAAAAGCCTCAGAAGCAGAAGACACCCAACCCATGGTGAATCTACCCAGAACTCTGCTGTCCAACGTGATATCCACCAGCCACATGTGGCCTTGGAGTACTTGAAATGTGGTTGGTCCAAGTTGAGATGGGCTTCTAAGTGTCATATACATGCTGGATTTCAAGGACATAGTATAAAAAAGGGCAAAATCTATTATTCATAATTTAATATTGACTGTGTTATGTATATTAGGCTAAATAAAATATAATACTAAAATTAATCTCACCTGTTTTGTTTGGCTTCTAACAAGTTTGACGTTACATGTGTGGCTCTCACTGTATCCTCTTGGACAGCATGATGCTAGAGTCTCTTGGCTTTCTCACTAGGCTGTGTATGAGGTCAATTATTGGACATCCTGGCTTCACTCACTCACACTTAATTTTTCCAATTCCCATTAAAATATCACAGAGTATTTTATGTTCTAGGGGAAAAAAAGAATTCTTTACTTATATTTATAAACTTAGGCTAAATATATACAAATTGTACTTAGTCATTTAAAAAACTGACACTCATGTAAATTGTGAATTAATAACAGTGACTAGTGTAAAATGTTTTAATGGTATAAATAACAAAAATAACACTTGCAAAATGGATAAATCTGCAAAGTCAGTATTCAGAGACTCACCAGTCCAGACCACTATAGCTAAGGGAAATAATGCATTCTTTTTTGGGTTTATAGTCTTCCCCTTTGTCTAATATTTCTGCTTTCTGCTGGATATTTTTTCAGGATTGATATTCAAGCTGTGAAAAACATTCTTCCATCAGCAGAATCTGGCACAATGGCAGGATCTTCAGATAGCAGGGTTGGCATTTTTAAAATTCACTCTGGATTTGTTAAGTGGTTTGCAGCTGAGAAGCAGGATGAGCTGACTTTCCACTGTATGAATTTCAAAAACGCTCAAAGACAAGCATCTCCTTAAGAGTTAAGATATTCTGTAGGCCATGTAATCAGCACATTATCAAAATATATGCTCTTTTGATTATTATAGTAATCTTAAAAATTGCTAATTATGTAATAGCATGCTAACTAAAACATAATTGCAGATAATACATTATTTGATGTGTATTCCTATTATTGGCAAACTCTGAAACTGGTTACTTATTATTCCTAGAAAAATCAAATTTTGTCCCAAAAGTGTTAGACTCAGTCAAGGCTAGAAGCTCTTAAGCAGGCTTAGGAAAATTACAATGTTCTTCCATGACAGTCACTGGGGAAACATTTATCAATGGGGGTTTGAGAAAATTGAGTAAACAAGAGTGAGTGAAGACGTCCAGTAATTGCATTCCTCTGTTTGCAGAGGTTCTAATCCTCACTCTAAACTGATTATTCCCACTGGGAAGAGCTCACAGTTGGAACATTTGTTTGTTTTTATATTAGCACTAACCATTTTTACATTTAATAGCTGTTGGAAAAATCAAAGACTGCATCTGCACGACAAACATGTTCTTTGAAAGCAGGGGACTGTCAAACAAATTGCACTTACTATTGCACTTGACTCAAAGATTGCTCTACCTGTTTTATTGCAAACAAGGTGTTGAGAACAGGAAGAGTGAGGAAAGTAAGAGGAGGAGGAAAAGGGGGTAAGGGAGTCTGTCAAGTAGAGGAGGGAGGAAGAAAGAGAATGGAACAGGCCATCTTCTGGGAGTCGTGCAAAACTGGATGAAAAATAGATAAACGAGTTTATCTAATATTTTATCTAAATGGTATCAGCAAGTGTAAGCCTATCCAAATTCTTCGGAAATTTCTCTGGAAGGAGCGAGCAGAATGATAAAACAGCTACAGTTAATAATACTAACAATCAATCTTTAGAGCCTCGTAGGTTGGGAATTTAAAATATATTTTGCTTATAGCAGCCCAGAAGAAGCCATCTCTTACAGGCATTTGGTGGCTGCCTCCCCAGCATACATTTCTTTCAGCTCTTGTTCTAACAAAACCCCAACTTCCCCAGGAGCGAGTTTCCGATGTGACTAATAACCTCACCTCCAGCTCCAGGGTGAGCCCTGATTGGCTTGAGTCAATCAAGATATCCTATTTTCCAGGCCACAGAGCTTGGTTCAGAAGTAGGCATGTGATCCAGTCAGTGCGGTGAGACACAAGAAGAGATGTTTGGGGGCTCTCTGTGAAGGAATTATGAGAACTTCCTATAAAGTGCTTACCCTCTCCCCTGATAGACATGATGAAACTAGCTAGCTAGCAGGGGTCTTGAGACTGTTATGGAAACCACCTTGAAAATGACATTGACTCCATGACACACAGAGAGGAGACAAATAGCTGGATCCTTGGTAGCACCTTTATTTGTTAAATCAATTTTTAAAGATACAGTTAACATAAGATCAAATGTATCTGGTTTATAGTGTTTATTTTTATGTTGGTTTATATTGTTTCTTTTTAACATTTTATTTTGAAATTATTTTATTTTTTTTTAGGTTTGTTTTGGTGGGGAGGGGATGTTAATTAAGTTTATTTATTAATTTATTTTTAGAGAAGGTACTGGGGATTGAACCCAGGACCTGGTGCATATTAAGCACGCACTCTACCACTTGAGCTATACCTTCCCCCTGAAATAATTTTAGACTTATAGAAAAGTTGCGGAAGTAGTACCCAGCGTTCCATAGACCTCTACCTGGCTCCCTAGTGTCATCACCACTCAAGAGGTCATAATATCCTTCTTTCCCTTGTCACCATCCACCTTCAAAGAGTGGTATGTGCCACTTCACAGAGTGCGATTCTGCTGAAGCGCCTCCTGTCTGTTGTGCTGTTATCATCATCCACTTTATTTCTCCACGTGGTGAAATCCACAAATAAATTCTCGTTACTGTTGTTTGGCATCGTCAGTTATTTTTAAAATGAGTATAAAAGTTATTAAAACTTGCTCACATATTTACTATTTCCAGTATTCTTCATTCCTTTACGTAGATCTGAGTTTTGGGGGGGTTGGGGGGGCCACTACCCTAAACATCAAGTTTATTGTGCTGTTCTCACATTCCAAACCCAACCCCCTTTCCCAATGGGGGACAGCTGGGAGAAAAGGAGAAAAAGGCTAGAGAACTTGATACCCCCCACCTCCCATGCCGTAGGAGAACGGAGGTCAGCAAACAGTCCATGCCATCCAGCCCAGCGGGCTAGGGAGAGGAAGATGATGGCAACTCCAGCACAGCTGGGCTTGCTTAGGTGCCAGAGATGTAGGGAAGAGGATGGGGCAGCAACACAGGAAAAGCTTTCTTTGCAGATCCAAGAAAGGAAACTATTTTTGGAGCCAGAAAGGAAAGACCTTGGGATACTTTCCTCTTCCCCCAGGTCCTTAGGAGCAGCAGGCAGCTTCTGCACACTTTCTGTTCAGGAGGCCACTTAGTGGCTGGGGGAACAGGCCTTGTGGAACAGGTACACAGGATGCTGGAGGCCATTGGAGGCCATTGGAGGTGTTGTGGGGTGTGGCCACAAGCTCATAGCTGGAGAAGCCCACCTCTGGGGATGTCAGGTAGGAAATGAACTGCTCTGGCTTCAGCTGGATTCGATAGTAGTTCTTGTAGATTGTTTCCGTAAGGGTCTTTCTCTTGCCGTAAGATGACCAAGGTTGAAGCTCCAGGACCAGGATGCCCCCAGGACGTAGGTGCCGGTAGATCTGGCGAAACATATGCTTCAGCCCCTCGTCTCCCGAGTTCAGATGCACCCACTTGGTGAGGCTGAGACAGAGCACCACATCATACTCTGGTGTTTGGGCCTCCACCAGCTCATCTCGATCCAGCACATAGTTACCTGTGACGGAGACAACATTGTTGGGGAAGACAGATGTGTCAGCTCCAACCAAGGGCACTTGGGTGCAAAAATGGGACCCCGACTGGCTGACAGTGAGGCTGGGAAGCAGCTCCTCTTTCGGACAGTTGTGGTCCCTTCCTCAGTCTCTGCTCCTGGGTCCCCTTCAGAAGTCCGGGGTGGCAGACGCAGGTCTTCGGACAGGTAGTG
Source organism: Camelus bactrianus (assembly GCF_048773025.1). Classification (NCBI taxonomy): domain Eukaryota; kingdom Metazoa; phylum Chordata; class Mammalia; order Artiodactyla; family Camelidae; genus Camelus; species Camelus bactrianus. The sequence goes on from NC_133573.1 coordinate 20,803,647, forward strand.
TCGGATGTTTTGGTGGGCGGAGCGGATGAGCTGGGCATCAATATCCAGGCCCACCATGCGGGATGGGCCCCACTTACAGGCAATGCTCAGGGTCAGGTGGCCCACATTGCTGCCCAGATCTAGGACGTCCCAACCCCGAAACCACTCAGGCTTCAACACCCGAAGGTGCCCATCCTCACAAGAAGGATTGTGGTACCCACAGTACTTGCAGTAATTCCTATACTGGAACTTGCACTGTTGCTTTTTGAAACCTGCTGCAGGTAGTGGGTGGACCCGGTGGCGGCCTCCCCCACTCCCTCGGCCCTTTACCTTGGGACCCTGGCCTCCACCCCTGCCTCTGACTTGCTGGAAGTCCTGCGACGTTTGCGATGTCGTGAGGATGAAGATGGGGGTGCAGAGGTAACTGAGACAGCTGGAGGGGCTGAAAGGGAGCCTGAGGGACCCTGCAGGGCAGATGGAAGGGGTGACACGACCTCATCCCTGCAGTTGATGGCTGTGTTAATTTCATAGGGTTGGGGGACGTCCCAGTTTTGGCCCCTATGCCGCTGCTGCTGTGTGGTGCCCTCCCCATGGAGTGAGGGAGTGAGGGGGGCTGTGGGAAGCACAGAGTGGCTATCGTTCCCTCCAGTTGCCTGCCTCTGCTGCTGCTGCTGTCCCCAGTGTCTATGCCGTTTCCGACCAGTCTTGAGTGGTGAAGCAAGAACTACTTGGGCCTCATCAGTGCAAGTATTCAGACTGAGAGGGTCAGTAATATCTTTGGGGATGAGGCTATCCACTGGATCTCGCCCCTTGGCCGGAAGTGGGGATGACTTAGGGGGCCTCTGCATTGAGTGCGCGGCTCACTTCCTCATCCAGGAGGCTATTCAGGTTCAGCGGATCAAAGATATTGCCCTCCAGGAGGAAGCTGGAAGGCAAGACAGAGTCACAGTCTGAATTAACCCGCCTGCGCCTCTTGAAGGCTGGATGTTTGAAGCCTCCACCACCTCCCCCTACATTACAGCTGTTTCTCCTCTTCCCCCCACCTCCCCCCGGGGGTCGGTGGGGCTGATAGCCATTACGGGGTCGAGGAGGGGGCAGGGGGGCCCGGTTCTGTTCTGCCCCCTCCGCGTCGCTCCTCCCCCACGCCCGGGGGGAGCGGCTCGCCTGTGGGGATCGGACAAGCGGGCCTCCCCGTGCGACTGCGCCTGGGGGCCGCCCCCTCGTTGCTGCTGCGACCGGCCGCCCGGAGGGGTGGATGCAGCCCCGGCCCGCGCTGCGTCCCGCCGCGGAGCTCCCCGGAGGCGGCCTCTCGTGCGGCTGCCCCGTGGGGCCGCCGCCTCCGTCCCACTCACCTTTGAGCGGCGGCGGCGGGGCTGGCACCAGAAACGGCTCCTTCTCCGCGCCCTCTCGATCATTGCCTCCCCTTATTCCATCCCAGTCGAGGGAAACCAGGGGGGACCAGGGGACTTAACCCCTCCTTTCTAGACCCCGCGCCCTTCCCTTTCCCGAGTGCGCGTGCAGCTCTGCTCTTGATCTGAGTTTTTATTAGAGATCACCTTTCAATGGCCTGAAGAATGGACTTTCTTTCATATTTTTTATCGTGCAACTATGCTACCCATGATCTTCCCAGTTTCTCTGTTTGCCTGAAGATTTCTTTATTTTTGCCTGTCTCTTTGAAGGATATTTTTGCTAGATAGAGAACCCTAAGTTAACTTTTTTCCCGTTTCATCACTTTGGAAATGTTGCTCCTCTGTTTTCCAGCTTGTACTGCTTCGAAGTCAGCGACTATTCTTTTTCCCTCCCGTGTGTAATGTCTCCCCTCCTTCTCTTCGCACTGCTTTTAATATTATGTTTATCTCTGTTTCTCAACAATTTGGTTATGATTTGTTTTTCATTTAATTTGAAAATTTGGGGGCTATTATTTCCTCAAACACCTTTTTCTTCAGATGACTTCTGTTTTCTCCTTTCTCCCCTCCTTCTGCACCCCAATTACATGAACCTGGACCACTTGGTACTTATTGTCCCACAGGGTGCCAAGGCTCAGTTCATTATTTTCACCCTTTTTTTCCCTTTGTTTGCTTCAGTTTGGGTGGTTTCTTTTGCATCATTTTTAAGTTCACTGATCTTTTTCCCGTTGCACGTCTAATCTGCTGCTGATCCCATCCAATAAAATTTTTATTTTGAATATTGTATTTTTCATCTCTGGAAAGTTCCATTTTGTTCTTTTTAAATATCCTTTTTTCTCCTCATTGTGTTCCTGCTTTCCCTTAGATACTTGAACATATTTATAATAGTTGTCTTAAAGGCTTTTTCTGCTGATTCTGTCATTGCTCTTATTTCTGGATCTTTTTCTGTTTTTTTCTATATTGACTGACTTTTTATTGGGTGCTGGATATTGTGAATTTCATGTTGTTGAGTATCTGAATTTTTTTTTCTTCTTGTAAAGGGTGTTGAACTTTGTTTTGATTGACAGGCAGTTATTCTCAAGTCAGTTTGACCCCTTGAGGCTTGTTGTATTAAAGAAAATTTTTAAAAAAGTTTTTTACTTCTCCAAGTCCACCATCTAGGCCCCCAGGACCAGCCTGCTGGGTTCCTGGCCACAACTTCTGTCATTCCAGAAAAAAGCCACTTTAAAAAGCAGCTGAAGTGACCTTAAAAGACCAGAGATTTTATTTTTTTAAGAGAAATCAGTTTACCTGTTTTTAAAAAATTAAATCTAATTCACTTGCTCACCTAGGGGAGATGGGGTGCAGGCAAGGACGGCACTCACTGCTCCCCACCCCTCGCCCATGCCTTCTGCAGCTGCAGGGTGCATGCTCCGAAACCTCCACGTGGCTCTCTTGTGCTTTAAACCTGCTGCTCTGGCAGGGCCTTCTTGGGGTAGCAGGCATGGAGGGCTTTTGCGGCCCAAGGGGCCAGCCTCCCCTGGGATCATGTGCCTGGTGTGGCAGCAGGCTGTGAGTGGCCGACCTGGCCGACACCCTGGATCCTTTAATCAAGTATGTGATTCTCCTCCCAAGTCCCAGGGCGAGACCCCAGGGCATGTCCCTGGCGCTTCTTCAGCTTTGTTTTCACTGGAACCTTTGTATTACGCTTTGATGCAGCTGCAGACGTCTGTGCCTAGCAATATTTCCACTTGACCAAATATCCTAAACTTTCTCATTTATATGCAAAAGAAATAGTTTTAGGTACCTTTTTATATAGCAAGATAAAAATGGCATGCGTGTAATCTAAAGTGTCTCCAGCGAGTATGACCTTGTATACTGTTATTTTATTCCTTGTAACGAAGTTGCAGGGCAGGATCCAGCCTCAGGGTGGCCCCCAGATGCCTTACTCACAAACGACTGCCCTCGGTCAGGGAGGACGAATGCTCTTAAACTTTCAGGGTTTCTTTCTTCCTGCAAATTTTGGACCAAAGTTTTGTTTCTTTTTTTTTTCTGCCTCTAATGCTGGGACCCCAGGAGCTGGGGCAGCCACTCTCTGGTCTTAACTGCCTCGTCCTGCACTCAGGGGTCTAAGGGGCTCCCGCACACAGGCCCCATGCTGGCCAGCCCTCCCTCAGGGTCTGGGCCCCAAGTTTCCATGTCACGTGGAACAAGGGTGTAAATATTTATAATTTTTTATACCTGTTGTAAGTCACAAGGGGCAGCACACATGGTTTTTTATGGTGACAGATGTATATTTTGATAACAGTGGTTACAGGCTCAGTGTTGTAAGGGGAGCAGGCAGAGTCCACTGCCTGCCGCCAGCTTGTAATGTGGAGAGAACTGAATTAAAGCAATTTTATAACAACTTCTACCTTTTCTGTAGGCTCTTTTTTCCTGGCACATTGTAGAAGGCAGCTGGGCCAGTCTGTACTGGACTTTGAATAAACTCTCTGTACCTCCAAAAAAAATTTTTTTTTTAGATTCCACAAATAAGTGATATCATATGACATTTTTATTTCTCCTTCCAGCTCACTTCACTTAGAATGACAATCTTCAGGACCATCCATGTTGCTGCAAATGGCATTATTTTATTCTTTTTTATGGCTGAGTAGTGTTCCATTGTATACATGTACCACATCTTCTTTATCCAGTCATCTGTTCATGGACATTTGGGTTGTTTCCATATCTTGGCTGTTGTAAATAGTGCTGCTATTAACATTGGGGTGCATGAGTCTTATCTTTGAGGCTTGTTTATAAGCTTTTTCCAGGTATGTCTAGAGTAGTCTTTAATAAAGGACTCTTTTAATTCTGCTGCTAACATGTGACCCTTCTGGGATTGCTGCCCACTGCTCAGAATGTTCAGCAAGGTCTCTGCATTCCACCCAGTCAGAACCTGAATATCTCCCAGCCCTGCATAGTCTGTGGGAATGGCTCAGCTTAGCAGGTGTACAGATTTACACATTTCTGGAGCTCTGTCCCTGCTGGTCCTCTGCTTGGCTTTACCCTCCCTGCACCATGGTCTCAAAGAGGCTGCTGGTTCCAAAACATGCCATCCCTGCTAAACTGGGGAACCTGCAACACAGCTGCCAGTCTCCAAACCACACCACCTCTGTGGCCATCCTGACAAATAGGTGCCTCATTCCTGCTTCACTCTTCAATTATATCAGTTCCAATGAAGCTGTGATGTTGGAACCAAAATCATACCTGGGACCCTAACTGGAAGAAAGCCTAGTATTTCACTTTCTAGTCTCTGAGCTCAGGGAGGCACACCAGGAGGAGGCTGCTATCGATGTCGAGCAAACCAATATATATATTTGCCCCACACGGTATTTCAAACCATCAGAAAGACACAGAATGAAATTCATTTAACAGCCATAATCAAACCATCCAGCTTAAATGGATGTTAACGCTTGTCATACTTGTCACACTTGCTTCGGATTCTTCTTAAAGACATAAAGTTGAGCAGATATGGTTCACGACTTATTTGTACTCCTTTCAGATTTTATCCCCTTTCCCGGGGGTAATCACTATTTTGAATTTTCATTCATTTTATTGATATGTGCCAAGAAGATACATTAAGAATATGGCACATACAAATGTGGCTCATATCTCCGATGCCAAATTTTTCATGATTTCTCATCAAAACGATAGTTTTACCTGCGTGTAACCCCTGTGATGGACACCTCCTTTTGGTCTCCTGGGGTGTATGTAGCCTTAGCTCTCCTCTGGGAAGAGGACATTTGGGGAAAAAAATCTTTTTTGTTTCTCCAGCTATGTCATTTTTCTCAGGTACATGTGGTTCACTGCTTGCAGACCACAATGGGTTTGCTGCCTCTTCCCATCGTTGACTGAGGTGAATAGGTCTGTGCCTCCCCCAGTGGTCCCAGCTCTCACCTCCCTGGACCTGCTCTAAAGTGAATACATACAGGAATCCATGAAGGTTGAAGCAATTCTTGGCTGAAGAGGTCTGAATCCTGCAGAGTTGGGATATCCTGGGACCGGTGTTTGGGAAAGTGCCGTCGCTCTGGGTCAGGAGGGTCCTAGAATTTCTAAAGTCAAACTACTCCCACCGCTCAAGAGAATCAATTTCTTCCTGAACCTGCCCTACCCGTAAAACATTTGTATTTTTCCATGAACATTCTTTTGACTTTATTTCTTGCAAACAAATGCCCTGACTTTGTGAGGCACAGAGAGCATTCACAGCCTCCCTGCCCAGAGTTCCTTCACGATGGAGAACCTCAAATCCAATTACATCTCCAATTCCGAGAGCAAGAGGAAGATGCACCGATGATGGGGAGAGAAAATCTCAGTGCACAAACATTTCACCAAAACCCATCAACACCCTAGACAGAAGGATGATCTACTTTATACTCAGGATTTTTCCAATATGTGAATCACAGGACCTACCCCCCCCCTTTTAAACTTCTTTTCCAATATATTCCTATAAAACATACTCTGTCAAGCGACAACCCCCAGCAGCAGATGATAGCATATTTCTGCCAATAGGGAACTGTTACAATATGGTTGTGGTCTACAGAACTGGAGGTACAATTCTAATTACTCCATTTTTCTTTCACTTTCTTTTATTCAGTGACACCCTATCTCTCCAGATCTGGTTTCTCTGTGGAAGAAACTGACACTGTGCTCCAGAGTGATTTTTTTTCTCTGTTTCTCTCTACCTTTATCTCTGTAAGAGGCAATGGTCTGTCTACAAAAGTGTGTTGCCCCACTATTAAATTTTAGAAACGAAGACTTTTTAGAGACATCTAGTATGTATCACTTATTTTCAGAGCTGCTTTATTCCTGAGGGCAAAAGAAAGAGACAGCTGACCTCTGCCCCTGGCTAGCTGGCAAAACCCTAAATGATTTTTCTTTTCTTAATTTAAAAGATGGCAAAATGATTTTTCTTTTTTTAATTTAAAGGAAAGTGATTTGTCTGTGGTGAATGGTCGACGAATAAATGAGCGGAGGATATGTACAATCAATTTGCCCAAGAGGCTGGGTAAAGCACTGGATGAGCACACAGACTGCAGAGGATTGAATCCTGGCTCTTAAGCTGAATTTAAGTCTAACTTTGGACGTAACGCTTTATCTCTCTCATCCTGTTTCCTTCCCTGTAAAAGAGAATAATAATGTCTAACTCGTAGATTTGTAAGGATCATGTGAGTTAAATTTCAGATGCACCTGGTACCTAGTATTAATTTTTTATGTTACTTTCTATTATTTACATTTTCTAAAACAAACTATTTTGGAGAATAATCTTATACTAATGCTTATAATGATTAATTTTTATCCTTTGGGGAAATGAAATTGATGGAAAATTTGCAATGGAAATATTTGACTTAGAATTTCCAACTAATTTTACCATTAGTATTGAAATAGATATATATTACATGTTGACCAGATAGACACTTACAAAATATTTGAAATCATAAGAAACCCATGAAGTATTATTTTAAATGTTTTATCACAAATTTCTGCTGCTCATAACATGGGAAATAAACATGAAAAAAACAAATCTTTATTCATAGACATTTGCCCAGGGACCTCGATATTTAAAGCAACAATAGGTAACTTCATCAAAAGTTTTGTAGAAAATCTTTTCTCATTGACTTCAATTATAATTTCAAGGAAAAAAATTAGTAGCACCTCTTAAATTTTGTTTCAGGCACATTCTATTTCAAGTTCCCATCACCTTATGTTTCTGACTGACTGGGCCCAAATAACCATCTGTTGTTAGTTGGGAGCAACTAAATAAATTATGATGCATCCACACAACAAATGCCTAAAGTTGAAAAAGACTCCTATGGGCTAGTATGGGAAAGAGAGCCCCAGTGTTAAATGAACAGCGAAATGTAAAATGGTATGTAGTATACACATGTGTGTGAGGGGCGGGGGATACGGATATAAATCTGTATCTGCTGTAAGTACGTAAAGTATCACTGGCAGGATACGGGGGGAGCTCCCTGGCGTCTGTTATGGAGGAGAAAAGGGTGGATCGAAGCAAAAATAGAAGTGAGATTTTGTAATGTATATATTTTAATGATGTTTTGATTTTTAAAAACGTGATGGAGTACCTATGAGAATATAGCTTTTTTAAGTCTGTGACAATGACAGAAAAAAAATACTATATAGTGGAAAAGCAGGTTATAAAGTAGTACTTCCAACATGACTCCATCTTTGGAAATTGCAAGTTTCTCTGTTCATATACATAGAGAGATATAGTGGAATTTTTACCAAAACTGTAATGCATGGTAAAATTTCAGGTCATTTGGGCTTTCATATTTATACTTTTATGAATAACTTGAATATCCATGTTTAAAAACAGTTAAACTATTAGTAAAGGCTGACAAAAATCAAGGAAGCATCGGCCAAAAAAATAAAAAATAAAATAAAGGAGGAAGGAAAGAGGATGAAAGAGAAAATGAGGAAAAAGCATGGCTATAAAAAGTCATCTCTTTTGGGGGAGGGTATAGCTCAGTGTTAAGAGTGCATGCCTAGCATGCACAAGGTCATGGGTTCAATCCCCAGTACCTACATTAAATAAATAAATAATAATAATAATAATAATAATAATAAACCTAATTACCTCCCCTCAAAACAAAACAACAAATTTTTTTAAATTCATCTCTTCAATTCCTGCAAGATTTTGCTCACACTTCCCCTTGTCTGATCTCACCAGTCTGTTAACAGTGTAATTTGGACCCCTCCCCTTGCCCATCTGATCTCCTTCATTCAGCATTTCTATTCTGTTCTTCCATAACACTTACCATGTTCCAACACATGGTATTTTCAACCTATTTAAGTACATAGAAAAAAAGCCTGGCATTTAGGAGATGCCCAATAAATGTTTGTTGAATGAATAAATGTGGTCTGTACAGAAAGCTGGTGTTCTACTTAACTGGATGATGGAACTTGCCTCATTGACTGACATCCCTGCTGCAGAAGGCTGAGAACTTTTCTCATTTTGAATTTGCAGTTCTGTACACAAAAACATAGTTTGTTTAAGTCTTGGAGAAATTGTTCAACAATAGGAAAGTTTGTAAATACATTCTGTACATCATCATAAGTTGCTAAGGAAGTGGTGTTAAGCTTTCAAACAAAAAAATTGAGTCACATGTTCCCTTATTTGTCATTCTATTTTCCTTGGTCTCTGTCATCTTTCTCCTATTTTCTCATAGATGGATTTTGTTCTTGTGATTGGGACCTCAGCAACATGAGGTCATAGAGAGGGAAAATGGTATGGGATCTGAATGGGCTTGGGGCTGGAAACTGACCCCTTTAGAGAGATCCAGAAGAATGCAGCAAAATCCAACTTTATTCAAGCAGGGTGATATCCAAAAAGACACAAGAGCAAGAACAGCTGGGCCAAAGGAGTCCAGAAAGAGACCGTTCTTGAGAGAGGAACTTAGGAAATGTTCTGAGTCACCATTTTCTAAGACACGTTCTGCAGAAATACAAATTCCCATAGTTATTAATAGGTTTTATGTGAACAAAAAGGGTTCTGTATTCAAATCAGTTTAAGAAACACTGAGTTAGATGATGTTTCTGTAATGCAAGACTTCCCAGAGCTGCTGTAAAATGTGATTCTCCAAGGGGGATTTCCATTTGCAGCATTCCCCACTTTTTTTGTTCCTGGAACCCATTTCTCTGCAGGTCATCTTGCAGGATGACTCGGCCATCAAGCACACTTTGGGAAAAGATAAAGGGGCCTGGTTCAAACTGGTCCCAAGTTTTCTGCCAAGCAGTGTGGGGTTTATGTCAGGGCTCCAACGCCAAAGGACCGAGGTGCAGCCCAGTCTTCCATGGATGGCTGTGTAGCAGAGAGGACAGGCCGGGCGTGGAAGTCAGGTGGACCTGGTTTGGAAGGCTACCACCACCGCTTTCTAGCTGGACGGTTAGGGGCAAGTCATTCAATCTTCTGCAATCTTGCATTTCTTCATCCGTGAAATGGAGATGATAATGCCCGCCTCTAAGGGAGTGGGGAGGAATTAAATGAGGTATTCTCTGTAAAGCATTTAGCATGATGCCTTACACAGAGTGAAATTTCGGTTAATGATAGTAGCATTTAGTATTGGAAAATGTCTATATTTTATTAGTGTTGATGTTCTCTGGGCTGGTCCAACTCTTCACTGGGGTAGAGGTGTTTTGCACCTCCATGGGCACTTTGGTTTCCAAATTTCTCTTTCTGCCTGCAGGGTCTGTAATTGCAGGAATCATCCCGGACCCCACCGGGCAATGGGCTCAAGTTGTTGCTTTCCTCCAGATCTGGCTGGAGAAGTTCAGGACTGGGTCCTGCTGAGCTTGTACATGAAAATAGGCAGCGCCTCCTGCCTAGAAGTCCTGCAGGAGGCTGTGAATCAATGTATCCTTATTTCTTCTTTCCTTACTCTGCCTTCATGTAACATTTGTAGCACCAACCCAGCGGCTGACCTTTAGTTAATGTAGCAAACTCTCTACAAATAGAGAGTTGAGCAGATGAGTATTTCTTCCATGTTGCCATTTTTTTCTCATCAAACTATTGACGATTAGCTAAGGCTTTTTATAAATTCCGTAGAGAACATGCCAGGCTGTAAACATGATTATCCTAGCTGCTACTACATCTCTTTTGGGCCCAGTGCAGTAGACTGCGTGGCACATGAAGGGCTGTTTATTAACAGGAATTCACATTACCTACAATAATCATTATTGCAAACAATAGCTTTCTTCACCCGGTCTAGATAATTCCTCATGGGTAGTGACAGGATAACAAAGCATCCGATTTACATGTTTAATTCATTCTAATTTTTCCTAAACTGCTTTGTTCATTTTTAATGTGTGCTTTATCCAAAAATACTTGCTTGCATATGCTTTTTCTGCTCATAATCGTGTTGTTTAGCACTGTCTAACATGACCCAGGTATATGGGTCTCTCTGATTTGCTATCATAGGGAACTGTTGGAGTGGGCAGCTGGACTCTTCCAACCATTTTGTCCAGATTTGGAAGGGGCAGGTGAACACATGACTTCCTCTTCTATTTGCTTATGAAAATTGATATGACTGCTTTTTAAAGAAAATCCACAGGAATTTCCTGTTTTCTACAAAAGCATCTTTATTTTTAGATTTTAGATTGATTTTCCTAGTCTTTTTTTTTTTTTACCATTTCTTTAAATCAATTAAAATTTCTAATAGGAAAAAAGAAAGAATTTGATTAAAATCAAATTACTTTTCCACAAAGAAAAGCCAGCTTGGATCTGAACTCTTCTAAATTGTATGTGTTCTTTCATTGTTCACTCAGTCAACAAATATTTATTGAGCACTGGCTGTTGTAAGACATTATGTAAGATGCCATGAGTGAAATAAAGATAAATTAGCCCCCATCCCTTTCCTCAGCAGGCCTATAGATTCATGGGTGAAACAAGATTTAGATGCAAATGTTTGTAACAGCACTTACAAAGGAATCAAAAGGAAAAGAAATAAAGTACCATCCATTGTAGCTCAGACAAGGAAGAGATGACCTGTTCCCGAGGGAGGGTTTGTACACGCTGAGGTGTATCCTCTCCAGCATTTCTGCCTCTTTCAATCTATTCTTGATGTTGCCCTTGCTCTATGCGATTGTTGGGTTAAAACTTAGAACCAGACATGTCACCGGCTTCCATGCTTCTGGGGTGGAGGGGGGCTGAGGTATACAATATATACAAAAACTTAACAAATACTAAAGTGCAGATTTTCAATCTAAAAGATTACGTTCTTGTTGCATGTATTAACTTAGAAATAGCCCTCTTCAATGTTACCATCTACAAAAGTTTTACCTGAGCTTTGAAACACCAAGGGATTAATTCTCTTAACACTGATCAAAGCCAGAAGAAAGATGATCAAGGCACCACCTATAGAAGACACAGAGTAGCAGATAGCAGTGCAGGCTGAAAACGCTTGCAAACAGATGCCCTGGAACACAGCACTGGCCTGGAGGAAACTAAGAACACATGAATCACTTCCTCACCGAGGAGCAGGAAGGCCACTGTCAGCCTGCTGATGAAGAGCAAAATTTAAAATAACCTTACTAAATTAGAGAAGTGGTCAGAATTCTTTTTTAAGTTCTCCGAAGATAAGTGCAGGGTGGTACCTTCAGGAGAGGGAAATGAACTACACAAATAGAAGAGGAAAAGTGACTGGTTACAGGCGAGAACGTCTAAACAGGAGTCAGCAATGAAAACAGAGAAGCTGGGGTCAGTCCTAACACCAGCTTTTAAACCATCGCCCAGTGTTAGGCTGCAAAAACAAGAGCCTGGAGGGACAGCGAGGCCGTCCTCCATTTACATGTGATATTTGCCAAACTTTTCCTGGAGCACTGGGTCCATTCCTGGGTTCTATAGTTAGAACGACACCAAGCACATGGGGAATGTTCTATCCTTAAATTGAAGCAGGATTAGAAAATAAGACCTAAGCAAAAAAGTAGGAGTCTGAGATTGTTCAGAAGAGAAAGCCAACCCAGCTCCAAGGGCTCGCGGGCTGAGGCGCCTCTCTCCCCGCCCCTCGCCGTGGCCCTTTCTCTCCCGAGCACCTCGGAGCACCTCGCAGGTGGAGGCGGTGGCGGCGGTGGCGGCAGGGACCAAGCAGCGGCGTGCGGCGTGCAATCAAGGTTCTCCAGTGCCACAAGCCCATGCATGCCGAATATCTGGAAAAACTAAAGCTGGATGGTTCCCCAACCAATGGAAACTCCATGGCCCCGTCCCTGCCAGAGAACGATCCCTAGTGAATGGCAAAGGTGTTGGTCAGATTTACTTTGAAAGAATCAAGTATGTGAATCCAGTGATGAATGAAATTGTGAAGACAGGTGAGCTCTTTTACGCTCCAAAGGACACAGCTCATCCCATGCTTTTGGACACTTCCACCCTGTTTATTGCAATGACTATTCTCCAGGTTGTTGCACTACTATTGTATCTGTACAGACTTCTAATTTGGCACCTATGGCCTTTTTTTTTTTTTTTTGAGCTTTTATGATTATATGTCTATATTTACCACCAGGTTCTATGACACTGAGTGCAAGGCCCTTATTTCCTTAGTCCTTTTATATATCTAGCATACAAGACATCACTTGAAATATGGTAGATATCACTGAAGGTTTGTCTAAAAAATATTTTGTAATGACACTGAGTGATAAAGCATTTACCATCTAATCTGGTATTAGTACAGTAAATGCTGTCTGTTTAGCTTATATGTGGCTTTTGTATATCAGGTGTCACACAGGAGTTTAAAGGCAGCTGTGAGATATTAGGTATTACTCATATGTCTATGTTGTCCCAGACATTGTGTGCCTCTTGGTGGCAGTACACTACACCACCTATAAAATATATTTGCCAAAATTTTGAACCTAAATCTGACTGTGCCTCTAGACATAATTTCTAATCTATAGAAAATACAAGGAACAGAGAAACATTACTCTACATCACAAGAAATGATATCAGCAGAATCTGGACTGCAGGAAACTTGACAGGACAAGAGACCCAGTACCTTCAGTAAATGGTGCAAGAAATGGAGGATGAACCTATTGATTAAAGGAGACTTAAGAGACATATCAACCAATTGTGAAAATGGATCATTTTTTGGATCCTGATTTGACCAAACTGTAAAATAAATACGTTTATGAGACAATCTGGATAATTTGAAAATTGACTTGATATTTGATATTAGCTGGAATAACAGTATTGTGGTTATGTTGAAAATAAGAGTCCTTTTAGAGATATATCTTCAACTATTTACAGTTGAAATAATGCCTGGAATTTGCTTTAAAATAATAAGTCTGGATGTTAAGTGTGTTGGAGATATTGATGAAACAAGACTGGCCTTGACTTGATAGTTGTTGGAGCTGGGGGATGGTTAAATGATGGTCATTATATATGTTCCTCTCTACTTTTGTATATTTGACATTTTCCATAATAAAAAGTTAATAAAAATTTTAAAAAAAAGAAGAGAAAGCCAAGAGGTGACTAGATTGGTGTCTTTAATTGGCAAGTTTATGTATGTATGTATATGTAGGACGCTGTCATTGTCTAGATACCAGCATTCATAACCCTCCCTTCCCCACCCTTCTCCTCAGGAACATTACACTCTCTAGTAACTTTCCCCTCAAGTAGAATCTCTCTCTAAGCTGAATCCGATCGTCACAGCCAAGGACCCATGCACTCAGCCACTTATGCCCACTCAACCATCTCTCCAGCTGTCCCATCATAGCCAATGCACTTGAATCTTCTATATTCACTGCCCACCCCACTCCTGCCATTTTCCATATATTTCCCCAATGCCTCCTTCTGGAGTCCACTCACTTCTCCATCAAAACCAGTCTTGCTAGGGTCAACATGACCTTTGTTTCCCTAGATCCAGAGGACACATCACAGCTCTCAGACCACATCACACAGCAGTATCTGACACTGCTCGTCAGTCTCATTGTTTGAAATAAAGTCTTTCCTGGGCTTGGGTGATGCAGGACTCTTCTTGTCTTCTTTCATCTCTGGCTGCCACCTCTCCTTCACACACTCATCTTCCTATACTCAGCCTTTAACTATTCACCACACAGTACCAGTCCCCCTCTCTTTTTCAACTCTGTGTTCTCTTCCTGCACGAACTGATCAATCACAAATGTTCTCAGATGACTTACAAATGTGTATCTCTAGACCAGACATTTCATCATAGCTTCAGACCCATTTATCCACCTGCCAACACATCATCTCCATGTGAATGTCTCAAAGGTATGTGTACGGGTCCAGAATTAAATTCATGATCTTCTCATCCACCAGGCCAAGGTCCTCATCTACTTCCCTTATCTCAGCAAATGGCACTCCCATCTTTCCTTTTGTATAAGTCAGATGTCTAGGAATCACTCTTAACCTCCCTTCTCTCCCTCACTCACATATTTATTTTATTTTATTTTATTGAGTTATAGTCAGTTTACAATGTTGTGTCAAATTCCAGTGTAGAGCAGAATTTTTCAGTTATACATGAACATACATATATTCATTGTCACATTCTTTTTCACCATGAGCTACCACAAGATCTTGTATATGTTTCCCTGTGCTATACAGTATAATCTTGCTTAACTATTCTATATATAACCTGTCAGTATCTAGAAATTTTGAGCTCTCAGTTTGTCCCTCCCCACCCCCTGGCAACCACAAGTTTGTATTCTATATCTATGAGTCTGTTTCTGTTTTGTATTTTTGTTCATTTGTCTTTTTCTTTTCTTTTTTCTTTTTTAGATTCCACATATGAGCGATCTCATATGGTATTTTCCTTTCTCTTTCTGGCTTACTTCATTTAGAATGACATTCTCCAGGGACATCCATGTTGCTGCAAGTGGCATTATGTTGTCAGGTTTTATGGCTGAATAGTATTCCATTGAATAAATATACCACATCTTCTTTATCCAGCCATCTGTCGATGGACATTTAGGCTGTTTCCATGTCTTGGCTATTGTAAATAGTGTTGCTATGAACATTGGGGTGCAGGTGTTTTTTGAAGTAGGGTTCCTTCTGGATATATGCCCAGGAGTGGGATTACTGGGCCATATGGTAAGTCTATTCCTAGTGTTTTGAGAAATCTCCATAGTGTTTTCCACAGTGGCTGCACCAAACTGCATTCCCACCAGCCATGTAGGAAGGTTTACTCCCTCACTCATATTCATTCTAACATCTGGTCCTGTTGATTGTATCTCCTAAATATCTCAAATCCATTCTCTACCTTAACCCAAGCCACGGTACCTCCTGTCTACATGACTTTGGTAGCCTCTTCCTAAAACTACCTAACTCACTGCACTGATCTCCCAGAAACCACACATTCCCCCTCTCTTCCACTCAGAAGCCAGGGTGATCTTTTGGAAATGTAATTCTGAGAATGCCATTCTTCTGCTTAAAACCCTTCCACAGCTTCCACTGCTCTAAGAATAAAGATGAAATTCTTGAAATTAATGTGATATTGTGTAATCAACTGTACTTGAATTTTTTTTTTTAAAGAAAAGATAAAACTCTTTGTCCTGCTTCTTCAGATAGATGCCACGGTGGCCTTTCAGGACATGTTACTTCATGCCACAGGGCCTTTGCTAATGCTGTTCTCTCTGTTTGGAATTGTCACTTCCTTAGTAAAGCTTCTCTTATGGCTCAAAGTCAAGTGTCCCTACAATCAAATATCTAGTGTGGTTTCAGTTTTACAGTGATTGGTATGATCATGTGACTGATGCCTTTCTCCCTTAACTGAGGGGAGCTCTGTGAGCACAGGGACCAGGCTGGCCTGGCTCACCACAGCCACGCCCAGTGCACAGCCCAGCATCAAGAAGCAAGCAGACCATCAATAAATACTTGTCAAAGGAACAAATAAATGCATGGATGCGTGACCAGTGTTATTCTTTGTGTGAATCTTTATGAATATAAATTTACCATCTAAGACAAAATTAATTCTTGGGAAAGTGCTATTTTTCTTTAAAATCAGCTCTTAGAATATAGACGTAACATGCAATGAATCCTTTGTTACCCCCCTGTTCCTCTTAGATTTTAAAAAAAATTAAATATTCTGTTTGTCTAACAGTTTTATTTCACATTTCCCGAATGGTATATAATATTATTCCGCTTAGCATAGAATTTGAAATAAAGGAAATATTTTGGTTTTCTGTTTGAAACTTTTGGTTTCTCTTCTTTTTCTTTTCTTTTTTTTTTTCCCCCACTCATTTATTTGCATTTAAGCTTCTCCTTTTCCCTATTTAGCAAACTTTGCTTCCTACCAGGGGCCTTCTGGGATGGGAGGGGCTGCACTGGGGGCTGGAGCCCCGCCAGGGTGGTGAGGTGGTGCCGGGTAGTCATAGTGGCCGCATTGTCCAGGGCGGCGCCTGTTACTGTCAGAGCCCAGGGCCCCTCGGCTCCGGGTCTGGTACACATTGTCCTCGCTGCTGCTCCTCTGATGAGTTGTTCCTATCATTCTGAACTTGGCTTTGCAGTCTGAGTTATGCCTATCTTGTTTTTAAATTGAAGTATAGTTAATTTATAGTGTTGTATTAGTTTCAGTTGTACAGCGAAGTGATTCAGTTCTACATATACATATATATAAAACTATTCTTTTTCAGATTCTTTTCCATTATAGGGTATTACACAATATCGACTATAGTTCCCTGTGCTGTATAGTAGGTCACTGTTGTTTATCTGTTTTATATTTAGTAGTGTGTAGCTGTTAATCCCAAACTCCTAATATGTCCCTCCCCGACTCACCGCTTTCCCCTGTGGTAACCATAAGTTTGTTTTCTATGCCTGGGAGTCTATTTCTGATCTGTAAATAAGAAATTCATTTGTATCATTTTTTTAGATTCGACATAGAATTGATATCATGTGATATTTTCCTTTCTCTGACTTCCCTTAGTATGATAATGTCTAGGTCCATCCATGTTGCTGCAGATGGCATTATGTCACTCTTTTTTATGGCAGAGGTATTTGTGTCTTAACCTCAAATGCGACTTCGTATCTGTCCATATCTCCTGAGAAGGTTTTCTCTGATGCTTCAAGCTGAGGTAGACCTCGCCCCCTGGGTGTGGGCTCGACCTCTGGCTCCATCCTCCAGGAAAGGAAGGAGATGCTGCTTGTGGGGTGACTCAGACCCAGAGCTGAGCACACACTTGCTTCTTCTTTCTTCTCCTTCTCCCACTTGGAAGCCAGAAGCAGCATCACCCCTGCCCCCGCCCCCTACCACGGGCTCACGTGCTCTGGTGCTCCCAGGCTCTGAGCAGTTTCCCTCACAGGATCTTCTTCCCCCAGCACTCAAGCTCTAGTATTCTTCAGGCCACCACCTCAGCGTGTCCGCTTTGCACTTTGTCTCCCCTCCTTGGTGAATCTCTACTCTGAAATACACAGTGCCAATCCAGACCTCCATCCTGAGGTTTAGATGAATAAATTCAACACCTATTTACAGATTTCGCCATTCACCGCTGTTTCCATTGAACATAAAAGTGTAACAGGCAAAATAAGAAGGGTGACAAGTCCATAGGAAGCCCTATTCCTTTGGGGCAGAGAGCCTTGCAATGGCCTCCAGTTCCCATCACCTGGGAACTATTTGCCTGTATCACCAAACCGGGGTCATGCTTTCTCTGCAGTGGGGACAGATTGCAGTAATTACCCTCCTGTGTGGTCACGTCTTTCAGATGTGGCAAGTGACATTCTTGTCACACCACCAATGTAGCCCAGGGTATTAGTAGGCATGATACACTCCATATATTCTCTCTTCTAACTCCAGAAGAAATGTTCCCATTAGTAATATCCATGGGGAGACGCCTCTGAAAATCCAATGATAGAAATGTTCAGGCTCTGGTGTACATTTGATATTGAATGTTGTTTTATAAACTTACCCTTATGCTTGGGCACTATTTACAATTAAATGATTGACTGCAGTGTAGTTATCAATTATAAAACGTCTGTTTGCTTTACAAAAGAAACATGGGCCCTGGAAGTCCTTGGTTTGGTACTTAATTTAATTAGTGAATTTAATGCATGTCTCCTAGATTGCTCATTTTACACGTTTGCTAAAGGACGGTGGCTAGCTTGTCAGAAAGAATTACCTACAAATTGGCTAATTAATTACTTCAACCCTTATGCAATGAGGTTCACATAGAAATAGAAAAGGACATTCTAAGGATGAGGAAAAAAACAAAAAACAAAAAAACTGCAAGGCCATCATACTGCTTGTCAGGATCTCTAAAGAAATGTCTGTTTGCAGACACTCAGTCAGTAAAAGAACTGCTTGACTGATAAAGCAGATTGGCTTCAGGAAAAAATATATATATGAAAATTTTCATTACTTCTGATCTAATTAGAGTGGAAATATACAGTAGCAAAAACTAACTTTAAAGCATTTAATATAAATGAATATTCACAGATATGAACAGTGCCCATGTGTAACAACTGAAAAAAAAAAAAAGAACCAAATTAAAGACAACATCTATGCAAGGTTATTTATATGTTTACCAGGCAAAATGAGAGAAAAGAAGTCCAGGTATTTTTTAATCTATAGGAAAATGCTAGCAGAAAAATACGAAGCTATGTGGAGTGAGCACTGCAGATACCCCCAGATCGTCCCCCCCAGATCCCCCCTTCAGAAGGGAGACTTTCATTCTCCCAGCTGCTGGGGGTGCTGTTGGCTGAAGGCTCACGGGTGGGTCTCTCCCCAGGATGTGCCTTCAGGTGGAGGAGATTCCTTGCCCTTAGGATGTGGCCACATGACCCCTCTCATTTATCCAGGGACAGACTGCATCCATGACTGACCTCTCCAACTGCCAACCCTCCCTCTCCCATCCCCCACACATCAATTTAGAATCTTCTAGAAGGGCCACCCTAATCTCAGAGCTCCACGTAGACTAGGCTGAGGCCCCTGTTGCAACTGCTTCGAAGTTCCCTTCTCCCTCAGCCCAGTCCCGTGTTCCTCACACTGCCCCTGAGTGCACTTTCTAGCAAACTTCCTGCAGGCAAATCTCCTCCTGTTTTTTGGGGAACCTGACCTGTGACAATATGTGACTTCCAAATCACTATAGGGGATGAGGACAAAGCAAATATAGTCCTTACAGCTAAAGCAAAATTTTAAAAATGAAACTCCAAATAATTTTTATAAAGAGTATTCTTTTTTTTTTTTTGACCAAAAGCTTGGAATGAGCTAACAAGAGACGGGTACATGTTAAAATCTCCTCTGTTAGAAGACAGAGACTCCCCCAGTGGATTAAAAAAATCAAAATCTAACTGTGTCCTATTCTGTCAGCATTATTTGTTTCATAGATATCAGCTGAGGTCATCGTGACCTTTTAAAGTTAAAATAAAATTGGCACAAGCCTTTAGTTCTCCGTCCTTAGGAAGCACAGCGCCCTCCTCTGATACTTCTGCAAATTCCTGGGCACTTAAACTCTTCCCACCACACCGGTCACCTCTGGACACTTGATCTCATTCATGACTCACCACGGTTGTTTTCCTCTTTTCACACCCACCGCCCATCCTCAAGCCCATTCCTTGATTCTCCCAGGAACCTCGCACACATACCAGAGGTAATCAGTCTATGCGGCTGGCCTGGGGTGGGGGCGATTGTTTTAAACCACGTAGATACAGGCAACTTAAAACTGGAATTGATATTCGTGTTCTTAAAAGTTTTTTGATGGCTAGAAGCAGCTTCTCATGGTTGTCTCCGGAATATAGACAATTCCATCTCTAAAATCCACTAATAAAATACTTTTCATCCTAGTTTCTTGTTCAAAGAAATTTGAAAATTACTGAGAAGTCCAACAATAGGTGAGGTGTTACTTAAATTATGGTGGGAAACTGGAGAAATATTTTAATATTTTATTTTCAAATAATATTCAAAATATTCTTGGTATTATAAGTAAAAATAGTTTAAAACATAATTGTGTATAGTCAATTGTATATATTTTGTGACCTTATGTATATAATTTCACATATAGTAATAGAAAAGATTGGAAAGAAATATACTAAACGGTTAACTGTAGTTCCCAGGTAGTAGATTAATGATGTATCTGTTCTATTTTCACTACTTCTCTGAATTTTTTAATTTAAAAAAATGAATGCATTCTGCTCTTAGGCCCAGTAAACAACACTATTTTGAAATACTTATTGGGGGTTTACTGTGGGGTTTAGAAATACCTTAATTATTTGGGGGTTGGAAAAAAGCAGTCATTTTTATTAATTACTTTATCCTCAAGCCTGTTAATTTTTTATAAGGATGGGAAATCAGGGCCTTCTGGAAAGGATGGCAACATTTCCCCTTGCTTTTCTGAGTATTTGTTGAGACAAAGAAGGGGGGCTAGAGGGAGAAAGAGATTGATTTACACCTGGAAAGTAATAAAAAATTAATGGATTGGTTCTATGCTCTGAAATTCGTAGATGGTAGGATTTTGTATTAAATACAATTAATTTGTATTTTTTTTCCTCCTGGTGGGGAGAGGTAATTAGGCCTATTTATTTTTAGCGGAGGTACTGGGGATGGAACCCAGGACCTCATGCATGCTAAGCATGTGCTCTACACTTGAGCTACACCTTCGCCCTAATTTGCATTTGTAATATAATTGTATTAAATATTATTTTGTATTAAATACAAAGAATACCCCTATTATCGCAGGTGCAGTTGTCTAATTTATCTTTTTTATAAATTCTCTGTCAACTATTGGTAAACCGTAGAGGTAATGTGTTCTTTTATAAACTGAAAAAACATTAATGTTGCTTTTCTAAGAGAACATGACCTCTAAATTACAGAAACAGGTATAGTCAGAGTGTCGCAGTGGTCTCCTCTATGGAAGGGTAATACTAGTAACTAGGTCCCTGATCGGTGTCCATATAAGACTAAGAAAGTACAGTGTTCTTCCTTGACGGACAGGATAGGACTTTCCTTCCACATCACGCATTTTCCCCCTTGCCACCATTCCTCACCCCCCTCCCTCAATTACCCCCATTAAAATGGCTTCCCTGTAACATAACCGTGCTCTGTGGGCTCAGATGAACCAGCCTACTGTCCCAGGAACATGAAGGCACTGATTGCAAAAGGCATTGAGAAAGGCACTGGCTTGTAATTAATAAGCCAGTGCTCACTAAGGACGCAAAAGATGGATAATGGGTCAAAGCAGCTCTTATTAAGACGTCTCGCCTTTCATAAAGTCTAAGGAAATGGAAGGAGGAAAAGCATTTTTCCTAATTGGCTTCAAAGTTTCCTTTCACCCACTATTCAAAATCTCTCAGGAAGAAGAAGATTTCTTGTTCTGGCATTTTCCTCATCTCAAGCCAGCAACACCCTCTTTGTCAAGGCAGGAGTTGGATCCACAGAGGACTGTGTTTCCAAAAGTGGGGTTTGGAGCTACTTAGAGCAGAACCACGATGCAGAATCTTACAATGCAGACCCCAGGCGTCCCCCAGAGATTCTGACTCAGCACATCCAAAGCAAGCCTGGGAATCCTCGTGTTTTACAAGCTCGCCACTGATCCCCTGGCACACGAACAGCTGAGAACCGCACGGCAGTGCTGTGTTACCATTTTAACAAACCCTTGGCAGTTTTAAGGTGCAAGGGCTGGGTAACTCCCTAAAGCCCATGGTTCCCAGGACCTCTGTTTTTACAAACACCCACAGAATGTTTTTATCCCTTTAACAAAACATCTTACTTTATGCACTATAATCCTTAGGAAACTGATGAGAAGGATGGAGATCTCAGGAAATCATCTCATCTCTCTCCTTCCTTCAAGACTGAATATAAATTTGGTGCCAACTTGGAGTTTAGGCTTCCTGTGTCATTAGTTCAGAATCACTAGTGATAATAGTAAATATTCCCAGAACACATCATTTAATGTGTACTTAAAATATTGTTTGATGCAACCGTATAAATCTGTATCAGAATGACAATTACATGTGCATGTTTGTGTATCTTGAGCCCCCAAACCAAATGCAAGACCTAGAACACAGTTTTTGAAATTTTTTTTATTATTATAAACATAATACAGAGTTACACAATATTCAAACATTACAGAAATACTTAAGGTAAAAAGTGAAAATCTACCATAATCCCCAAAGCAAACAATCTCTCTGTGTCTGTATGTATATATGTGTATATATTCAGCTTTTTCTATATGTATGGAACATTCTTAACATAAATGAAATTTTATAAAATACAGTGTGATACAATTTGGCAATATATTAGACTTGTTTCCATGGTAGGACTTACTTCCTTTAATAGCTGGATAGCATTTCACTAAGTGGCTGTATGATGGTTTATTTAATTATTCTTGCAAGTAATCAGTTTGTTCAATGTTTTTATTACAAATAGTGCTATAAGGAACACGCTCGTTCATAGTCTTCAGATTTCTGCCCATTTTTCCCTCTTTCAGGATGTCTTCCCTGACCCCTGAGTTAGTTTTGCTGTCCTAATACATGCTTTCATAGCTCCACAGACCTCTCCACCATTGCCAGATCCAACTCAAATTTTACACACACTTGTGTGAATATTTGATGAAAGTCTGAGGCCTCTACCAGATTCTGAGCTTCATGTGTCCAGGGTTATATCTGTTTTTACTCCCCATGCATCCCCTGTGCCCAGCATGGTGTCTGGTAAGTTGTGGGCTCATGATAAATGTTTTCCAAGTGTGCTAATAAACCTCCTTGTCCATTTCAGAAGTGGTTTCTGTAGGATAAGCTCCTATAGAAAACATATTGGAAATTTTGAACCAAAAAGTGTGAGTTTTATTGTTAATAGATTTTGAGTTTATATTCATAAAAATATTATTCATCATAGAAAAGCTTCATGTGCTTTCCTAGACAAGGGACATGATATATACAGTAGTGTATATTAGTATGTGATTTAAAAATTAGTATTTGCATATTGGGGTTGGTACTAGAAATTTTTACATATGGCATGCATAATCAAAGAGTGTTGGGATCACCATGTTAGAGGAGAGAGATGCTTGAAGAAGGCAAGATGGGGCCCCAGAAGTAGGCATCAAAGCCCTCCACTGTCTCAACTCAACCTTCCCTTTCAGCCTGGTCTCCCAGTTTTGGGCCCATGCGATTTGTATTTTAGCTTTGTCATATGTTCTTTTATCCCCCACCCACCCTTCCCTTTCCCCTCCATTCTACTTCTGTTCATATCTGGAATGCATTTCTCCCTAGTCTCCTGGTCTCTTCACTGTAGACCAAATGTGATTTCCATCATAAAGCTTTCAGGATGCTCAGCTGGGATTAGTGACTTTCTCTTGTGTGCTCCGAAGGCCTTTCTTCCTAGTACTATTCCAGCCCTTACTATGTAGGGACTTACATAACAGTTATTAGCAAGCCTCTCAAAATTAGGTTGTAAAGTCCTTTGGGGTGAGTAGACATTGTGACAGACAGATGAAAGATAGAGAGAGAGAGATAGAGACTGTGAATGAACCATTCATTATTTATCAAATACATATTTATAGGGTGCTTTCTAATGTTTTAGGCTCAGGGGATCATTATCTTTAAAGAACTTGAGTCTAAAGCAGAGGGAATGAATATATGTATATTCATGTATGACTGAAAAATTGTGCTGTACACCAGAAATTGACACAACCGTGCAAAGTGACTATAACTCAGTACAAAAAATAAAGTTAAAGCAGAAGGAATGGGGTGACAGTAAGTAATGTCTAATAACATTTTGCATTAGATATCCCAATAATTTGAAATTGGGTTTCTGACTGAATTTATTTCATTACGCTAATACGTTCTCAATGAGTCTTTCAGTGTGTTCATTAATTTATAACATCATCATTTTTACATTATAAATTCAGGGTTTAAGAATTTTATTGACTCCTCAAAGTTATATCTGCCAGTAAGAGTGGTGACCTCCCGAGTGATAGAAAGAAGTTTTGTTTGCAGCCACTAACCTACCAGGCTTTACCGAGAGGTGCTCTCAAGAGGGAGGTGATAATGATTCCTCATTCGCTGTTCTTTTTAAAATAAAACAGAATAAATAAATAAAATAAAAGTAACTCTCTCCTAAAACAACAGAAAACTCAGTCTCTACAAATAAAATAGAGCAGGACTTGATAAACCTTGGCTTTCATTTTCACTGTTGGTCGCTACTGCTCATCACAATTGGGTCCATCTTTGACTTCATCCCTAATCTTGATTAGAAAACTTACTTCTATAAAATTTCTCCTAGTTTTGGCCAAGTTTCTGGGAATTCAGACCAGTTTGGCAAAAAAAAAAAATTGTAGTTTCTTACAGTTGTCAGTGCCTTTCTACTTTTACAGCCAATAATCAGGCTATTTAGGGTATTGGTGCTAACTAATCAAGTCTGTATTATCTTTTTAGTAATATCCCATTCTGAGTCTCTCGCCTTGCCTCCCCTCATGCAAACTAGAGAAAACAAACTAACTAACCATATATTTTTACTGAGTAGAAAAGGCAGAACTTTTTTGGTTAAACCTTTTCAAATCAGAAGGTTTCTGTACAACTAACTTCCCCTAAATTTTCAACTACTTATTCTTTTCCATTTGAGAGAGAAAAGTTTTGCTTTCCTTCTCTGTTACTCAACCCCTCCTTTAGCCATTTTTTCCCCAAAGTCACTTCTCTTATTAATTCCCTAATAATGTGCAGTTTTTAAACTGCTTGTGATGTGTTCTTTCTTAATAGCATGTGGTCATCACTCGAATCATGAAATAGTTTTAGATACACAAGAAGAGATTAGAACTGCTCCTGGCTTTCAGATTTTCAAACAGAAACTTATCTCACTATCCTCTCAAAAGAAAATAAAAATAAAAACTTATATTGCTTGTTTTTTCCACTCTTGTCATTCCATTAAACACTGAGTGAGGTGCATGACAGGTGCTGGGAAAACCCGTGTTGTTACTAACATGTTTGATTTACAACATATATGGAGTTGATCTGTTAACTTCTTAAAATTTTTTCTTAAAACAATTTACAAGAGGAAACCTACAGCCCAGAAGTTTATGTTCTAATTTTTCTTATTTGAAAGTAACTTTCCTTACCTCCTGTGGATTTATAAAATGTGGTTGTTGATCTGTATTCAGTTAATGAAGAGTGACTCTGAAAGTTTTTATAGAATAGGAAAAAAAAATGGCTGAACCAGCAAAACTTCTTTTTTGGGGAGGCAGAGGTAACTAGCTTTATTTATTTATTTATTTATTTAAACAGATTTATTGAAGATTGAACCCAGGACCTCGTGCATGCTAAGCATGCACTCTACTACTGAGTTATACTCCCCTCCCACAAATTTCTTAGATATGTAAAGTTGTGCAAGACACCTGGAAATGTTAATATCAACAAAAATATTAACCAAAAAAAGAATTTTCCGAGCAAGAAAGTGACCGAGTAGCATATAGCTACAGATGAAAGAAGTCTCTTTGATTTTTACAAATGATACGTGACCCCTATTTGTGCAGGTGGAGACTCAACTTTGAGGCTCTATGTCAGGAGCAGTGACCAGTAAACACCCTCAGGAGATGTAACCCCCTAAAGAATCTGCATGTACCTGAGAAATAGGAAGCTGGTCGATATTAAGCCCTAGGCAACAATGATGACCAG
Source organism: Camelus bactrianus (assembly GCF_048773025.1). Lineage (NCBI taxonomy): Eukaryota > Metazoa > Chordata > Mammalia > Artiodactyla > Camelidae > Camelus > Camelus bactrianus. Next base: position 20,829,099 of record NC_133573.1, read on the forward strand.
ATGTCTCATTCCTGTTTCTCTAATGATAGCAGCCCCCACCGCAGAGGATGCTCAGCCTGCATGTTTGCGGTTAAGTGGCTGCTACATTCTCTCCAGTTACTAAGGGATTTATGTTACATGTGAGGGAAAACTTCCTGACAGCAAACTAGTTGAATATTCAGATGGGAAGTATGTCCAGTATGTTTTAGGTATTGCCCTAAATGACCGACTCTTCAAATGTGTTCCCATTATAGAAATGTTCTATTCTTACTGTCTTTATCAAATGTTATTTTTGAAGAAAGACTTGTTTAACCGACTGGACTGTAATCTCTGTCCCCCTTAGCTTTTGTATCCCTAATACCTGGCAAAGTGCCTGACATTAGAAATTTGATAAATGTTGACTGAATTAAATTTGAAAGGTGTTATTATTTGGTAATTTCCATAAAACTTTTCCATTCCATTGATGGAGATCCTGTGGGAAAGAAAGGTTTCAATTTTTGCTAAAGCAATAAAACGTCTTTGACTAAGGAGAAAGACCAAAATTACATAAAGACCCACATCAAATTTCTATAGAAAGGTGTTTTATTTTTCTTTTGGTTTGCATTGTACAGTGAAAGATCATAAGGTATTTTTAAAAAAATAGTGGTTAAGATAAAATAATTAGTAATGCCAATAATTAGTAAGTAATACTTAACAGTAGTAAGTCTTATTTGGCCTGTGGAGAGGGTTTATTCTAGATCATTTCAATATATGTTTGGAAAGGCCTATTTTTTAAATATTATAACACATTTTAATAAATGAAGGCATTTAAACTTTACTCTCTTTCAGTCCAAAAATGGATAGCATAGGGTCTATAACATGTATGGAGAATTTAGCATAAAAAGTCTTGATTTGTATCTGAAAGCAGGCATGCTCTGGTTTCTTCTTTTCCTTCATTCCATTAAGCTGGAATCACAGACAATTCAAGGCAAATCACATGAGACCCTGGGTCCTCGATGCTTTTTTCAGAGCGCTTCCAAGTGGTCTCACTTGGACAATGCCGTATCCTGGTTCTGAATGCAGGTGTGGAAGGTTTGTGACTCTGTGTCAAGGGGATTGAACCCTCTGTTATTCTCTATTATTCTAGGCTTAAGGAACCACAGGTCTGTAGACGTAGCCCCTGCCAGGCATTCATATGAAGAAACCATCATATCAGCACACAAGTATTATTTTCATCCCAGAATATGCACCACTTTGTGACAGCAGATCCAGCCTGCTGTCTAATAGACACCAGAGTATTCAGTCCCCTGCTGTCATCCCGGCCTTCCACATCTGTGCCTTTTTTCTACTGGCCGAGTGGCTAGGATCTGTCCCCAACACAGCTTTCAGAGTCTCTTTGTCTCACACCTCTTAGGAAATTCATACATTTTTACAGACAGGAAACCAGACTTGTATTGTAATAAATCTATCTTTATTAAATATCCAGTCTTAGCGAATTCATCAGGCACATGAGTGTGTTATCTTTCCTTCCTGCCAGAGCACATGCTCAAGCCTTTCTTTTCATCCACGTGTTTAATGATGTGTCAACCCCACTGTCCGGAAACTTGCATTCTGCTTCACAAGGGCAGTCGATAGACTGTCCATGTTGTCCCTTTTGTCTTTTTCTAATAAGTTCTTCCAGCAGAGCTAAAAAGAATAAAAAACAAAAAACAAAAAACTATGACCTTTTCAATACATCATTTGAACCAAAGTTCAGGACAAATTAAGAACAAGATCGAGATAAGTTTGTGGCACACACACAAACGTTGGCTCAACTTCCTTTAAAAAATACTTTATTTCATGGCCTGAACTATCTTATTTACTTTGGGTATAGACTAAGTGGCATGTGTGTATATAAAAAAGTAATAAGCAGAAAATATTAATAGAATGCCACCAAATATACTGTGCAATGCATTTTAGTTTTTCATTTAAAGAATCAACAAAGCACAGAAGACACGAGAACTATCAGAATGTATTTATTCTGTTTCTTAGCGTGTCATTTTTCCAGGCAGCGAACACAGAAATAAGGGTTCTTTCAGCCAAGACTATCACAATTCATCTGCATCCTAAAGGCACAGAGCCTTTTCGGAACAATCATCACATTGTCCTTTCAGCAATAATACACTATAGCACTTTTCGATTGTTTCCACAGAGTCAAGGGGATTCATCCAACAGTAATAGCCGTGGGCAGAGCAGCAGCTACACCAGTGTGAACACATCCTTTATAGCTTCTGGTGGGGAAATGCAGAACTGGGTAACAGAGGCACGATGTGACCCATTATTCCAAGCTATTCTGGCCATGCTTGAGAGGCAGGTGGCACTTTCCAGAAAATTAGAATCAAATAAAATAGATCCTTTTGCTCAAGAGCCTAACATCTATGCCGCCAAACCCTGTATTTATTTAGTCTCGCTCTAAACTGCCCGTGTGTAGTTCGCCTTTGGTCACATCCAGGAACGCCAAGAGTCCTCAGTCCCCGAGGAGAGACAAAGTGGCCTGTTCTGAAACCCTCTGTGGCTTGATAGCGGTTCAGACAGCACTTTGCTTCACACTGCTTTCTAATTCTCCTCGTCCTGTCTCCTACCCCTTCATCAAGATGATGGAAGTGAGGTTTGACCTCTTTTCTCCTTCAGTGATGCACCTGATTGGACCAATGTGGGAAGAAGAGATGCTCTGAGGGGAAAAAAAAAAAAAAAAGATCATACGCAGACTTGCATCCATTTACAGTCATAGCCACAGAATCAACCCAGTCTGACCTGGCCTGCTGAGAGGAGATTACTTCCCAGGTCTTCATTAGAGCACAGAATCCATGTAATTCAGTTGCTAAGGTTGCTACCTTTCTGTAGGTGCAATCACATTCAGGCTTCAGTCCTTTGTACCCATCTTCCCCCCTCCAAAAAAAAAAAAAAAAAAAAAAAAAAACAAGAATCACAGGTTGAGTTTGGGCACCTCATTCTTTACCTGCAGGGTCCTAACCTGTGGTTACAGCTGCCCGGCTCCCATACACCCACAGATCTTGGCTGGCTGATTTCAATAATGATTCTGTGGCAAAAGCAGGAACTTTTGTTTTGTTTTGTTTTGTTTTCCAATTCCTTCATCATCTTTTCAGACTGTCAGAGCAATATGTGCTCACCTTAGAAAATCCAAAAAGTATAGACAGTTATAAAGGAACAAAATAGGGCTGCCACCTGGAGATAAACCTATTAACAGATTTACCTACTCGAATGGTTTTTCCTGGTTCAAGAGTTTATCAACAATGGGACTGGCCAGTAAGCCTCGCCAAAGCCTTGCTATTGATTCTCGGCTTCCTCCTCAACAACTCTGGAATGTAGTGATGTTTCTCACACTTCATTGTAGCTGCCTATTTGTTTGTTCATGCCCATCCTTAAGGGAGTGTCTATCACATTGTAGTTGGTCAATAAACATTTTTTAAAAAATTGGGGTAATTTTGGTTCATAACGTTATGTAAGTTTCATGTGCACAATATTATATTTCTGCTTCTGTGTACACCACAGCGTGCTCACCTCCCAAAGCTGAGTTTCCATCCATCACCAGTTGATGCCCTTTACCCATTTCACCCTTCCCCCTACATCCCCACACGTTCCCCTCTGGTAACCACTACTCTGTTCTCTGTATATACATGTTGGTTTTCATTTGGTTTGGATCGTCCATTTGTTGTTTGCTTGCTTTTTATATTCCACATATGAGTGAAATCACCCGGTATTTGTGACATTTTACTTAGCATAATACTTTCAAGGTCCATCCATGTTGTTGCAGATGGCAAGAGTTCATCTTTTTTATGACTGAGTAGTATTCCATTGTGTGTGTACACACATCTTCTTTATCCTTTCATCTATCGATGGGCAGGTTGTTTCCATATCTTGGCAATTGTAAACAATGCTGTGATGAACATAGGGGTGCATATATCTTTTCAAATCAGTGTTTTCATATTTTTTGGATAAATACTATACAGAAATGGAATTGCCAGATCATATGATAATTCTATTCTTAATTTTTTGGAGAAATCTCTGTATTCTTTTCCATAGTGGCTGCACAAATTTACATTCCCACCAACAGTACACAAGGGTTCCCCTTTCTCTACATTCTTGCCAGTGCTTGCCATTTCTTGCCTGTTTGATAATAGCCATCCTAACAGGTGTGAGGTGATACCTCACTGTGGTTTTCCTGTGCATTTCCCTAATGATTAGTGGTGCTGAACATCTTTTCATATGTCCATTGGCCATCTGTATGTCTTCTTTGGGAAAAATGTCCATTTCAGCAATTCTGCACATGTTTAAATGGGGTTGTTTATTTTTTGTTGTTGAGTTGTAGGAGTTCTTTATATATTTTGGATATTAACCCCTTATCAGATAGATGATTTGCAAATATCTTCTCCCATTTTGTAGGTTATCTTTGCATTATGTTGATGGTTTTCTTTGCTGTGCAGAAGTTTTTAGTTTGATATAGTCCACTTGTTTATTTTCACTTTTGTTTCCCTTGCCTGAGGAAACTTATCCAAAAAGATATTGCTAAGACCTGTGTCAAAAAATGTACTGCCTGCACTATCTTCTAGGAGTTTTATGGTTTCAGGTCTTACATTCAAGTCTTTAGTCCATTTTGAGTTGGTTTTCGTGTGTGGTGTGAAATAGTGCTCTAGTTTCATTTTTGTGTGCGTGGCTGTCCAGTTTTCTCAACACTATTTATTGAAGAAACTATCCTTTCTCCATTGTATGTTCTTTTCTCCTTTGTCATAAATTAATTGTCCATATATATGTAGGACAATAAACATTTCTTCACTGAAGTAAAACAAATCAATGCAATTATCCAGCAGTGAATTTCTGGCCCAGAATCAAAAGTTTAGTTTGGGTTCACAGTTGTAGCCAAAAGCAAGTCAAGTTTTATCTGCCGAGGAATGCATATATTTTTCTTTCAGTATAAAATGTCTACTGTCTTACTTTAATAATCTGGATGGAATTCCCTGTCTCTGATGATTCTGACATTTCATAAATGTCCAGAAAAAGAAACAGAAAATAAGAAGGCACAAAATAATCAGTATTTAACAGTTTCTAGTTAGAGCATTTCCCACTGTTAATACAAATATCTTATTTTTAAACCTTGTTCATAACTCTGGGGAAAAAAAATCAAAAGGCAACAAGGTATATGATGGAGAAATCCAGCTCTGAAGGTGGAGGATATGGATTTAAAATTTGGTTTTGACATTTTCTTACCCCAAAGTTAATCAGGTTACTAAACCATCCAAAATTAAGAAAACACTTTCAGTTTCTTCACCTGGTGAAGTGCAGATAATGACCTCTTCACTGAGTTGTTTTTAGGATTAAATGAGGTAAAAGGCAAAAGCACCTGGCAGAAAACCTGATTATGCGGTAGGTGGTCAAAAACTGTTGGTTGAATCCGAAGGAATACGCTCTCTCACCTTATTTTCCTTTCAAGTTTATGCTAATTTCATTAAAAATTTAGACATCACAGACAAATTCATTTTACAAATTGCAAAAATTAACAACTGACGAATAGAATCTCAATGACCCCTACAGAATTTCAAAGTATTCACTGTTTTTAAAACTTCCACAAAAGAAATTCCAAACACAATAGATACAATGGTGAATTCGTCCACGTATTTTATGAAGAAACAATAAAGTTAACATGCATTTGCAGGGAGCACAAAGACAGAAAAAAACTTTCGCACTTATTTTATGACAACTGCATGAGCCTAACCCAAATCTGAAAATGGCATTAAATAAAATTTCCCTCATGCACAAAGAGGTAAATATAGATAAAATATTAACAGAGTAAACCCAGTGTTTATTTATTCCTTACACAAGGAATAAGGCATTTTGTTTAAGCTTCTTATCTTACTTTTAGGTGGTGCTTTTCTTCCACCAAATAATCATTTTATTTATTTACTTACTTATTTATTGGTACTCTGTGTGAGGAAAAATGATTTTACATTTTGAATTTTCTTTTCTGGAAGTGCCGTTGTCTGGTTTTGGTATCAGGGTGATGGTGGCTTCATAGAATGAGTTTGGGAGTGTTCCCTCCTCTTCAGTCTCTTGGAACAGTTTGAGAAGGTTAGGTGTAAGTTTTTCTTTAATGTTTGGTAGAATTCCCCAGTGAAGCCATCTCGTCCTGGCCTTTTGTTTGTAGGGAGTTTTTTATTATTATTATTATAGATTCCATTTTACTTCTAATAATTAGTCCATTCAAATTATCTATTTCTTCTTGATTCAGTTTTGGTGGACTATATGTTTCTGGAAATTGCCCATTTTTTTCAAGGTTGTCTGATTTGTTGGCATATAATTGTTCATAGTATTCTCTTACGGTTTTTTGTATTTCTGTGGTATTAGTTGTAATTTCTCCTCTTTCCGTGCTTATTTTGTTTATCTGTGTCCTCTCTCTTTTCTTTTTGGTGAGCCTGGCCAGAGGTTTGTCAATTTTGATCACTCTTCTGAAAAACCAGCTCTTGGTTTCATTAAATTTTTCTATTTTTTAATCTCTATTTTATTTATTTCCTCTCTGTTGTTTATTATTTCTTTCCTTCTGCTGACTTTACGTTTTGTTCTTCTTTTTCTAATTCTTTGAGGGGGTAGGTTAGGTTGTTTGTTTGAGATTGTTCTTGTTTTTTTGAGGAAGGACTGTATCACTATGAACTTCCCTCTTAGGACTGCTTTTGCTGCATCCCATAGATTTTGTGTGGTTGTGTTTTCACTGTCATTTTTCTCAAAGTATTTTTTTAATTTCCTCTTTAATTTCATCATTGATTGACCCATTGGCTTTTTAGTAACATGATATCTAGTCTCCATCACAATTGTTTTTTTCTCACTTCTTTTTCTGTGGTTGATTTCTAGTTTCATGCCATTGTGGTCAGAAAAGATGCTTGAAATAATTTCTATCCTCTTAAATGTGTTGAGGTAGATTATTAGATATAATGAGGATATTAGGTAATTATTATCCTCCTCATTTGAGAAGAGGGACAACATTCAGACTCTGTCATTAGAGCTATATCTACATGAGACAACCATGTCTAGCATGCAGTATACTCTGGGTCAAAACATTTTTCCCCTTTTCCTTTTAATATAGAATTTTACACAGAATTTGCACGAGAGACAAGAGATTAGCTTTTTATCCAAATAGCTGATTAAGTCACACACTCTTGCTGCAGTGAAGCGGTGAAGACACACAATTCTCATCTTGAGATTTAAGACATTGGTGTAAAAATTCTAAGCAGAGGTGAGCTGTTGCATCTGGTGTCTCCTGGGGAAAGGACAGCAGATTGACCACCCAAGTGCCATCGGCTCCAATTCCCCATTGTCCAGGACACAGCCCACCAGCTTTCTCATTCCTGTCCCTGTGTGGGGTTGGCTGGACTCAGGGGACTGACTAAGTCTGCCAACATCATAAGAGGCGAAGTCAGTAAACCAGCAGGCCTGTGGGTTCATTTATAATGACAGATACAGTGTTTGGGTAAAGCAGACAGGGGCTTTCCACCCTCACCCCCTCCCCAGTCCACCCTCCACCTGCCATCGGTAAGCTCTGTGCAACACCAGTTTGTGAGAACTTGGTTTTGTAAGCCTTGAGTCAAAACAAGAGAAATTAGTTTTATAGTTCCAATGTTCAGTGGCACTGAGTGTGTTCTGTCCATTTCATTTAACTCTTTTGTTGCCTTTCAATGTCTCAGGTAAAATGAAATCCTTCTAGGCATTGTCATCGATAACAGTCTGGCCTGGGTACCACGACTGAATGTTTCAGTCAGGATTTTAGTGCCTGGATTGGTCAGACCATTTAACAGAAATGTTCACCTTACTGGGCAGATTCTTTGACCTTAAAAAAAAATGTTGTTTAATTAAAATAAAGGCTTTAAAAGTGATCCAAACAATACAGGCTGATCGCCATGGTCCTTAAGTAGACACAGTCTTAACCTGCCTGAGCCCCAGGTAGGGTAAGGTGCTTTGAATTGACCACCTGTGGTCTCTTGTCCACCTGTGGTCTCTTGCCCACATCTGTGGCCAGAGAGACTGGGCCTTATGAAGGAGGTGAAGCGGGGATATGGGGAGAGAAAAGGCCAGTGGCACAGAGGTGGCCTGGGGTGGACTTGTGAACACTGTAACTGAGGTCACCTTTCTCCTTTACTTGGTAAGGAAATCAAACATCGCTCATTGTTCAGTTTCACTTAGTTCCTCTTAGCTGCCATCCCTCACTTTGTGTTTCTGCCTTCTAACAAAAAAACATCAGCAGTGGAAACACCTTAAAGGACCATTTTTAAATAATATGTAAAATATGTAAAAGCTCTTAGATGTCCAAAGACTTCAAGTTAGCAAATTGTGTAGCAAAAACATCTCATATCTAACAGAAACTCTGCCTCCAAGAGAATGGCAGGACCCATGAATCCCATTTCAGATTAGAAGTTAGCAACATCGATCAACTCCATGACCAGTTTTCTCCTGACAAGTTGGGCTACTTTTTTTCTTTTAACTGAAGTATAATCAGTTTACAAAGTTGTGTCAATCTCTGGTGTACAGCTTAATGTTGCAGTCATACATATACATACATAGATTTGTTTTCATATTCTTCTTCATTATAGGTTAGTATAAGTATTGAATATAGTTCCCTATGCTATACAGTAGAAAGTTGTTTACTTTATATATGGTAGTTAGTATCTGCAAGTCTTGAACTTCCAATTTATTCCAAAATTGACACAATATTGTGAACTGACTATACTTCAGTTTTAAAAAGTAGAAAAAATAATGTTTAGCCTGTAAAAAAAAACTGACTAACTCAACCAAAATGATTGAAACCCTCACTTGTAAGTATCTTCTTCAGCTAAAGACAAAAGATGATACTGGGGTGGTAGTCTGGGACCTCAAAGTGGAGGAGGGCAATTCACGTGAGGATAGAAAAGCAGGTGTTTGGTACACAAATGTTTGCTGGGTGTGTAAAGACAATGGGACACAGAGAGGAATTTTAACAAACAGACTTGGCTGGTTCCTCCCCATCTGCACACCTAGTTCATACTATAGTTATCTGTGGTGGTAGGTCCCTTCCTGGAACAGGTGCTTTGTCTACATCCTTTTAGCAATTTAGTAGGAACATCCAAATTTATTCTTGAATCTTTTAGGCCTTTATTGTTTTCAGCTCAAAATAAGCTGCATGCCAAAGAGACATTCTGGGGTGGCAAATTTTGCTCCTCTACATCACCATCTGTTTAAACATCTTATACTTTGTGGCAAACAACTAACAAATTCCTCTTCTGCCCCCAAGTTTATCTAAGTATTTTCTGTTTCTCCACATCAGCTGGGAATTTCAATCTTTCTTTTCAAGTGTTAGACTGAAATTATCTTCTAAACTAGAGGGTGGTTAGGCTCCCTATGGTAAAAAAACAAATAAATAAAGTAAAATAAAAAATTCATCATTCAGCTAAAAAAGATGTATCAAACAGTAACCTCTCTAAACATAAAATTCAATGACAGGATCTATTTGTCCTCAAACCTAATGAGATTTAACTCTCGGGGGTAAAACGTGAGATGTTTTATTATAAACAATTATTAGAATTAAATGAAGCCAAGAGGCTCCAAGATATTCCTCATTTTGATCTATTGATTAAAATACTATTAAGTGTCTATACATTGCTACAGTATGGTCCCTATCATGTTTAAAACAAAAATTATGACCTTTTCAGTTAGAGACATTCGTGTATGCTTTGAAATACTTGTTCTGACCCTTATAAATATATCACTTTCCATCTCATGAACATCAAACATTTTCTGGTTTTAATTCATCGTTTTAAAAGTGAAATTGATGCACTAAAGCTAAATGACTCATGCTAATGGGAACTCTAGGGAACCCCACCTAGTGTCAGGGTCTGGGATTCAGAGCTTCATTGGACAAAAAGGAAGAGATTTCTGGCAGGATCAGTAGCTCACTTCCTCATGAAGCATTTGGTGAGGGAGGACCAGTTAATGGATGCCTGTTGCAATTTAGATTTTAATTCAGTCCTTTAAGATTGTGTTACTTCTCCCAGAAAAGGCCACATTTGGCTTCCCAGAAAGACTCCCCATGTGGCTGGCTTTCCCTCTGAATGGCAGTGCTTCGTATTGGAGATCTGACTCAAGCTCAGTGGTTCTCAAACTTTCACTTTAGAGTCACCTGGGAAACTTTTAAAAATCCAAGTTTCCAGGCAGCACCCCTGACCAGTTAAATCAGAATCTCAGTATGAGATCCAGGCAGAGTCCATAATGCCATTTGCAGCACCATGGATGGACCTGGAAATTGTCACAGTAAGCGAAGTAAGCCAGAAAGATAAAGATAAATACCATATAGAGTTTGGCCCACTGTCGCCCGCCGTTCAGCCCAGCCCAGCCCAGCCCAGCCAGCATGTCCTTCCACTTCAGCTCCTGCTCCACCGCCTTGCCAGGGCATGGCACCCAGGTGCCCCTGAGCTCCATGAGCCCCTGCGGCTTCGGTAGCAGCAGCAGCAGCCACCTCTACGGCCTGGGCACCTCGCAGCCACGCGTGGCCATGTGCTCATCCTACCGGGGCCCCGTGGGCGCTGGCATCCGCGAGGTCACCATCAATCAGAGCCTGCTGACTCCGCTGCAGGTGGACATCGACGCCTCCATCCAGCAGGTGCGCCAGGAGGAGCGCGAGCAGATCAAGACTCTCAACAACAAACTCGCCTCCTTCATCAACAAGGTACGGTTCCTGGAGCAGCGGAACAAGCTGCTGGAGACCACGTGGGCGCTGCTGCAGGAACAGAAGTCGACCAAGAGCAGCCGCCTCCCAGGCATCTTTGAGGCCTGCATTGCCGGCCTGCGGAAGCGGCTTGAGACAATACAGCTGGATCGGGACCGCCTGGAGGTGGAGCTTCGGAACATGCAGGACATCGTGGAAGACTTCAAGAATAAGTACGAAGATGAAAGTAACCGTCGCACGGCTGCCGAGAATGAGATCGTGGTGTTGAAGAAGGATGCAGATGTTGCCTACATGAACAAGGTGGAATTGGAGGCCAGGGTGGACGCCTTGAATGACGAGATCAACTTCCTCAGGACTCTCTACCAGGAGGAGTTGTGAAAGAGCTGCAGTCCGAGGTCTCAGACACCTCCATGGACAGCAGCCGCTCCCTGGACCTGGACGGCGTCATCGCTGAGGTCAAGGCCCAGTACGAGGAGATCGCCAACCGCAGCCGCGCCGAGGCCGAGACCATGTACAAGACCAAATTTGAGACCCTCCAGGCCCAGGCTGGGAAGCACGGGGATGAACTCCGGAATACCGGAAATGAGATTGCGGAGATGAACCGGGCCGTCCAGGGGGCTGCAAGCGGAGATCGACAGCATCGAGAACCAGCGTGCCAAGTTGGAGGCTGCCATCGCTGAGGCTGAGGAGCGTGGGGAGCTGGCACTCAAGAGGCACGCGCCAAGCAGGAAGAGCTGGAGGCTCCCCTGCAACAAGCCAAGCAGGACATGGCCCTGCAGCTCCGGGAGTACCAGGAGCTGAAGAATATCAAGCTGGCCCTGGACATCGAGATCGCCACCTACCGCAAGCTGCTGGAGGGCGAGGAGAGCAGGTTGACCGGAGATGGAGTGGAAGCCGTGAACATCCCTGTGGTGAATTTCACCGCCGGTGCTGGCGGTCGGCTGACCTTTCGGGGAACCATGGGCAGCAATGCCCTGAGATTCTCCAGTGCTGGAGGGCCCGGGGCCCCCAAGGCCTACTCCATTAGGACCACATCTGCCACTGGCAGGAGCACCCTCAACTGAGCCCAGGGTATGGGAGACCGTTACCCCGACCCCATAGTTACAAGACAACTCACATCCCTGGTCCCAAAACTGCAAGGCAGTCTGAAAAATGATGTCGGAATAGCTCCCAATAAAGCAGCCTCTTTCTGAGGCCTGGGCCAGCCAAAAAAAAAACAAACAAACAAACAAAAAAAACTTACGGTATCACTTATATGTGGAATCTAAAAAAAAAAAGAAAAAGACACAAATGAACTTATTTACAAAACAGAAACAGACTCACAGACATAGAAAACAAACTTACGGTTACTGGGGGGGGAAGAGGGGAATGGAGGGATAAATTGGGAGTTTGGGATTTGCAGATACTAACCACTAAATATAAAATAGATAAACAACAAGGTCCTACTGTATAGCACAGGGAATTACATTAAATACCTTGTAATAGCCTATAGTAAAAAAGAATATGGAAAACAATATATATACATGTTTGTATAACTGAATCACTGTGCTGCACACGGAAATGAACACAACACTGTAACCTGACTAAAAAGTGAGGCCAAGTTTATAGATACAGGTCTTACCTGCATATTACAGCCTGGCCTCCATGGAATTCTCTGATATATTATAATTCAAGGAGATTAATTTTTCTCACTCATCCTCATAAATGAAACCTAAATAAATCAATCAAAGCAGCTATTAATGTACAGTTCTTGTGATTTCTTTCTGCTCATTCCCCACATTTTTCTTTGAAGAGTCATCTCTCCAAAGTTAGAATAAAAGGCCAAAGTAGGTAAAAATAGCAACAAATCGTCCCTACTCTCTCATTTCATGACCTTTACTATTATTTCCTGATGTTGTCTCTGCATATTTAGCGACCAAGGTTGTTCTAAAAGTCCTTAGCAACTTTTTTTTACGAGAATTAGTTAATACCCTGCACCTCTGGTTCTTTATTCAACTTCGTTCAGCCTGAATCATCAATTCCATATATTATCTGAAATCTGAATTAACATTTTTGCTGCCTCTTCATCTGAGGCAATGTAAACTGTAGAGTCCTCAAGAGCAATGGTTACCCCTTATTTTAATTTTTTTAATTGAAGGATAGTCGATTTACAATGTTGTGTTAATTTCTGGTGTATGGCAAAGTGATTCAATTGTATATATACATACATTCTTTTTCATATTCTTTTTTATTATAGGCTATTACAAGATATTGAATATGATCACCTGTCCTATACAGTAGGACCTTGTTGTTTGTCTATTTTATATATATGGTGGTTAGTATTTGCAAATCCCGAACTCCCAATTTATCCCTCCCTACCCCCTTTCCCACTCTGGTAACCATAAGTTTGTTTTCTATGTCTGTGAGTCTTTCTGTTTTGTAAATAAGTTCATTTGTGTCATTTTTTAGATTCCACATATAAGTGATATCATGTCCTTCTGGCTTACTTCACTTAGTATGACAATCTCGAGGTCCATCCATGTTTCTGCAAATGGCATTATTTCATTCTTTTTTATGGCTGAGTAGTATTCCATTGTGTACATATACCACAGTTTCTTTATCCAATTATCCATTAATGGACATTTAGGTTGCTTCCATGTCTTGGTTATTGTATATAGTGCTGCTGTGAACATTGGGGTGTATCTTTTTGAATTAGAGTTTCCTCCAGATATATGCCCAGGAGTCAGATCGCTGGTTCATATGGTAATTCTATTTTTAGTTTTCTAAGGATGCTTCATACTGTTTTCCATAATGCCTGCACCAAACTGCATTCCCACCATTTACTCTACTTAGTTTTTTTCATAACAATAGTTTATAAATTGGCAGGTCTCCATAACTGCCTCTTTATTCAAATTTTTTTGCTTCAGAAGAAAACATAGAAGAATTAACTTTGTGACTTAGAGTTAGGCAAAGATTTCTTAGATGAGGTATAAAAAGCACAAACTATAAAAGAAAAATTTGATAAATTGAACTCCATCAAAATAATGTTTGTTTCTTGGAAAGTAACATTAAAAAAGGAAAGGATACAACATTTACCCACAAAGGACTTGTAGCTGGAATATTAAAGAACTCTTAAAATTCAATAAGAAGAAGACACACAGTCTGACTGAAAATGGACACAGAAGTTTGACTAGACATTGGCAAAAGGAGAATACTTGAATGGGCAACAGGCAGATGGAAAGATGTTTAGCATCATTGGTCAGTAGGGAAATACAAATTAAATCCAAAATGAGATGCCACTACCTAGCCACTAGTATGGCTAAAATTTAAATGACTGATAATACCAAGTGTCAGTGAGGATGTGGTACCAGCTGGAATCCTCGTGTTGTTGGTGAGGATGTAACATAGTGCAGCCCTTTTGAAAACAGTTTGACAGTTTCTTTAAAAGTTAGGTATACAATTACCATATATATGTACCAACTTACCAATGTATGTACCAACATTTTCATTTCTAGGTGCCTAAGAAAAATGAAAACCCGTGTCCATGTTTCACTGTTATGTGAATTCTATGTGAATGCTCATAGTAACATTATTCATAATAACCCCCAAAATGGAAACCACAGAAATGTTTATCTATGGATAAACACAACGTGGAATGTCCATACAAGGGATCCAGCCATCAAAGAAATGAATGATTGAAATACACAATAGCATGAATGAATGAAAAACATCATGCTAAGTGAAAGAAGCCAGACACAAAACAGTATATACTATAAGATTCCATTCATAAACATTTCTATGAAAGGCAAAAACTAGGATGACAGAAAGCTGATCTGTGGTTCCCTGGGACTAGGGGCTGAGGCGGGCACGGAGATTGAGTACAAAGGGGCACAAAGAAGGTCTTGGGGTGATAAAAATGTTCTACAACCTGAGTGTGATTGCACACCTGTGTCCATTTACAACAGCCATCAAACTGCATGCCTACCATGGGCAGGCAATTTTATTGTGTGTAAATTATATCTCAGTGATGCTGTAAAAAAAAAAAATTTCCTTCACATCCTTAAGCTAGTCACCTACACGGGGTTCAATTTTCTACAGTGTTAGCTAGAACTACACTTTTTATTGCTTTCAGTTAAAGTTTTATTCCAGTTGTGTGTATGTGTTTATTCCAAATATCCTTTTTTATTGAGAACTAAGGAAATATTAGTCTTCTGTTTCATGAGCAAGTCTATTTCATGGGGATGTGGGGGGAGATTCTTCTCATAGCATTTATAAATTATATTTATAAACAGCATATATAAATTATAAATTTGCTGGTGAACTTGTTCACAGTTCCATTTATTTTTGGCTGCCTTATTTCAGAGTGATTTGTTGGTCTTTGATGGATATGTTGGGAAGCCTGGCAGACTGGATGGGAAGGCTCAGGATGGGTGGAGAAGAGGGTCTGTGGGACTTGGATCTCCAAGCAGAAAGCTGGAGAGGGCTGGGGCTTGCCCACCACCCCCTGCATGTGGAGGGCAGAACTCTGTGGCCCAAGAACAGGGAAGTGGGACAGTTATGTCCAGGTCCTGATCATCAGGCATACAGTGCAGAGCCTGGAGGCCAGCTGAGGAGATCTGGGGCTGCAGGAGAAGGCCAGCGCAGGGGCTAGGTGGGTGGAGCTGCCTCTTGTCTTCCCCTAAGGGCGGAGAATTACCTACATAATTTGGCCCAGCTCCAACTCTGATTCTCACAGTGGCTCCTGGGAATTCTCTCCTTTACAGATGTACAGATGGGAGGATGGGAGAAGAGGCTCAGAGCTCCTATGCCTCACCCCCCTCCTCCAAGGCCTCCAGGTACTCCCCATGGTGGCCCCTGACTCCCTAAGTCACACTGGTTCCTCCTGAGCTCTCAAGATGCCCACAGGCTTCAGGAACATATATATTCTTTCAAAGGAAAGAAAATGTAAAAGCTTCCTTAGGTCTCCAAAGGTAACGTGCCTCTGGTTCTCTCCAGGTGTGCTATGTATTTTTTTTTTTACCTTTTTTATTGAGTTATGTATTCTTAACAGACAATGAAACGATTAATTTACCAAGTTGCACCTTTGGAGCAACTGCTTTTAGAAAAGGCTTGTTAAAATCCAATTCTTCTCATATAAATTCCATCCTCATCCTCCCTCCACCCCCTTCCTCCTTTCTCTTTTCTTACACCAAACAGCCGCATGCCTGCACCCCACTACGGGTCTGTCCACTGAGATGTCCCCTCTGCAGAACGCGGACCGCATTAAAGAGCAGGTTTGTGTTTCCAGTGGTCTTTAGGACTGCCTTGCCCTTAGTGATTGCTGTGGCACTGTTGTTCAATTACATTTAATTGAGCTGGAATTAATACCGTTTGGGAAGAGGCAGTGGGGTGTTGGAGATGCAGAAGCTTCTCAGTAGACCTTCAAATGGAGGTGGGAAGGGAGAAAAAGGAATGTATTAGAGGATAATTCCAGAAAGCAGGAGGGAGCAAAGGACTTGAAGAACAGATAGGCTCTGAGAGAGTCTTATGAGAACAGTGGCATCCATGGATTGCTGCAGAAAGGAAGAGATGGTTATTATCTGAAGACTCAGAAAGACTGGCATCTTGTTCTGGCCCAGTGCCAAGCACACACGATGCTCTGGCGAGGATTATCAGTGCTTTTCTGTTAAAGCGTGGAGCACATGTGTGCTGAAAATGTGTTCTTTCTCTGGGTTTGAGGTGACAGACAGCCACATCACACACCATCCCTTTTTCCATCCCGGTTCCAGCCAAGCAATAAACCCAATCATCACCCAGTCTGTCTCAACCATGTGGTTTCCCCAGCCAGCTGAACAAAATATTTTCAGAATGTGGAATGTAAACAAGGTTCCCACTGTTAGCAATTCTGTGTCATTTACTTGTGGTTATTTTATTTTACTTTAAGTCACATTTAAATTCAAAAGATTGCCAGCCCTCACGGTGCATGTAAACAAATCAGAAATATAGATTAGAATTGCAACTGATTAGTTAGCTGTGAAAGCGTCTGTGTAAATGTAAGGAGAGGGGGAAGAAAATCTATTATGCCCCTGGGATATTGCTTCACCACAGGAAATTCAATTGTGAAAAGGGCTTTAAAAGCAATGACTTTAGTCATCTGGGCTTTCTACACACTGGTTACAGTAAATGCTAATAGAATACCCAGGCAGATGCTCCGCCAGTGATCACGTGACACAGCTTCACAAAGGAAAACAGGGAGTGATTCTGAGAAGGAAAAAAAAAAGTCCTGGGAATCTGCCTTAGCAGACGGTGATCACAAAATATGTGTCTCTCAAGCTATTGAAGGTGTTTTTCAAGAAAACGCAATTTCCCAGGTCCATTATTTCCTGTTTGAAAGTCTATGTCTGCAGTGTCTGCTTTTCAGTGATAAAGATGGTGTGAACCTCCTGCTACTCACGGAGAATCCAAATCAAGACTTGCCTTCATTTGTACATTTCCTCTGAAACATACTCTGTCTTCCAAATCGACAGGGAGCTAAATGAGGCATAGCAATTTCCTTACTTACCCACAGGCCTACAGGAGTGATGTTTTCCAGGAACAGTGCTGTGAATACTACATTTTCTAAGATTTTGCTGACCCTCTAGGTTTACATTACCCACCTTTCTGGTATTATTTGGGAGCTGCTAAGCTAACATGAACATTAGCTAAAAAAAGACATTTCTTTGAATTTTTCAGGGTACCTTCTGAATTGTGGTAGCAACCCAGGGGTCACAGATCAGTCAGGCAGCGGCAGACACACCCCTGCGAGCTCACTGTATCCATCTTCCCTGGCTGCTTCCTCCTTCACGCAAAAGTAATTGATTTCCAGTTCACCCAATTAGTCTCATCACACTTTCTCAAGTGATACCAGCCGTATCATGACTCGCAGAATAATCTGCCTCTGAATAAAGCCCCATGGAATAAGGTTGTATGCCTTGTAAGATTAGCACCTGGAGGATTGGAGGAACAATCGCCTTGAACCACACATTATTTGGATCATTTGGCAAAAGGAAAAGCAACTTCCTCTAACAGGTGAGGTTTGAAAAAGTTTTCACCTGAGAAGGAGAAGTGGATAGCTGGAGAATGGGGACTGAAGGCTCGCTGGGAGATATGGGGAGAGGATAATCCATGTTTTGAGTTGAGTGGCTCTACAGATAGATTTTTGGTCCCACACCTGAGCACTCTGACAAAGACGTGTGAAAGTTCATTGTTATCAAATAAAGCCCAGAAACCTCCCCCTCCCATGGGACACATGGAAGTTTAATCTTCCCATTCATTTCTGGTTCCTTTAAAAAAATTTTTTTTAATTGAAGTATAGTCGATTTACAATGTTGTGTTAGTTTCTGGTGTACAGTATGATGATTCAGTTATATCTCTCTATATATTCCTTTTCATACTCTTTTTCAATACAAGTTATTATGAGATATTGAATATAGTTCCCTGTGCTGTGCCGTATGACGTTATCTGTTTTATATATGGTAGTTAGTATCTGCAAATCCCCAAATCCCAATTTATCCCTCCTCACCCTCTTTCCCCCTCTGGTTCCTTTTAGAAACATAAATTTCAACTCAATCTCTCATTCACTTGTTCTGAAAACAAATCATTTATGACCAGTTATGGAATCATGACTGTCAATCTCGCTGGAGTACTGTGCTACACTTTCCTATGTTTTCTGTGTCTTGAACCTCCTATTTTTCCACTGCATGTGCCCCTTCTAATTCCTTCCAGCACACTCATGGACAATATGGAAGCCTGGCTTTAATTAGGCATCTGCTTAAAAGCCACATCTTGAGCATTTTTGTGAGAAACTGTTTTCATTGTGAGTAATTCTCACTGGGAGGAGAATCTTTCTTCATCTCACTTGACTCTCCTTGATCTAAATTAAAACCATGCCTGCCCATTTTATTATGGGGAGAAATATTTATTATCCCCACTCATAATTCCAATTTGGCCCATGGAGGAAAGGACATCTACTTGCATCCTTAAAGGGGTGTTGGGGGGAACCCTGGAGAGCTTGGCATCCATCAGCCATGCTGGACTCATTTGAAGGGTCCCTGTGTCCTGTCTGGCCTGAATCCTCCCTTCCTGGATGGATGAGAAGGACCAGTGCTCTCCTCTGCTTCCAGTCCCCCGAGGGTCCCTATGTGTGCTGAAGCCCACCCTCTGCCCTTCTCCCCAAAGGTACTCTAGGGCCTGAAAATCTTCAAGGAAAGGAGTCAGGATCCCTACTTTAGCCCCATATTGTAATCCCATTCTGTCACATAGCTTTCCTGTGTTGAGGTGGTGGGGAAGTACGAGAGAGGAGGATCTTTGATCTGACCATTTTTAAAAAATGTACCTATTGGTCCCCATAAAATAGGTCTTAATTAAGGGCATCTGCCAGAAGCTGGAGGAGACAGTGGTCCTAGGCCATGCTATGGTCTGAGTGTTTGTGTCCCTGCCAAACTTTGGATGTTGAAATCTTCATGCCCAATGTGGTGCTGTTACAAGGTGGGGTCTTTGGAAGGTGCTAAGTCAGGAGGGTGGAGCCCTCATGAATGGCATTAGTGCTCTTACAAAAGAGGCTCCAGACTCTCCTTGATCTAGATTTAAAACCACGCCTTCCCATTTTATTATGTGAGGACACAGCAGGAAACCTGCAACCTGAAAGGGGACCCTCACCAATCTTGCTGGCACCCTGATCTCAGACTTCCAGCCTCCAGAACTGTGAGAAATAAATTTCTATTGTTTATAAGCCACCTAGTAGGTGGTATTTTTGTTTTAACATCCTGAATGGAGTAAAACTGCCCCAACACCTAATATTAGTGTATTCTCTGTAGAGATTATTGTTCTTATAACTGTGTCAAATGCAAAACAAGTCCTTGGAGTGACCAAAAAGGAACATGCCCTGATCTCCATTCTCAAGAAGTTATCATATTTGAGTCTGTTGGATGAATGATTCCAGGATTCCTCCCATTTCCTGTAGGTCTTATTTTGTAAGATATTAATAATTATATAGCTTCTCTTCTGGACATTTCTAGGTTCTTTTTTTTTTTTAATTGAAGTGCAGTCAGTTACAGTGTGTCAATTTCTGGTGTACAGTACAATGCCCCAGTCAAGTATATACATACATGTATTTGTTTTCATGTTACATTCCTAGTTTCTAAACTGTGATTTCCTGAGAAGGCACAGAGCATGCTATTGGGGTCCCATCAAAATGAAAAACTACTTTCTGATCTTGCAGAGTCAAAGCTTTGCGTTTGTGTTAAGCATTAAAAATAGCATCCTTGTCTAAACAAGGGGCACCACTCTGGCTGTTCACGGAGCATCTGTGAATGTGTTGTGCTTTCTGCCAGGCTCACACTTCTAGTGTAATCCAGCTGGGAGCAGCTCTAAAAAATTCACACATATGCCACACGCATTTTTGCACTCAGCCATTCTCTCTTGGTGTGTAGTTCAAGAACAGCACCCAGGTCAGGGAGCCAAATTACCCAAGGAGTTAAATTAAACGTCATTGGCCAGTTCAAACCTTAGTGCTATAGAGAAGTTTGGTCATTACAGTGTCCCCAGATTTTGTCTTTCAGTTTTTGGTAAAAATGGCTCAAAGTTATATTGATAGTACACTGTGGTACTACCCTGTTCCAGCTTTCTGAACCCTATTCTTAAAATTTGATTTGTTACTTCTATTAGTTTATCATTGGGTAGTGTTCTCTCAAGCTGAACTAATAGTGTTTAGGATGATGTAGGAAAATTATTTTTCCTTCTCAAAGGCAATTGACAGTTGCCAAAAAAAAAAAAAAAATTCTATCAAGGGACTCATAAAGAAAATTTATGTTATTTTTTTATTTGAAAGGGAGCACATGCTATTCACACAGTGTTTAAATTAGGAAGAGAATAAAGTACTTTATTCATAATAACAACAAACAATTAAAATGTATACATTGATTCTATATTATAGACTAATTAAAAGACCCAAAGACAGAAGAAGCATAGAAAGAGTCCTTTTCCTTTTTCTATTTCTATTGACTTGGGAGAACCAATTATTAAAGTTGCAGGAATTGTGCCAACTGATTGCTGAACACAACCATTATTAAAAATCAAATGATACAAATGCACAAGTAAATTATATGAAAATCAATAGGTATAAATACTCAAAACTCATCATTTCCCAGTGATTTTCCTACCGTTTACTTTTGCCTCTGCTCGTGTGGTCAGGTCTTCGCTGTACCTGTGTGGTGGCAATACGGTCATGGTGTGCACTTCTCTCCCCAGTTGCACACTTAGCGAGTCACATTGGTAGCTTGAACTCAGCCACGTGTGAGTATTCACACCCCGGAAAGCAGCAAATGCTGCACATCAGGGCTTTGTGTTTTTCAGAGAACTAGTCATTGAACGTTTACCAACACACCGCTGGATGGAAGGCAGAGTCAAATGCCATTGCCAGATTTCCCAGAGAAACCTAAAGTTCTGGAACTACTGAAATGTACTGGAATGGTCAAAAACTATTATATAAAAACAACTACACACACACACACACACACACACACTATATAATGTACCATATATAGTATACTATATAAAATTTACTGTATACTATATGTGTCATAACATATAGCATGCATACTATAGTATAGTATATACTATATTGTATATAATACATACATTATAACATATACTATAGTATACTGTATATATTATGTATACTATATACTAGTATACAATATACTGTGTATTCTGTATTAAAACAATTACTAAGTTATGAGTATAAATCAGTTTCATTTGTTCTACCACAAATGTAGAAGTTGCTATTTTGTGTGAAGATAGAAAATAAGGGACAAAAAGGAAAAGACGAGAGTTAGCAGTGTCCCAGGTCTGCGTTAATGGCTTTCGCTGTGACTGCTGCATCGTGTTGGCCACTGAGCCACTGGTCAAAATAAGTCACATTGCTGCCAAGCCCAGAGCGAACACGGGTTAGATGTGAGCACCTTGGAACCATTCCTGACATCAACCCACTGCCCAACCAAACCAGAAGTGCTAACATCTTGATGTTTCCTCCATAGAACTTATCCAGTATCCTCCATCTGTGCAATGATAACAGCTGTGAACTTTAAAAAGGAAATCAACCATAAAAATCAATATGGTGTTCGTGTGTGTGTGTGTGTTTTACAAATAGATGGATTCTGATATTAAAAAAAACCACATAGAATGCTAGTTTAAAATAGATACTACAAGATAATTAGGCACATTTTGCCAATTACACATATCAGCCATTTCTTCTCGACACACACTATCTTTTTTTTCAGTGTTTCTCCTTTCTTTATTACTCAGCCTTTAAGCATATCTCTGTAAAGCTACAGTTGATTGGATTGATAGACAGATGATATAGCTAGATGGATAATAGGTAGGTAGGTAGATAGATAGATATTCTCCTGGAATATAACATTTTGTACTCAGTTTATCCCAATAGACTCTTAAGTTCTCAAGGAATATTTTCCCCTTTCTTAAAAACTAAACACTTAAAAACACTGGACCCAGTAGCTCATGTATATATGGGGCTATGAGAAGGACACCACCTGCTATATGATGTATTATGAAGGGGACCAGGAAACCCTCTTTACTGCCCAAAGACTCCCTCACTTCCCTGAAACACAGGATACTTGTTTAATAATTCTAAGTAAAACTCTTATGAGTAATGGTTGGGCTAACTGGAAGCCCAACAAAATGATGTACGCCTAGGTACTTGGAGTAGGGCAAAAAAGATGAGGGGTATCAGAAGCAGAGAGAAAATCTTTGAAAAGAGATGGGAAGAGATTGTTTTAAGGCATCCTTTGATTATTTTAAAATGTAGCTGAAGTTCATTTAAAAATTAACTAAGTAATCTGTTGACTGATGTGGATTTTCCTGGGGTGTAACTTGAAGCCTGCAGTATCCCCAGGTGCCACGTGGGTGACATCCTATCTGGGGTCTGCCATAAAGTGTGCTTTGGTTCTCAAGAGGCTACAGTTCTATCTAGTCATGTTCTGAGTCATTGCAACATATTAAGGAAGCTCAACATGGTAGGGGGAGAGGTATCACCTATCACAGGAGCGCCGGAGCCAGCTTGAGGGGCTCCACTGGCCAAAGCAGGGGCAATTTGAGCATGATTACAATTACAGCTGTGAATTATAAATCATTGAAAAAAATAGGTTTTCATGAGCCCATACCTATAATAAATACATAAAGAAAGAAAAGAAAAAAAGAAAGAAAGAAAAAAAAAGAGACCCAGAAAATTGTTCCCCTTAATAGGGAATGGGAAGATATAGATGACATTATTAAGGGAAAGATTTTCTAGCCTCACCTCAAGCTCTTCTTCCCAGGAGTAGGTCAGTGTTAACAGTTCTGTATGTATATTTCTAGATCCATTTCTATGCATTTTTTATTATATACACATAACATAAAATTTACTATATTAACCATTTTTAAGTGTATAGTTCAGTGTATTAAGTACAAAAAAGTGGAGTGCTTCTGGACTTGTGTGTCATCCTTGCACAGGGCCCATGCCAGTCTCCTCTGGGCGGTCCATGTGCTGCCAAAGCAAGCACACTATGCATCTCTAAATGTGCATGTTCCAGCGTTATAAGTGTAATCAGACTACAAAAAAAGGAAAAAAGGAAGGTGAAAGATAGGCTTTCCTGGCAAAACAAAAACAAAACATTTGTGGCCAGCAGAGCTGCAGGAATGTTAAAGGAACTCTTCAGGCAGAACAAAAATGATAACACACAGAAATTTTAATCCACATAGAGGAATAAAAATGCCAGAAATGGTAAATATGTGAGTAAATACAAAAACGTTCTTTCACCTACTTAATCTCTTTAAAAGATATTTGACTATTTAAAGTAAACATAATTGAGATGAGTGGGGTGTATAACATATGTAGAAGGGAAATGTGTGATAAATGCACAAGGGACGAGAGGAGGAAACTAGAAGTATGCTGTTGTAAGCTTCTTACACGTCACATGAAGTGATAAAGTATTATTTAAAGGTAGGGTATAATTGGTTATGATTAAATAACCCTACAGAAAAATACTAAAAAAAAAAGTTTAAAAGCGGTATAGCTGGTAAGCCAATAGTGGAGATAAAATGGAATCATAAAAAGATGAGATGACTACAAATGAATAAATAAACAAAGGAAAAAGAGAACAAAGAATAGACTGGGGACCAATGGAAAACAAGTACCAAAATGGTAAATATATGGTCTAAATACTCCATTATTACATCGACCAAATCATTATGTTGTACACCTGAAACTCATACAATGTTATCTATCAAGTATAATGCATTTTTTTTTAAAGCACTCCATGAAAAGACAGAGATTGTCAGATTGGATAAGAAAAATCAAGACCCAACTCTATGCTGTCTACAAGAAACTGACTTTAAAGACATGAGCAGGTTAAAAACAAAAGTATAATTTTAAAATTAACCAAAAAGTCTACAACATAGAGTAAAAAGATAAAGATATCTGCACAAGCTCTATGCAAAAGAAAGGGATTGACTATATTAGCATTAGACAAAGTAGATTTTAAGCAAGGGATCATAAAAATAAATGGATTGATTCATCAGGAAGGCAGCAGTGCTGGCAGAGCTTCAAATACATGAAGCAAAACCGATAGACGTCAAAGAAGAAACAGACAAAATATAATTGTAGATTTCAACACTCCACTCTCAAAAATTATTAAAATATGTGGGCAAAAAATCAGTAAGGATACAAACAACTTGAATAACATATCAACCAAGTTAAATTAACTGGCATTTACAAAACATTCCATCTAACAACAGCAGAATAAACATTGTTTTCAAGTGTGCATGGAACATTTATCAAGATAGACCATAGCTGTGGCCATAGAACAAGGCTCAATGAATTTTATAGGACTGAAATCATTCATACCATATTCTCTGACAACAATGGGGTTAATTAGAAATCAGTAATAGAAAGACATCTGGAAACACTCCTCTGGAAATTAAACAGCAAACTTCTAAATATACATAGACTATTTATATATTAAAAAAAAAAGGAACACATCATGACCAAGTGGGATTTATCTCAGGAATGCGATATTGATTCAACACCCCAAAAATTAATAAATGTAATTTGCCATATTAACAGACTAAAAAGAAGCTTTTTTGATCAGCTCAGTAGATGCAGAATAACATATGACAACTTTTAACACCCAATCATGATTTAAAAGTCTCAGCAAGCTAGAAATAGAAGGAAATTTTCTCAGTCTGGTAGAGGAAATCTGCCAAAACCTACAGCTAAAACCATACTTAATTATTTAAAACTTAATTATTTCCCCCTAAGATTGGGAAGAAAGCAAGAAGAGGTCCTCTCTTGCCATTTCTATTCAACAGGAGTTCCTAGTCCATGTTATAAGGCAAGAAACCAAAATAAAAGCCGTGCTGTTTGGAAAGGAAGAAATGAAAGTGTCATTATCCACTGGCTCTGTGGTTGTATGTATAGAAAATTCTAAAGAATCTACCAAAAAGTAACTACAACTTAGAACTAAATTTAACAAGGTCACAGGATACAAGGTCAACATATGAAAGTAATTGTATTTCTACACAGTGGCAACAAACAATTGGAAACTGACATTTTAAAAATATATTATTTACAATGGCATCACAAAGCATGAATCAGGGATAAATTTAACAACATATGTGTTGTATATTGAAAGCTCCAAGACTTTCCTGACATAAATTAAAGAAGATCTAAATAAACAATGAGATATATTTTGTTCCTAGTACAATATCATTAAGATGTCAATTCTCCCTTAATTGATCTATTAATGCAATGTCGATCCAAGTTCCAGCAGGATTTTTGTTTTTGCAGAAATTTATACAGAAGTGCAAAAAAACTAGAATAGCCAAAACAACTTTGGAAAAGAAGAACAATCACTATTTGAATTCAAGACTTACTATAAAGTGAAAATAATCGAGACAGTGTGATGTCTGTGTAAGAATAGACATATTGGTCCATGAAACTCAATCAAGAAATAGGCTCACAGATAAATGGTCAATTGGTTTTCAATAAAAGTGCCAAGATATCAACAAGGAAAAGATGATCTTTGTAACAAATGGTTGAAATCAAATCAGAAAAAGGTCTCTTCAGCAAATGGTTCTGGAAAATAACTGGATTTTCATAAGCAAAAAAGAAAAAGAAGGGGACGAGATTTCCTGCTCCACCTGTTCCTGCACCCGCTCCGTAGCGGCCCCGCAAAGCCTGCCCAGAGGCCGGCTCTGCACCTGTCGCCCCTTGTGCGCGCGCTCGCAGCATCTGTAGTCACACCTATCACCGCCTTGGCCAGGACTCACACCTGGACAACGTCATGGCCATCAGCCCTCAATTCCCATCTGTAGCCCTCAACACCGGTGACATTTGGCCACACTCGCAACCTTCTTCTCACCTGCGGTAATTCCTGACTCTGCGCCCGTGACCACAACCCTCACCCCACCCCGCCCAGCCCCTGCAGAGGGAGCATGGCCATGGCTCAGGACAGTGGGGCCCCACGTGTGCTCCTCGGAGACTGGCTTCTGGCCGAGGT
The DNA here is from genome assembly GCF_048773025.1 of Camelus bactrianus. Classification (NCBI taxonomy): domain Eukaryota; kingdom Metazoa; phylum Chordata; class Mammalia; order Artiodactyla; family Camelidae; genus Camelus; species Camelus bactrianus. The sequence goes on from NC_133573.1 coordinate 20,855,349, forward strand.
CAGCAGTGGCCGCTGCGAGGGGCTGCGGTGGCTGGACGCGGCCTGAACGCGCTTCTGCGTCCCCTGGAAGCACTTCGTGCGAAAGGACCTGGGTGAGGCGGACTCTCGCATCTTTAAGGCCTGGGCCGTGGCCCGCGGCAGCTGGCCGCCCTGCAGCAGCGGTGCCCAGCCAACCAACGAGCGTGCGCTCCGAGCCTCCTGGAAAACCAACTTCCACTGCGCCTTGCAAAGCACTCGTGATGTTGCAAGACAACTGAGCAGACCCTACCAGCCCGCATAAGGTGTACGTGATCAGCCCTGAGGTGGGGTGAGGAGAAGGCCCAGGCATTAACCAGGAGGAGGACAAAACCCTTGAAGATGCCCCACCCACAAGGGATGGGCTTCCTGGGCCATGCTTGGCAACAGGTAACTGGTGAGAGGCCAGGGCATGAACTGGCCTGGCTAAGCCCTGAATCCTGCACCGCAAACCCAGCTGGACATGCTGGGGATCTCTTGCTCCAGGCTTTACAGCAGAGCTCCCTGGAGGACCATCTGTTGAAAGCTGTATTGGGGGCAGATCCGATCCCCCTAGAGGCTCCTGCTGCAGGCCCACCCCTGGCCCCAGAGCTCTGGCAGCTCCCAGAGGTGGAGCTTGTCACCACATCCTCCCCTGGTGCCTGCACCCCAACGGCAGGTGAGCAGCCGGCTGGTCCCAGCTGCTCACAGCTCTGTCTGCATGCAGAGCCCGGCCTGGAGGCCCTGACTTGACCATCATGTACAAGGGCCGAACAGTGCTGCAGGAGGTGGTGGGGCGCCCGGGCTGTGTGCTCCTGTGTGGCTCCCCCAGCCTGGCCACTGAGGCTGCAGAGCCCCAGCATGTGGCCTTCCCCAGCCCCACTGAGCTGCCCGACCAGAAGCAGCTGCACTACACAGAGAAGCTGCTGCAGCACGTGGCCCCTGGCCTGCAGCTGGAGCTCCAGGGGCCCTGGCTGTGGGCCCTGTGCCAGGGGAAGTGCAAAGTCTACTGGGAAGTGGGTGGGCCCCTGGGCTCTGCCAGCCCCTCCACCCCAGCTGGCCTGCTGCCCAGGGACTGCAACACCCCCATCTTTGACTTGGGTGCCTTCTTTCAAGAGCTGGGGGAGTTCTGTGTCTGCCAGCGCTGAGGCTCCCCACAGTACACCATCTACCTGGGCTTTGGCCAGGACCTGTCAGAGGGGAGGCCCAAGGAGAAGAACCTGGTCCTCAGGAAGCTGGAGCCGTGGCTGTGACGGGCATACCTGGAGGGCGTGCAGCGTGAAGGCATGTCCTCCCTGGACAGCTGCAGCCTCGGCCCCTGCCTGTCCAGCTCCCACAGCCTCTGTGACGACCTGGAGCACTTCCTGGAGCACTTCCTGATGGAGTGGCACAGCCCACCTAGGGCGGACCCCAGCCCCTTTGGGGTCCAGTAAAAACCCAAGAGCCAGCGTGGTGTCCTGACCAGAGGTGGGCTTGGGGCTGGGGCTCAGTGGAGGCACCGTGGACTGAAGCTCACCCCACTTCCTGGGGTCCCATGGATGGAGCACCCTGCTCTCCTCACAGTGAAGAAACTCAGGCCCCACTTTAGAGCCAACAAACTCTACTCAAAGATCCCAAGTGTCCCTCAGGACACAGACACTGCTTTCCCTGCCAGGTGGCAGCTGGGGCCCCTCCATCAGGAACAGGGCCTCTGTGCTGCACCTGAGGGGCTGTCCCTGGCCTTTGAAATCTGCCAACACTGCTCTGCCTCAGTGGAGCTGAGTATAGGCTTCAGCAACTCTTTACAGAGCGTAACAGGGACAGTACAAGGGCTCCCTGGACAAGGGCCAGGCACGCAGATGGCCACCTGGGGGAGGCTGTCTGTGAGGGGGGTCAAGGAAACCTCCTGCACCTCTGGCCCAGAACCTTCCTTGGTCACAAAGTTCACCTTTCAAGTACTGAGCCAATCGAGACATCTCTAAAGATAATCTATTTTTGATAAATTAGAACACAGTGGGAACAGTGTGTATCTATAATGCACAAATAAAAAAGTCTAGTTTAAAAAAAAAAAGAAAAGAAAGAAAATGAAGAACTTCAATTCTTATACCACATAAGAAAATTAACTTAAAATGTATTCTAGACTCTAATGGAAAATCTAAAACCACAAAACTTCTAGAACACAACAGGAGAAAAATCTCTGTGATTTGGGGCTAGACAAAATATCTCAGCACACAAAGCACAAACCATGAAGAAAAATAAATAAATTGGAGATATCATCAAAATTTAAAACTTTGGCTACTGAAAATACATTGGTGAGAAATTGAAAAGGCAAGCCACAGACTGCAAAATATACGTCTGCTAAAGGACTTGGATCCAGAATTTGTAAAGAATTCATAAAACAATAATAGGTCAAACAACCTGATTTTTCAAATGGGCAAAAGATTTGAAGAGACTTCAGCAAAGATGTTCTGATGGCAAATAAGCACATGGGAAAGAAAACACTCAACATTATCAATCATAAGGGAAGTAGATGAAAAGAAAACGCCAGTGGACTACCATTATGCATCCTTCACAATGACTAGAATTTTTTTAGATAGGCAACATCAAATGTGGACAAGGATGTGAAGCAGTTAAGAACTTCATACACAGCTGATAAGAATGCAAACTGGTACAGCCACTCTGGAAACCACTTTGTCTGTTTCTCGTGAAGTTATATATACATTTACCATATGATACCACAAGCCACTTCTAGATATTAACCCAAGAGAAATGAAAATGGGCATCCATGTGAAGATACGAATGTTCATAACAGCTGTCTTCATAATAGACCAAAACTGGAAACACACCACACGTCATCAACAGAGGACAAGAAGAACAAATTATAGGTCACTCCCTGGCAGTATAAAGGAACAAACTTCTGAGACGTGCAACGACGTGCCACACTGAAATTGTTCTGAGTCTTTCACTCCCTTAGCTGTGTACCACACACACACACACACACACACACACACACACACACACCGGCCACTGTGTACCCCTTAAGATCAGGAACTGTTTCCTCTTTTCCTTCATATTCCCAGTGCCTAGCACACATGGTGAGTGCTGAGGAATTATGTACTGAACAAAGGAAAGTTATTGCTTTTCAACATGCATGATGTTCGTATTGATCTTGCATGTTCTGGGGCACTGGGCTCTTTTCTCATGGACTCTGTTTGGTGGCGCACACCCTCCCCTTTGGCTTCGGGATGACAGGTCAGCCAAGTTAAGAAGGGCAGTAATGGAAGCTCCTGCACTCCCATTCTGGTCTTTCTTCTTCATCCTCAAGGGGTTTGAGCCAAGGTTTCTTCCATCCCTCCTGTGGGCTCAGGCACAGCGCCAGTCTCAGCCCCAGTGTTTGAATCATATGCTCCTTTGGCCAGATTTTAAGAGCCAACTTGCAATTTGGCTGTTGCAATATGTTCTGGCTCCTTCGTGTGTGGTTTGGGCTCATTTATATTCATGAACTTGCAAACAGGAGACCCATCTCACCAGGGAGGCTGGGCCATGGATGAAGGGCCCTTTCCTGGTCTCCCTGTGACATTGGCCAGGCTACTGTCCCCATTGAGAATATTCTAGATGCCTCTAGAGGAATTCCTTAAGTTCCTGTCCAGATGGAGCAGATCTTTCATTCTCGAGTTTTGAGTGTTTTGGCCTCCAGAGATGTGTACCTAGGTGTCCATGTCACCCTGGAAGACAGTGACTACATTTTCACCTCTTGGGGACCCTGATGCATATTTGATTCAGTTAAAAAATGTGTTCCCAGATCCAGTGTCCCACAGCAGCTATGAAGGAATGCCAGAGCAGAGAGTAATGTCCACGGTGGCACAGGTCACTGCCATCCTGTGGGTCAGCAGCCAAGGAGATTGCTTTTTCTTGGAATAGGTTACTATTTCTGCTCTTTTTTTTTTTTTTTTCTAGTTAGGTCATGGGCTCATAATACAAGCATGCCTTTGCCATTAACTGGTGTATGCACATGTGTGCATATGTGTATATGTGTGTGTGTGCAAACACAGGGGCCTCACCTATATGACCCACACGTTTGAGGGCTTCCAGCACATGAGGGCCTCCTGCTAGCTGTAGTAAAATCTTAGTACTGGAATTTTTATATTCAGATTTATAGTACATGTGACGTGCCAGGCATTGCGTTCAATACTTTTCAAGGTTTATCTCCTTAAATCCTTATGGTGGCTATGTGAGTTGGCCAGTCACAGCCCCACTTCACAAATGAGGGAACTGAGGTGTACCAAGGTGAAGTAATTTGCCCAAAGTCCCATCTCCAGAAGTGATGGAACTGATTTTCAGTGCCAGCAATCTGACTTCAGAACCATGCTTTTTATCTCCACGTGTTGAGATTGATGGGTTAGCCCTTGGAATAACACCATCAAATATAAAGCAGATGAACAGTTGCCAACTCTCATTTTATAGCATTGGCTGTAAATGGACCACCTTCTGCTCAAAGGTAAGGGCTGAAGTGTCTGGGCTCTGACTTACAGCGCTGGTTAACGTTTTGCAAAAAAGACTGTTTGGTGTTTCTTCAACATTTTCTAACCTAGACCGACAGGAACTTGACTGAGGTTCCTTGAGGTGGGAAGAGGGTTGTGATTTTCTGGGAGCCTGTTAAGAACTGTAACTCTGGTGGGAAGAGAGCCCTCCCAGCTTCTGAGAAAGCAATGGAAGGAGCCATTCCTTCATGTCTTCATACAACATTTTTAAGCACCTCTTTGTTGGGGGAGAAAGGCAGCCACAGACCTGCCTTCAAAGAGCTTACAGTCTGGCAGGGAAGATGACGATGAGCAATTACAATAAGGTGCCTTGAGAGCAATGTTTGTGGACATGCTGGGAGGGGTGATGGACGCGTGGGCCGTGGAGGACACTGTCTCCCATTAAGAAGTAACTTCAAGGTCCAGGTCGGGAGCCATAGAAGGACATGAAAACAAACATTAGAATCAGCCCAACAATGAGGAAACACAGATTAAGACCACAGAGGACTGAGAAGAGCCTCATTGGAGCTTATCCCCAGATGTTTTAAGTGACCATCAAAGACATTGTGTTAGCCCTCAGGGCACCAGAGCAAAAGGCATGGGGAGTTTCAGGGTTCTATTGTTTCTGCTGGCGGCAGGCAGAGCCAAAACATTTCTTGTCCTCATTGCTAATGTCAACTGCTCTGCTGACTGGCTCTGATCTCTAGAAGCTTGATGACATCCAGCCGTTGCTAAAAGAAGTTTCTTTTTTTCCCTGAATATCTTTTTTTTTTTTCTTCACATATTGGCTTTGCCATCCTCCCAGGGAGATTAATTCATTTTCCAAAGTTGATTTTTCTAAGAAGTAAATTCTCATTGACTTTGAAAGCCTACCACGAAGGGACTTGGCAAATCCCAGGGAACAATTGCAAGAATCAAAGAGAACACCCCAGGGTTTCTCCAACTTTTCATCAAGCACCCCTACAACAGAGAAGAGCCAAACCCTGCCCCTAGGAAGTTTAGAACATCCCTACAGCTCTCAGGAATTTCTTCGAAGTTTGTTGTTTTGTTTTAAAATGTTATACGAACAATAATGAATTTTGCATTAACTGTGTAACATATAAGAGATTATTTTAATATGGAAAAAGTATATTGCAGGTGAAATCCTGCCATTTGTGACAATAGTGGATGGACCTTAAAGGTATGATGCTAAGTGAAATAGACAGAGAAAGACAAATGCCATGTGATTTCATCCATATGTGGAATATAAAAAACAAACAACATAAATGAACAAAGCAAACCAAATGAAAACAAACATATAGATACAGAGAACAGAGTAGTAGAGAGGATGGGGTGGTGGGGAGGGTGAAAGGGATAAAAGAGATCAACTGTGTGGTAATTGACAGAAACTCAGCTTTGGGTGGTGAGCATGCTGCAGTGTATACGGAAGTAGAAATATAATGTTGTACATGTGAAACTTACACAATGTCATAAATCAACATTGCCTCAAGAAAAGAAAAGATAACTGTGTTTGCCTCCAAATTATTGAGTAATTGATGCTCCAGGAAAATGAGCAGGCTGCATGCCCTAGAGCAAGAAAATCCTTTTCACTACTTCTCATTATGAAGTGCCTTCTTTTTTTAACCATAAAAACCAGTAAGTACAAAAAAATTATAGTAAAATTTGAAAATATTCCACAACACTTAACAGTGGTTTCCTCCCCACTTTGGGCTGGTGATCCCAAATCTAAACCAGAAGGCTGCAATTCATCCTAGATCTCTTGGAATCTGTTTTTGTGTTTAATCTGTAAAATAGGGACAAAAACATTTGCCACACAGGAATGACATAAGGACTAATATTTACATGCATTTATTCAATAATGGATTCCCCATAGAAATCTGTTTCTTTCTCAAAGGTGCATCTCAGTGCAGTTTAGAAATACTGCAAAGAAAAAAAAAATCAGTCTTGCTAAATCAAGACAGAATTCTTCATAGAATTATCTGAAAGTCAAAATTATGTTTTAAATGGATGATCAAGATTGCAGAACTTCTAAACAACTTTCTACTTCATAGCCAAGAAAAAAAAGAAGAAGAAGATGGGAAAAAAAAAAAAAAAAAAGATTGTGGAACTTTCACTTCTGCTTTCAACTCCCCTGCTGACTTTAGAAATTCATTAATTCTTTCTATGCTGCAGTCTTACTTACCATCCAAAAGTTACATTGCTGATACTGGCTCCTCAGGGAAGTCATAAATGGGATGGAAGACACATAAAACATACATCAGTGACTGCTCTGGTACCATCTTGCTCAGGGTACCATCCTTGACGGTGGTTTTCTAAGTGCATTTCAGAAGTTTGATGAGCACCATCCTGACAGAATGAGAACTACTCTTTTCCTAGGAGCAGATGACAAATATGAGGAAAGGGGATGAGCAGACTTGCCCCAGGTGATGTCATAACACTGAGCTGGCCATTATTAGAACATCAATGGTCCTGACTTCCACACATCCCAGAGACCAGCACATCTCTAAAGTTATTCTGCTCAGCTGATGTTAGGCTGACAATTTGGAAGAGATGATCAAAGACTCCCTGAGTGTCTTTTTTCAAATTACTGCACAAGAAGACTGAAAAAGGGAAAGGAAAAAATGTCCCTGGCCGCAAATCTATAATTTGTTTTTAAAGTCACAATATGGAATTCTGTACCATCAAATGACATTTAAATGGAGAATCAGTGGTCATGTATTATTAAATTATATATATGTAGTCTATTTTTTAAAAGCACAATGAGATCTAACATGAGCTATGTAATGTGAGAAATAAATTTGGTAGGAATATAAACTAGAATATATGAATGAGAGTAACCTTCATGTTAAATTTTTGCCCAGTAAGTTGCAATGTGTTGTTATTTCCTTATAAACAACAAAAGAATTTTTAAACATTTAGGTATAAGTCACTAAGAATTATTTTTATAGCCGTATTCCTTTAAAAGTAAATGTGTTAACTTTAATCATCTTAAATAAAGGACTGTTGCAAAAGATTTGTTAGACAGTATTAAAAATAAATAAAACCCTATTACTAAGGCAAATTCCCCTCGCCTTGATAAAGAGAGGAAAATATTGCATAAATTACTATGAAACCCTGAAGAATGATTACATTTCTTTGATAACTATGATAGATAGAAATGGCCTAGGAAACAATAAGCTAGATATACAGGGTGACATTTTATTGTGCACATAGAATTCTCATTAGTTACGTGTTAGATGTGTTTAGATCATACAACTATCATTGGCATTTTCCTTAATCTATTTTGTTCATTTACTGCCTTTATAATAACCACTGTGCCCTGCAAGTAGTCTCACAAATTTAATCTTTTCCTATTTGATTGCATTTTCATATTTACAAAGCTATTTGGAGAAAAAGAAGACCAGAGGAAAACCTGGATGCCAGATTGTCACACGAAATTAAATCTATGTCCTTAAAAATGAAATGGTGCACTCAGCACATGGCTGTGCTCTTTGCAGAATCAGATCTAGCATTGTTTCTGGTTTTGCATGTTGCCAAGAACTATTTCTCACTGTCTGGAAAATTCCTTTCTGAAATGATCTATGCCATGTTTCATTTAAATTGCAAGATAGGATAATCTTCTGCATTTCACCAACGTTTCTAGAATGACTGTGTACATAGATACATCAGCCTAAAGACAGAACACTAGCTGATGAATAGTAAGAGAGGCATAAATAGAAAGAGCACTGTGTTTCTGTGTAGCCGTCGAAGGCTAATTATAAAGGACAATCTTTTGTCTTGATTTGAGCTGTTAACACTTGAAAATCTATTTCCTGAAATTGTCTTCTTGTTGTGAATATCAAGGCATGTGAATTTCAGATAAACGAGGAGGAGGCAGAACCATTTTCATTTCCTAAGAGTTTCAATCAGATGCCTTTATATATGTGTATGTTTATATCATATTAACATAAAAGAATGTTAGTAATAGCAGCAATGATGTGAGTTTGTCGAACTCCCTCTGTGTGCCAGGCCTTGTGCTCAGTATTTTTCATGACTTGATCTCCTTTAATCTACAAAATTCTATGAAGTAAACACTCTCATCCCCATTTCACAGATGAGGAAACTGAGGTTTCGTGCTATTAAATAACTTGCCCAAGGTTGTATATGGTCAGTAAGTGGTGAAGCAAGGATTTGAAATGAGACATTTTAACTCTAGCTCCTATGTCCTTAAACTACTATTCTTCCTCAAATAAAAAAAAAAAAAAAATAGGGTAGCTTTGAAAGATACATACTTCATATTAGAAGTACATGAATTTGGAGCAAATGAAAAAGAGAACAGAGAAGAGGGCTGTCAGTGGGGCCAGGAATTAGGCCAGTGATTGAAATGGGCAGGATTTGCTTAACTTGAACCACAGATTTATTCTAAGCTTCCTGGCAATCTTTGCAGAGACCAAAGATGGAACCTCTATTATAAAGTCATACCATTTTATCAAGAAAACACAACTATTCTTTATAGTAAGACAATAAAGACAGCCTCTTAAAGATCCTCACAAACAGAACACCATGTAATGTAATGAAGCCCATTTTCAACAATACCCCGACAGCAGATGTGACGGTGAATTTCCTAGGGCCGGTTTGTACTGCTCTGCCAACACTGGCAAATAGCACAATTCATTTAAAGCAGTTCTCCAGAAGGCCAGTACCACATGGTTCAGATATCCAAGGGCCATAAGCAAGACCGAGGGCTTTCATGAAGCCAAGCAATTGCTTTTGAAATAGAAAGCTAAATTGAAACACAAATAATAAATTTACTGCCGAGTTTTCCTTCACTAAAGATAACAACTCCACTTTTGTCTGTAGTCGTGACATAACTACAATATTTTTCAAGAAGTAATGAAACATAGAACTTACATCTTAAGCGAGAGGGAATTAAAAATTAAAATAGGTGTTTGCCTTTACAGCTATCTATGACTTAGAAACAAACACCTGATTTTTACATCCACTGCTACCCATTCCCTGCTTGTTTTATCCATCTCTTCTGTGCTACTGTGACAAGAAATATTGTGGAAAAGCACATGGAGCTTCTAGAAAACATGAAGATACAAAGAAGGAAAAAAAAGTTATAAAGATCAGTTTTAAAAAAACCTGCTTACAAGAATCATACCATAAAGTCAGATTTCAAGACAAAGCTGACTTTCTGTATAATCTTTATCCTCAGATTATCTTGCCCCATACTATCTAAATTGTTTTATTTCATTTGTTAAGACTGCAAAATATACCCAGAAGAAATGGTTTGGGGCTAGCAAGCACCCTCTTTTTGAAATGATGGTTTCTTCTGGCTGAGTTAATAATCTCTGAGTCATTCCTACCTAAGTAGGAATTAGTTGAGTCAACTGCTGTTCTTCTATCCCTTAGCCCAGGAAATTTTCCTGGGGAAATGCAGACACACATGGTGAGCCCTTTCCATACCCCAGAGACTTCAACCTTTATAACAACTCAGTGAGCAAGACATAGTACTCTCCCCATTTCACAGGTGAAGGAATTGAGGTACCAAAGGTAAAACGGCTGGCCCAGTGTCCCACAGAGAGCAAGTGTCAGAGCAAATGACAGCATTTCCATTGCAGTCAGTATTATAAGTGACCTAGAGATGATTTAAGTGTATGAGAGGATGTATGTAGGTTACATGCAATACTAGGCCATGTTATATGAGAGACTTGAGCATCTGTGGAGCCTGGTGTCCTCAGGGGGGGTCCTGGAGCCAATCCCCCATGGGGACCAAGGACCAACTGTACACTCACAGTGGTCACCAATGACCTGAAGGTTCTCAGCTCAGGAAGACATTTTCTGTCTTTTCCTGACTTCTAGGTTGTATCAGCAACTCCTGACCCCTCTCTCCCTCTGGAAACAATCCCTTCCCTTGGGTTTCTGTTTCTCTTTCTCTCTTGTTGGCTGCTCCCTCATCTCCTTAGTTTTCTATCTGCCTTCATCCTCCTTCCACCCACCCCACCCCCTGCCCCAGTTCAGTTCCTAACATTCTTCTCTTTTCCCTCGAGGCCTTTTCCTAGGGCGTCTCCTCCACTCCCAATTATTTCTTTCCAGCCTAGATACTACTTTTGACCTCAACACCCACATAACCAGGGGTTCCTGCCCCCTCCTTCTGTCCTTCTGTGTAGACCTTTATCATAGCACTTCTCTTTTATTTTTTTCTTACAGCAGGTGTTCCATAATTTTTTTTAAATATGAGAACTTACATAAAACAAGGTTGGAGGGTGTTTTGGTAAATTAGGCCAAAGTGATTATGCTATAAACTGTAAAACTCTCCTGGAGAAGAAACTGGATTTAAAGACAGAACAGGCTGGCCTTGGGGCTGATTAAATACTGAGCCAGGAGCAGGAGTCAAACGGAGCTTCCAGGTATCTCAGTGTCATGTGTGCAAAGAGAGAAGGTTGGCCCGCTTCTTTGATCAACGTTCCAGATAATTGCCAGTGTTTCCTTTTATTTCATTTTGTGCTGTGTAAGATAGAGCCAAGGGAGGAAGATCTCCCTGGGCCATTAGTTAACTGCACCCGTTCCACCAGCTTATGAGAACAGAGACCCTGTCTGTTTTGTCCTCAGTGCCTTGCTCAGTGACCAATACATCCTAGCCGTGTAACAAATATGTATCATCTTCTATTGAGCTTCTTCTCTGTACCAGGAACTGTGTATACTACATGCCTTTGCATATATTTTCTCCTTTAATACTCACTAAGATTCTGACATCAGGTTCTGATGCGTGGGGTTTTCACCCAACACCAAGCAATTCTTGGACCCTAGCAGGGTGTTCCCACAATTCATCTCAGTTCTGACACTATGTGGAGACAGTGTCAGATTCAGTAGGTGAAGGGCTTAGTCCTACAAGGCTGTTCCCTGCTTCAGATGCCAATTTCAAGCCCAGATTGTCACCTCTGCTTCTATTGGATCTGCTATGGAACCATGCTCCCCACAACCCACACTTTGGTCTGATGAGTTTCCTAGAGCAGCTTACAGAACTCGGAGAAACATTTCACTCACTAGATGACCAGTTTGTTATAAAGGGGTGTGACTCAAAAGAAACAGGTGGTAGAGATGCGTAGGGCAGGGAATGGGGAAAGGGCACAGAGATTCCAATGTTCTCCCTGAATCCCCAGTGTGTTCACCAACCTGGAAGCTGTCCAAATTCCAACCTTCAGAGTTTTTATAGTGGCCTCATTACTTCAGCATGATTGATTAAATCATTGGCCACCAGCAATTGATTTGACTTCCAGCCCCAATCCCCTCAGGGGTAAGACTGAAAGTTCCAAATTTCCAATCATGTGGTTGCTTCTGGCAATGAGCCTCCACTCTTAAGTGCAGTCCAAAAATCACCTCATTAACATAACAAAAGACACCTTTGTTGCTCTCCTCAGGAAATTCCACAGGTTTTAGGTGCTCTGTGCCAGGAACTGGACAATAACCAAATACAGGTATATTTTATTAAATATCACAGTATCACATGCACCAAAAAAATAAAAAAAGAAAAAGAAAAAGACTCATTTTAAGAGTGAACATGCTAAGGTTTGGAAAAGTTAAGTGTTTTGTTCAAGTTTATATTGCAAGTTAAGTAGCTAAGTTGGGAGTTAAACCTAAATGGGTCTAAACTATACTTCAATTTTTTAAAAATAATAAATTTTCTTAAATGTGGAGAAAAAAACCTACATGGGTCTGATACCAAAGGCTTCCTTTTATTATGATGCTATCTATGTATCTTTCCTATATGTAGTTAAAATTTCCAGGGGATAACATTATGTAATAGGGAAGAAATTTTGTAGTCTATTACAAGTTTTTTTTTAATAGGTTTATTTTACTTTTTTTTTTTTTTAGGTTTTTTTTGGAGGGGGAGGGAGGTAACTAGGTTTATTTATTTACTTTTTTTTTTTTTTAAGAGGAGGTACTGGGGATTGAACCCGGGACCTCATACATGCTAAGCTTGCACTCTACCACAATGAGCTATACCCTTCCCCCTTATTACAAGTTAATCACTAAAAGGATGTAGGCTGTAAATTTAAATTATACATAATAGCACATCTTTGGGAACCTTGCCTCCCAGGTAATGAGTATTAAGTGAAAGTACCTTTGTTTAATTCCCAGGAAACATCCTGGCCAGCCCAACTGTGAATGGCTGCAGGCAGAAAGTAATGAACACACCCCTTCCAGAGGCTGACTGGAAGCAGGACTTGATCCCCGCCCCTTCTGGTATAAAGAAGCCTGAGCTGTAACTCGGGAAAGATGCTTCTTGAGGACGGTACTCAGCTGTCTTCTTGGTCTGCTGGCTTTTGGAATAATGTCACTGATTTTCACCCCAATGCCTCACCTCGCAATTGATTGACCTGTCATGAGAAAAGCAGCTTGGACTTGGAAACAAGTTTTGGAGAAGCCAGCCAGGAGTTTTGCTGCTCATGGCCAGCTGGCCCCAGATAGGAGGATTTTTGAGTAAGGCCCTCGCAGCTGCTGGGACCACTTGTCCTGAGGGTCTGCCCTTCAGAATTCCCCCAGGTGGCACTGGCTGCCCCAGCACTTGGCAGTTGGAGAAAGGAATCAACATCTGGGGGCAGATGGATTCCATACAGTAGGATAAGTCACTCCCATGTGTACAGCTGAAAACTTTATTTCCTCTCTGTTTGGGAGGGTTTTTTTGTTTTTTTTCTCTGAACGAAGCCAATTTGTTTTGTAATTGAGTAGGGTACACTGGTGGAGAGAGGAAATAAGCTGAACTTTTACCCAATTTGTCAACTGGTTGGTTTTTCCTTGGGATGCTAGCATTTGTGTGCACTGTTTGTGTTTTGTTTTTCTGGTATTTAACAACGTGTGGCCACAGTACCTGTTGGGATCTCCACAAGGGGTGTAGGCAGGGTTATCTTGAGACCCAGTACACCATGTCTTGTCACTCTTACTGTGTTAATTATGTCCTTTGCAGTCTCCTGTGTCGTTGGTCTAGATCTGACAGCTCTCCAGGGACTCACATGGCATGGGGGCTGAGATGATGGTTCTTGTGATGTGTAAAACCCCAGGACCAAATTTGAGGGTTTATTTAAGGTTTTTGGTTTGTTCTTTGAGTTTTTCACTTCATTTTGTTTTGGTACCATTTCTTCCTTTACAGACTCATGTCAAATGGAGACAACCAAGAAACCTGTCTGTTCTTGTCCAAAAGTGGGACACTCCCAGGGAGAAGAGAAAGGCTACACTTGGTTCCTAAAGTCACCAAAAGCTCCAGCCCAGGATTCAGTCTGGTTGGTTGCTGCCAAGGCAAAAAGGCATCCTTTTAATGGTTAGAGATGATCAATTGCTATTTATGGTTTTACAGTGGACTTTGAATGGCTCTATAGCTATTCTGTGAAGAAACCGGGGAGAATGATGAAATCCTCTCTGTGCAGGCCTTTGTGCTATTACATCAGGGTGGCACAAAGTCAGACAGTTGTCACCTTGTGGTAAAAGGAAAACTCCGTCCTGTGGGAAGAAGCGAAAGGGAGCGAGGATGAGGCTATGTCACTTTATCCTCCAGCCGAGCTGGCTGTCCCAGGTGCTCCAGCCATTTTGCCAGTATATCCACCCCTTCCACTGCCGCCCGTTCCTATCCAGCCCCCATCCAGACCCTGGGGCTCAGGGAGTGTTCCTACCGGCTCCCCCTCCTTATAGGGACCAATTTGAAAATCTTGTGTTAGTTTCTGAGGCACAGGGACCTGGTCTGGTATTGCCACTTAAGACCCAACAGAAGCCACTCCCAGGGCAGGGCAATTTCCCTTAAGCCATCATCCAGTAGGGAGCCTAAATGCAGATGGCCAGCCAGCTGGGTTTCTCTGGATGCAGAGTCCTTTCTCCACCTCAGACGTGTCTAATTGGAAAGATCACAATCCTCATTATAGGGAGAATCCTCTCCAACTGACAGAATTGTTCACTTCAACTTCTGCTACCCACCACCCTTTGTGAGCAGACACATACGTTCTTCTCAATATGATGCCTACAGGAGATGAGGGTAGAAAGGTCACTGAGAAGGTCAGGGAAGAAGCACACCAGCCCCACCTAACAGACCCACATGCTACACTGAAGCCCACTTGGCAGGACCCACAACTGAACCCAAATGGGACCCCAGTGAGGGAGGAAGGCCCTTATTAGAGCACTACTGAAAGTGCATCTTGGCAGGGCTTTGACAAGGGGAACCAAAGCAAAACAGTTTGAACAAAATTCAAGAAATTCAGGGGTGGGGTGGGGGGAGAAACGAAGACCCCTTTGAATTTTTGGAAAGGATTTATCCAGTCTGCAGACATTTTACTAATGCCAATACCAAGGCCCCTCAAAATACTAGAATGGTAATCTTGGCCTTTGGGTAGAGTGCCTCAGGTATCAGGAGAAGGCTGCAAAAATGAGATGCTGCATTTGGAATGAACTCTTCTCAATTGGTAGATGTTGCTTTTAAAATGTTCAACAACAGGGGACAAGGACAGGAGAAGGAAGATGCAAAGCAGAATGCCATTTTTCTGGCTGGGGCATCAGATTCCCAAAAGGCAAGTCACCCAACAAGAGGTAAGCCACTCTTGGAGAAGGAGCAACGTGCTTACTATTAGGAGGAACAGCTTCAGAAAAATGATTGCCCTAGACTGAACAGGAAGGAAAAGAAAAGAAAGATGGGCGCCTCTGGTGTGATGAAAAGAGAGGAACACTCTGATGAATGAAGAGGCCCAGGGGTGACCTTGGACTTGAGGTGCCCAGTTCAATTTCCCCACCAGCGCCCTGGATGAAATTGACAGCAGGGAATAAACTGGATTAACTTTCTGATAGATGCAGGAGCAACAGACACTGTGCTAAAGACCAAGGGGGCACGGAAAACATCTCAGTCCATCCCCATCATGGGAGTCTCTGGAGGAGTACAAAATCATTCATTCTTGCAACCTCCAGAATGCCAGCTAGGGGACCTCACCCAGAAACATAGATTCTTATATATGTCAGAGTGTCCAATCCCTCTTGTGAGTCAGGATCTCCTTTGTAGAAAAAAACAAAGAGAGGGCCAAAGAGTGGGGTTTCACTCTTGATCGCACCTCTCCTGGCTGGAAATGGAGCAGATAAGGACCTGTTTTGACCCCTGAGTTACTCTTAGATGCTGTGCAGGAAAGATGTCACCTTAAAATGGATTCAAAAATATATAATAGGGCCTAGCCTACACAAGACCATGCAGAGAGTCACTCAGAATTGTGTGATTTGTGCTAAAAATAACACAGACAGCTGTCAGACCTCCCCAGGTGCAGGGGTGGGGGGACTCAACACAGAGGAACCTGGCCCAAGTACTGGTAAATAGACTTTGCTCAAATGCCTCGAGCTGCAGGCAATTCCAGATGCCTGCTAGTGTTGGCTCCCACCCAGCCTGGAAAGGTGTCCACATATCCCACCCAGACAGGAAAAGCCTCCCAGGTGGTGAAAGTCCTCCTTAAGGAAGTTAGGCCCTGATTTGATTGCACTGCAAACTACCTAATTCTGATGTGTTTTTCATTGAAAGAGCAATTTCTAAGAATGGGCCCATGAGAGGAAAACACATTTTTATCCTAGAAGAGTGAAACTGGAGAGCCTCCTAGGTCATTTCCTCTTTAAATGATCTCCTCCCTACCTTAAAAAAAAAAAAAAAAAGAAAGAAAAACAAAAACAAAAAAACCCTGTTGTTTAATGTCCCAGAAAGTTTTTTTTTTTTTAAACAAGCAGTTTGTCCCTTTTTCCTAAGCACAAGGCCAAAAATAGGAATTATTTGGCTTTCTCTTCTGAGGCAGATCAGTGTAAGCCCAGCCTGAAAAACTCCTCCTTGCCCATTGACTGAGGGAGCTGTCATGGAGGAATTCTGGGAGTCGTGATACACATTTCTACACAGACCGTCCAAATGGGAAACAAAGCGTGACCTGGTTTCCTTCAGAACCAGACCACACTTCTTTTTCTGTCCCTTTAGGGATGAGGCAGGGAAAACAGCTTCAGACCAACACTGCTATCTTCTTGATGCTGTCAACTTGAGTCACCCAACTTGGTCAGCTATTGGGTATAATCTGATTTTGTACATATTTTGCATCTTGATTGAGTAAAAACAGGTTGCTTATCAAGACATTTACTAATAACAGCTCATCTTTGGGTGCTTCCCATGCGCCTGGCTCTCCTGCCGAGCCCTGCGTGTGCTGTCTCATTCTCACACTTACTGACAATATTAAACCCAAGCAGTGGGACTAAGCCATCACTCTTGACCATGGGGCTCTAAACTTACAACTCAGTTATGGATCCAGGACAAGAACCTACAAATGCATTTTTAAAATTTTTTAAATTGAAGTATAGTTGATGGACAGTAATATATAAGTTACAGATGTACCATATAGTGGTACACAATATTTAAAGGTTATAATCCTTTTGTCGCTATAAAATATTGGCTGCATTCCTCATGCTGTACAATATGCCCTTGTAGCTTATTTTATATTGAGTAGTTTGCACCACTAACTCCCCTTCCCCTACATTGCCCCCACTGCACGCCTTCCCTCTCCCCCCTGGTAACCACTAGTTTGTTCTCTATATCTGTGAGTCTGCTTCTTTTTTGTTATATTCACTGATTTGTAATTTTTAGAGTCCACATATATGTGATATCAACAGTATTTGTCTTTCTGTCCCACTTATTTCACTAAGCACAAAACCCCCCAAATCCATCCATGTTGTTGTAAATGGTAAAGAAAAACCTACAAATGTTTACTAACACCAGTTGGTATGTGATTTATGCCAAATAAATGGAATGAACCACTATTTATATGGAGTCCAGAAAAGGGATGTTTTCAGCGCAGTGGAGACCAAAGACCAGAACGCAGGACTGGAGGGAAGGCTGGTGTTGACTAGAGTGGAGGTACTGATGCCTGTCCTCTGTGGACAGAGGAACAGTATTGAAACTATCTTTGGCAGACTAGGAGGGAGGTCATTTTTTCTAGAAACACTTTACGTTGTTCTTTACATTTGAAATGAGCTCAAAGAACAGACATTCAATCCCAGAAAATGTGTGTAGAGAAGCCCGTCAGTTTGCTGTTTGAAATCTCTCTAATTCTCCCCTTTCTTGCCACAAAAGGGTCAGGTTCTTGGATTTCAGGACCCTTCCACCAGGGCCATGAGTTTTCCAGGCTGTCAGTTTCTAGTGAAGGAAAGCCCAGAATAAATGTGACTGATTATATTTTGAAGAAGGATGAAAAGGTCTCCCTACCCCCCTTAAAATTGTCATGACCTCTCTGCAATTTTGGGCAGATCTTTCAGGAAATATTAAGTGAGGCTGAAAATTCAGAGATCCCAGTCACTTTCTGGGCTACTTTAAAACATCCACAGTATTATGAATACAGTCTAAAAGATCATGGAACCATTGATTCCACTTGTGTTAGTAAATACAGCAGCTGCCTAGAATCAGAATGAAGAAAAATAATCAACTGAGAAAAAAGGATGAATTTTTATGGGAGCTAAAATGTCTTATGTGATATATTTTAATAGCTGCTAAGCACCTCACCCCACACAAATATTGACTTCAAAGAAGACGTCACAGCATTAAAATTTGTTTTTACTTCCTCCTCGGTGTCCTACACAGAATATAAGACTTAACTCAAGGACAGCTGAATAAAAAGTTTACCACTTAACACAGCAACTACCCAGCCTGAGCTGCAAATAAGCACTTCCTCTGGGGGTGCATGGATAGCCTGCCTTCGGAGGACAGATTTGGAACAAAAGAAAAGGAAGTGGTGAAGACAACTTCAACCTCAGATGTAGCAACAGTGTGTAACCAACATGGAAACTTGAAGGGGTCTTGTATTTTACACAATATATCGCTCTTTGCTTTTCTGGGTCCATTTCAACAAGAATTACAGACAATTCACGTGAGAGATTTCTCTCACACCTAAATTCAAGCCTATGCCAATTGCACCCTGCTTCTTATCTCACCATTGATGGAATTCTTTGCCAGTCACTAAACTGCGACAAAGTGTGTCCTGTATTGAAATAACATGTTAGCATTTCATAAATGAGTCCCAAATATTCACAAACTATTTTCAGACATTGTTATTTATGAAACTGTTAAAAACTCATTACTCTTGCTGTCCCTTTCATGCGTTGAGTAGAAAATACAGTTTATTTCATGGCCCAGGGATACTGGTAATTTTGGAAGATATTTGCATTTAAGATGCATCACATAATGGGCATCAGTTTGTTTATTTAACATTATGTTTATGCACTTATCTGTTGGTAGTAATTCTAGTTGGTTCTTTTAAAGGGCTGTGTAGAGGGAACATATTTTGTGTTTATTTGATGAATATAGTTGAAGTGTCTTATGCTTAGAACTGAGAATGGAGTCATCCCAGGAAAAATCTTAGTTGGACATTTACTGTCTTTCCATTAAACTGAACCAGGAGGGAAACAGGACTGACCCCAGGACAAAAATTACCCTGAGTCCTTTCCCTCCGTAAAGTGTCTGACTTCCCATTCCGTGTGGAATTGATGGAGAACATGTTAGAACTGACATGTCCACATCACTGACAGAAAAAGAAACATCTTTCTGCACCCGAGGCCCCTGAGTGTGAGAACAACACCTAGTCCCTCTGGTTCTTATACACACTTTTTTTCCTACCAGTTAACTTCAAATGACACATCCTTGTGTGCGTGTGTGTATGCGTATGTGTGTGTGCACACGAGATGCCAGCCCTGTCCTTCGGAGGGGCTGAATGATCCTAATTTCCCTCTCCATGGGTCTGCTGTCTTATTTTTCAGAAGCTCTTGCCTGAGACTGGGTTTGAGCAGCAGCCAGAGTATGGGAAGGGGTTATGCTGACTAGTGCACAGCTATCTTAAAAACAGTCCGGGGTGAGGTGGACAGTGCTGGGCAGAACTGGTAGGAACCCCCAGTCTCGGCAGCCTGAGTCCCCTGTTCCTGGTGCCCTGGTTGTCTTCCTTGGTTCCTGACCCTCAGAACCTGATCCCTCTCTGTCCTGGATCATGGCCTGCAGCCATCACCTTGGACATCCTTAGGCTTCTTTGTCCATGTTATTGTTTTGATTTGCTAAGTAGGTCAAACCTGGCAATAACAGAGTGAATCCTAAATATTAAAACTGAATTATACAAATGACCCTAGACCTCTTTTTTTCCCCACCTGTCACATCCAGTTATCACCACGTCCTCCCAGTTCTACTTCCTGAGCGAGTGCGGGATCTGTCCCCTCCTCCCCCAGGGCTGCACTGTCACCATCACCTCACCTTAGGATCTTGGGGCCCTTTACTTGGGTAACTGCTCAGGGTACATCCGGCAGTCTCTGTCTGCGGCCCCTCCAGCCCCTCCTCCCCAGAATGCCAAAGGATGGATGCTCTGAAGCAGAACCACAATCACAGCTGTGCCCTGATAGGATACAGAGCTCTTCCTTGTTTTCCCATACCTTGCGAAGGATGTCAGCGCAGCTGGCTGGGCCCTTCAACCTCTTTCCAGTATCCCAGCCCCGCCCTGCCCTGTCAGCCCCCCAGCCACACCCACACAAATCACCACCTGCCTGGGCTCCTGTCCACACAGGCTCTGAGCTCTTTTTTCAGTAGGTCGCTTGCTCTTCTGTATGTGATATTCCCTGAGCCCTGGGACCCCTGCTCCCCGGAGTGGGGGGGGGGGGGGGATGTGCCTAGCTGCTGTAACTGTCAGGAATTCTGAGGAAAACACAGGCCACCATCAAAATCTCACCAGAAAGTGATGGTGTTATTGTTTCAAGCAAGGAAAAGAATAAAAATAAGGTGTTCAAAGACTTGAGTGTTTGAATTCTAGCCTCAAAAATAGTTTTCTGCTCAAACAAGTGACTGCTGTAATACCTCTCTGGCTGGTTCTCACCCCTGGAAGTACCTCTCTGAGCCCCTAATAACTACAAGATAACAATGAGTAAGAATTTTTTTCTTCCTGTCCTCAATCAACTTGGGTTTTACATGCACAGTGAGGCTACAGTCCCAGCTTTTATGTGGCCAGAATGAATTCAGGATGGACAGATCTTCTCCCTAGATATATAATCAGTTGATATCCACACAATCAATCAGATTGAAGGGCAGAAGAAGGGACAAAGGGTGATGTT